>NC_087062.1:72525427-72572048 GCF_963678635.1 Symsagittifera roscoffensis | reverse complement strand
TAACGGCTATTCAAATATCAACGTGGCAAAAACAAACCAGAATTTTATCGGAGTGCTTAGTTCGTTTTTCACAGTATAACCCAATAGCATAGCTCAAAACCTCAACAAACAAGGCTGATTTTGACTACGATTTGTTATTTTTTTGAGCTATGCAATTGGGTTATACTGTGAAAACCGAAATAAGCACGCCGATAAAATTCTGGATAGTCTCCAAAAGACTCGATTTGAAAACTTAGCCAGCTCACTATGTTTCTAATTAGCTGTTCATTTTCCATCTAAACTACCGTTGTTTACCCAACGTTTTCGAAGTAAAGCTAATTCTGCAATTTGAATACAATAAAATACGAGGCAATTTTCCGAGTCTCGACGAGAAATACACAAATCTTGTAGTTTATCAAACTCTTTTCAGATTTCAACAGCCTAGCAAAAACTTTCAATACAATTTCAATAGCACAGCTGTCCATAAGCTTAAGCAAAATATATATTGGTGCCTTGTATATGGGTCTAGGACAACAAGCCGAAGGTGCTTCAAGTCGAAAATTAAACTTTGCAAGCATCTCAAATCACTATTTTTTCCTCTGTAAAAGAATGCTTTTCAAAAATTTAGGCAAGTTTAGTCGATGATAAGCGTTACTCATGACAGTTAATCACTTAGGATTGGCATCCGTTAACAAAATCAGCCGGTTTTTGAAATGCATAAATTAAAAACAAGAAAATTGCCTTCAACATTGCTTTAGTTCCTAACTTTCCTAAACATCTCTAATCTCTATTAGAGGCTCAAAATTTATGAAAAAGCTATAAACTGGTAAAGAAAGATAATGAAATTGAGAAATTCCTCAAAAAAAATTCCAAAATAATCATATTTCATCCCGGGATGATTTCTAATTGTTAAAAAATGCTTGTCATAAAATTTTCATATATGAAAAGTTTCTAAATTTTCAATTTCCATATATGAAAAAATGCTAGTCATACACTTTCCTTATATGGAAAATGCTAGTCATACACTTTCTATGCAATTCCATACGTACAGAAAATTGTATGACTAGCATTTTTTCATATATGGAAATTGAAAATTTAGAAACTTTTCATATATGAAAATTTTATGACAAGCATTTTTTAACAATTAAAAATCCAGCAAAATGAGGCAAAAAAAACTACTTTAATTCCCATCCCATACGACGAGCAGTCTCTGAACAGAGAAGAAAAAACCAGAGAAAATTGATTTCTCATAGTCAATTCTCCTCACACACTGAGAAAACAGAGCATTTCTTAATCTTATCTTAGGGGGACTCCAAACCAGGAGGGACTGCCTCAGAAAAATTAAGAAAAAAAACCTGTTAGCTAGCTGAGTAATCCAAAACAGGAAACAGTCCACCAGAAGCATCAATATTCTGGACTTCTTCTCTTCCAATCAAATCTGACACCAACATATAAAACAGTTCCTTATAAAACACACATTTAATTGACACTCAGATTGAAAAATTGAAACAAACATTTAAACATCAACAAACATTCAAACATCATAAAAATCCTAAATTTTTCCCACGTGAGAAATTTCAACTTTTGAGATCACTTTTGAAGTCATGTATGAGAAGATGCAGTCAGAAGTAGACCAAGCTATGGCAGACAGAAACACCAAATTGTACCGATTTACAAGGTAAAAACTGTGCAAAAACGTGTTTCTAGGTGCCATCGATTGGCTGACTTTCGACTAGGTCTTCTCAGATACGAATCCTCTGATGACCTTCAAAACTACTTTTGACCAATGCAAAGCGTGTTAGTAGAAAACACAAAGGCGAAGCAGAGCTCCGCACCACTCGAGGTACAAAAAAAATTGAAATCGGAAATAAAAAGTTGCGGAAAAATAGGCGAGGATTTGCGGGGGTTAGGGGAGTGCAGACTTTCTCTCCCAACCCCTCAGGATTTCGGCCCCATGCAGACCCAAAGGGTTCGCCTTTTCTACTATTTTGAGATTTCTCTTTTTGGCTCCGCTTACGCTTTAACTCTCCGCTTACGCTTTAATAGCGCGAAATATATATCGCGCGTTAATTGTCCGAAATTGGCCAAAATGGCAATCTTTAAACGGTGGCATGTCACCGAGCCGAATACCCGGATAGCTGAAAAATAAATTCGTTCCCGGATAGCCGAAAAACAAATTTGCTCCCGGATAGCCGAAAAATAAATTCGTTCCCGGATAGCCGAAAAATAATTCGTTCCTTTCTAATAGGCGAAATTTTGGATCGACTTAACAATTACCCCCCTTCTTGTACATTGTTTTCTTATTTAGGGTACCCCTTTTCTATACTCCCCCCCATCACACACACACACACACACACACACACACTTAGTCCCATCATTCTTCCTTACCCTTCTCCCAATTACCCCCGTCCCATACCCACGTTTATCCTAACAGTTTTCCTCAAAAAATGAACAACAAACGAAAAAAAGGAAAAAAATTCATCGGAAAACAATTAAAAGCAAACTTGGAAAAAATATTTCTGTTTTTCTAGGTTATTTTTAAATGTTCTTTTAAAAATTATTGTCACCCAATTGTTCTTTGAAGCTTCAAAATTATGTCTTCCCGGTATAAAAACTTGCTTTTCGGTATTTGAAAAAAAATTTAGGCTACTTATTAGCAGGTAAAGCGAACGAGCAAGCCCTTTAAGACCTACTCATTAGAAAACAGACTCAACCTGAGAGTTTCCGGCTCAGTTTTTTCTCGATAGGGACAGGTTCTTAATTTTCGAGCTGGTTTGAATCACGTCCCAGAATGGTTCAAAAAGATTGTTCCCCGAACCATCCTAATGATTATTCGTGATACAAGATTTTTCCTGAAAAAAATTAGAATACATCCAGAGACAACACTACTCCTTAATTTAGATGGTCGCAAAGAAACCGTATTGTCTTTCAACCCTTGCTAAATTAAAACCAAGAACGCTTTCTAGAAGTAGAACCTATCATGATTTGTCATTGACTCGGAAAAACACCCGTGTTTTTTTTTTGAAAGTTTTGATTCCTGACAAAGTCTATTTTAAACAAACGAGTCATTGCAAACAGTTCACATCAAGTTCAAAATTGATGTGCTGATTTACCTATCTACGATCTGGAGTTTTTCATTCTTTTTTTTCAAATTTGGTTTTTTTTCTAAAAAAACGCTAGTCATGCATTTTTCATATATGAAAATTGTATGACTAGTGTTTTTTTTTTTTCAAAAAACTTAAAAAATAAAAAAATCAAAGTTTTCAGTTGTAGCAGCCCAAAAAACGCTTAAATAATTTGCCAGCAGTCGAATTGATTGTTCAAAGTGTTTTTTTTTTCACAAAAAAAATTTTTTTTAAAAAATGCTAATCATACAATTTCCATATATGGAAATTGTATGATTAGCATTTTTTTCATATGATTTTTTTTCCTTTTTTTATGAAGAGATACCAATTTCGATACCAAAACAACTATAAAATTACTTTGAAATTCGACTAAACTCATTTTGCTAAAATGTATGAAACTTGTATGACTAGCATTTTTCATAGACTAAGTGTATGAAATTGTATGATTAGCATTTTCGGTCTATGGAGGTCAACCCGGGATGACTTCATGAGAAAATTTTTGGCTTGAAGTCCCTAATTTTACGATTCGGCTTGAAGTCCCGTCGGCTTGATGTCCGGCACCCCTTGTATATAGGTACCATGTAACAAATTCCGCTCTTATAGCAAAACTATTGAATTATTTAACAATGTTCACTAGCTTTTGTAACAAAGCTGATCTTGCAATGACAACTCAATTTGCGCCAAAACAATGACTTCAAACAGAAGGAACAAATATTTAGAAAAAATCAACAACAGACCTTTTAGCGTTACCGATTAAGAAAAAAGTATTCCCAAAATTATGGTTGAAATGAAATCTGGATACCGAAAAATTGAAATGCACTACACAAAATAGTTGATGTCTAAATCAGCTCGAGAGCAGTCTAATTGACATATTGAAATTCTAAGTGTAAAATTATTTTAAGGTTTTGTTAAGTGCTTTCTGGGAATGCTTGTTTCCTGACATGTTTATTCTAGCCGAACTCACATCCGTTTCTTTTTTACTTTTCGTACAAAGATTGGTCAAAAAGCAGTTTGTGATTAATTATTTTTCTCAGTTGAAAAATTCTCGACTTTATTGAAATTTCATTTTTGTCAATGATTAACAGGCCCCAGAATTTAGTTCAGTATAAAAAATCATCAAAATAGTTAAACAAAAAGTAACTAAACTCCCGTTTTTACAACGATTTCAATTGTGGTATGAAGTATTCATTTATGGTAACACTCACGGGGATTTTTTGAATTTTCATTTTTGTAATTCTCAGCATCTTATCAACTCCCCGCCTTGTGATCACATGCCCTGGTGTAGATGTCAATATTGCTGCATAACTTTTTTGAAAAACTGTCGTTTTTGTTGAAACTTTTGACAAAAACAGTTAAAATAAAGCGCGTCTCTCTGATTAATTCATTACCTTCATTTTCTCAGAAATAGTTAGTTAACTACTAAAAACATTTATTCTTGGCCTGATGATCCTGGGCCAAGTAAAAACCTGGGCCTGATGATGAATAAGCTGTCTGATACTGCACCGCTCTCGTCAGGGAAACGTAGAACGTCCAGCCGCAATCAGTTTTAAACAAATTTATTGTTAACTGTTCAGACTTTCGTTTTGCTATTCTGTTGTACTGTAAACAAAGGTTGAAAGCCGAGAACAACCAACAACATTACTGTTCTGAGAGTAAAATAGATTATGAAATGTAACTCAAATTTTGTGCATTTTAATTTTTTTTTATTAGTTAACATTTCTGAGATATTCACTTTTCACACGTTTTCTCAATTTTCAGCAGTTTTCAATATCTAATAAAATAATCAAGTATTGAATCTATCATAGTAATCATAGATTTTATTTTTCAACAATAGCCGGTTTATATTTGCTACGATTCTTTTTTCGATTACCCCAGACTGGAATTTAAATAAAGAAAATTGATTTCATTGATTTACATACTCAAATTAGGTACCAACATGATGGACTAAAATCATACGTATAGAATATGAAATGGATTTTGAATTCATTACAACGTGTTTTTCCAAAAAAAAATTGTTTACAAAAAAATTTAAACAACATAAGAATGAACCAATAGATTATAACTTCTACACATTTGCTGCAAACGTATTTACAAAGTTTGCGAAAAATAGTTTCTAGTTATTATGGCGTATTCAGTTGTGAATTTATTCAATTATGTAGACCTTTTGTAGACTTTTTACCTCAAGCACTTAACATCTCACTACTTGCCACCAGCCATACTCGTCCGCCATACTTAAATTCCCCTCCACACACTCAACCCAATAACTAACTCTCCCCGAAACTAACATACGCTTCTCACACACAAACATGCACACAAAGCTACAAATACCCCATACTTAAGTTGCACATAGTGAGTGATCACGTTGTTTTCAATTTTTCGCAATACGTTATATGCCTGCCCTGAAAAATTAGTTCCCTTTATAAACTTTCCTTTTTATAAATCAAAAGATCTCATAAAGAGTTGAATGCCACAAAGTAAAACTTTTTTTTTCTTTTTTTTTCAGCGTTTTAATTGTCAACCAAAAATTCATAATTTTGAAATTCAAATTTTCTAAATAATCAAGCGAAAAGTTTGTTTTTTCTTAGCAGCATTAGTACAACGACTAAAACCCGTGACCAGTCTTCTGGAGTAAAGGGCTCCAAAATGTAATATATAGAAAAGAAATTCAATCATCAAAAAGGGTAGCCGCTTATTGTGCAATTAGCATATAATGTTCCGACCATAGTGGAACCTGATCTAAACTATATTTTATGATTGGATAAATTAAATATTTTACCACTGTAAAGTATTTAATATTAACCAATCATGATCCATCTAACTAACAACCCACTTATTTGTAAGTGCTGAAATTACTTGTGATTTCAGCACCAGAGAGATTTGAATTTAACTTAGAAATTAGTTGTCTCTCCAAGAAAACTTCAACAGCCGCAACAAACCAGTATACTCTAGATCTATTGAGCCTAGCAGAGACTAGTTAAACACCCTGAGACTAGAAAGTATAAGAGTAAGATTAGGATCGGTATTAGACTAAGAAGACGAATCTATCCGGCCGAAAATAAGATAGCGTGACGAGCAGACGGTGTACCCTATCCGAAATTACTCTATGAGTTAACCACATCGGTCCTAACTCATCTGGTGCGACCATAAGTCTCGAATAAGACCTTAATAGCTTAGAATTAACCAAAAATAGATTAGAATTTAGACAAAACATTTTCAAAATGTTATACGATAATAATTTAATCGAAATGTCTCTACGACTCAATAGATCAGAGCCGATATTCTGAACGATATTAAACTACCCGGAATTGGAAGAAGACCTCGAACAAGAGACGACATACGAGAAAGTAGAAACTTACCAAATAGTTTTATGATCGTACGGCAAAAGCCAACACAAACTTTTATATTTAGAATCTTATTAGCAATGAATTTAGATTTTCATCTGCAAACATAAAATTTTGAAGTCAATTTTCATGATCATTTCAGGCGCTAAACAAAATTATTAATATACAATAACGATTGATAAAAAGATCTCAGATCGTTTTCTTAATTTCTGCAGTCTTATATAAAACATGTTTGAAAAATATTAATTGAAAATGAAAATATAAATTAGTAGCATGACAATGAATTGTTAAAAATCATAAAATCATCTGTTGTCCCAGCTTCATCACCTAAACATAACAGCAATCATAAACTCACTAATATCATTAAAATACTAAATCTTTTTCTTAAATAAATTTAAACCATTTTAAACTTAAATTCACTTAATTTTAAAATTAGATCATCAAGGCTTATCCTTGGATCTCAATAAATTTTCTATTTCACCAAATTTAAAACCTGATCATCACGGCCTATCCATGGATCAAAAAGAACAATTTTGTTCTCCCCCACCCACTTAGAAAGTGTCTAACGACCTCAAACGTCGATTCACTATCCAACCCTTCCAAAAGACCCAAGACTAATAGAAATTTTTAAACAAAACTAACCATTCAAATTAGGATAAACAGTGAACAACTTCGGTTATTCATCCTTCACTTGAACCCTCCTCTTACCAGACCCAGGTTAGATCTTAGACATAGTAAGTTTAAAATAGTACCTAACGAACTACTTGCGTTCTAATTATACCTGAACCTTGTGGATCGATTTACTATTCTCCAACCCTTGAGCACAATCACTACCCCTAAGTAAGATTAAGTAAGTTAACACCTTAGCTTAGACTAGCCTAGAGAAAGTAAAAAATCATTCCTCGGAATCGATATACTTTTCTCTCCAACCCTAAATATAAAGACCCAGGTTAAGCTAACCAAAAAATCGTAAGGACTAACAGTCTAAGAAAATAGAAATACATAACAACTTTTTGCATCCCTCATCCTAAACCTTATGTCATTCAAAAATCTAGGAAATAAACAAACAATCGTTTTACACAACTGTGAGATAGATAACAAAAAATACGATCTTGTCATCACACCTCATACACAAACAGTTGGATATATTAGAACAAAACGACAAACAATAAAAAGAAAAATTATAAACAAACAAAGACAAATCACACGAAAAAGATTTTCAAAAAATAGAAACGCATTTTCAGAATCAGAAGCCAGCAATTTAGATGAACTCTACAAATTAAAAGAATCAATTGATAAAAATTGTCCCATTCACGATCAATTATATTTTTCCGATTCAGAAACAACTTCAAATTCATCAAAAAGAGGAAAAAGAAGAATGAAAAAGCAATACAAACACAAACCAGTACACTTGTATAATTGGAATCAACCACTTAGACACATCGATAGTTATATATTAACAGTCATCAAACAAAAAAATGAGCCACACTCAAAGTGACGATAGTCCAGATGACGAAGAGGCTTACCCCTTCCTCATAGATGCACCCGATAATAGAGGGCAACAAGATTTTTGCAAGAACTTACTCGTAAATTTGTTTGAACCCGGAATCAGTCCATGCAAAGCAGAATTCCCATATGTAAAAATCAAAAGACAAATTATTGAAAATTATTTGAAAGATATATGTAACTTAACACAACAATATGGAATCTACACCATAGAATTCAGCACACCAAATACGAATCATCGTAAATACGTAATTCAAACAGATGATCTTGAATTAGAATTTTCAAAAGTATTCTTAGAACATATCAAAAGCATACAATATCATAATTCACAAAGAGCAAACTCTATATTCACTAACAAAGTTTTTGCAATAATATATACCTATATTTCTATATTAGAAAAAACAGAATTTCAAAGTATCTCACCAACTGAAACATCCAAACATACAAAAGTACGACATGAAATCACATTATTTTCAACTTTTCTACAAATAATCAAAGAAAATTTCACTAAAGACGATGTTTCACAACACACAAAACATGACTTACAAAAAATTTTGGCATGGTTTATAACAGATTATTTCACACATAATTTAGACTTAATTTCACAAGCAAGAAAAAATTTTAGAACTCAAAATCCAAATGATGATACTGCCATTACAGAAAAATCTGACTACGTTTGGGACCCTGAATGGTCTCATCCTACATTTATAAATATCCCACAATCTATTTCAAGTCAAGCAATAAGTACAATACCTTACCACAGAGATTATGTAAAAGTAGTACCACTAACCATTGATGCAACACCATTAAACTACAATACATTTTTACCTGATACACGAAATAACAGTTTAAATTCGATTCATACACAATGAAAACCTTAATGGAACTAGAAATCTTACACAACAAGATATTCAAACACCATCACACTTCATAAATGAAGAAATTGTCCAAACAACAACAACTACACAACAAAGTAATTCACCAATACATCCAAATTTAACAACACCAAGAAATACAAATACTTCACTGGCACAAGTAACCTTACAATCAACCGTTAAACCTTCGGTTGCTCCAAATTATTCACATATGGATTATCAAACATATAGACTCATGACAGTACCATCAAAACCACGAAAACGTTCACAAGAAACACTTTTGCAGAACACAATTATAATTATGCACATTCGTCAAAAACAAACTACCCCCCACGAAAAAATAATAATCATGTATGTTCTCACTATTGGGATAACCCAATGACAACAACTAACTCAGTAAATTTTCGAACTAATTCACATCCTCCACAGGATTATAGTGAAAATTACCCATTCTTTCAACAAAATAAAATGAAAAAGCAAGCACCTCATCATACGGATTACTTATCATCTGATGATGATTATTTACAACCAGACATTTTTGCACCATATACCCAAGAATATCGCACACAAGGATCGCGACGACCTTATACATATAATAGAATTTTCTCTCCAAACCCAACATATACACGAAATCAACAACCAATACATATGCCAAATCCAACTAATACACAATCTTTTCAACCGATTCAACCACAAAACCCAATGACTATGCACTCGTATCAACCAACTCAAATGCAAAATGAAATACCACTTCCATATTATCTTCAGCAACACGAAATAACAAAAAATCAACTTTCAAGTTTTTCGCAAATGCCAAATGCCGCAGAATCACTACAAATGACAATGAATCCATACCTCATGGGTGGATCATCAATAACATCAAATAAACCACTGATGGTATTTACAGGAACAGATCCTGAATATTCTGTAGAAGATTATTTAATTGCAGTAACAGCAAATTTAGTTTTAAATATAGGACCTGAACCAATTAATACGCCACTACATCAAAATTGGATACATAGACGCACAGCATTGATACAAACAACCTTAGATGGCGCAGCTCAAAAATGGTTTTCAGTATTACCTATAGAAATAAATCAGACTGGAAAAAATTTACACAAGAATTTTCAAAAATGTTTGACTCCGAAAGAAATAAACAACACCAAAGAGTTTTATGTAATGAAATTCGCAGATTACCAAATGAAACCATCAAACAATTAGCAGTACGTATCGAAACACTAGTTCGAAAAGCATATTCACTTAATACACATGACTATGCACATGAATAAAATTGACAGAAATTTTAATGATGACCTTAACACCTCAATTAAGGAAAATAGCAATAAAAAAGAGAGCATCTCATCCTTCCTCATTTCGAGAGCCAGATTTAGATTTTTGAAAACTAGTAGACAAACTAGAGCAAGCGGAAATCACAATGAAACTTGAAGAAACAAAAAATCGAAAACTACAATATGTTAATCGAATTGAAACAAACACTACACACATATAAATAACATACAGGAATCAGATACAGACCTAGTTGAAAAAATCACTGAAATACTACATATTTATGAAAAACACCCAAATTTTAAAGGCAAACCATCTTTCAAAAAATGGTGTAATTATTGCCGACGATAAGGACACAGTATTTCCGAATGTAGACAAAAACAACAAGATAACCAAAACAAACCTCAAAAGCATAAAGAACCAAATAAATCGTTCTATCAATATATGAAAAAAGATCAAAATCTACCAAACAAAAATATATATAGTAACAACAGTTCAGGAAAACCACTTCCGAACAACACCAATTACACAAGGAATCAATCACCATATAACTCAAGTTATAGAGGAAGATCATCAGAACGAAAAAATACACAGAATTCTTCACAAAATAATTATAATCGATCAAATAGTCGAAATAACTATTCGAGATCAAATTCCAATGCAACACAATTTGTTTCTAGATCCAGTTCCCAATTACACCCAAGAAATAAACACTATTCCAATAATCAATCACGAAACTCACCATACAACAGAAATAGAAACTATTCACATAATCGAAATAGAAGTTATTCGAACAATCGAAATCAGAATTACCCGAACAGTCGATCAAGAAATAACTCATATAACAGATCAAACTATCATAGATCAAATGACAATTATCAAAACAGATCACGAATTAATTCAAAAAATCGAAATTCAAGTTATAATAATCAATATAGAAATTATTCCCCGTCACCACATAGGAATAATAACCATTATAATAATTCTAAACATCGATACAGAAGTAGTACACCAAAACATCAAAGACATTTTAATCAAGTACAGTCAAATGAGGAAACAACATCAGACCCCCCAGGTTTTGATGACAAAGGAAGTAACGAACTACAACTAAATCAAATAAACTGTGGATCATCAGATACAGAAAGTGATACAGAAAATACCATCTCCGTAAATATGATAACAGTCGAAAACGACTACGAACCTATCATATATGAACAACCTTCTACATCACATATATATGAAAATCAATGGAATTCCTTCACAATTATTATATTGAACCCATCAATACTACACAAACTGCACAAGAAATAAACGAAATTAACAGGGTAAATTAACCCGATGAAAAAGACAAAACAAAATTTTTAAACACAAATCATATTTATCAAAATATACAAAAAGAACAACCCAGAGAAAAAATTTGGACAAAACTATTTCTCTTAGAAAGTCCAAGAAACAAAGAATTTCAACCACCAGATCTTGAAATTGATTTTTTAATTGATTCAGGAGCAGAATCAAACATAATTAATATTCCCACATGGAATGAAATCAAAATATTACATCCAAAATTAACGCCTCTTGCAACATCTAGTAAACTAGCAACAGCACAAGGATCAACCTTATTAAATTATGGAAAAATCCAATTATTCCTTCTCCCCACAAGAACAATGGAGCAAAATAAAATTCTAAACAAACCATTTAAACAAATATTTCATATAACTGATATTAAACACATTATCATTGGCATACCATTTATATCAAAATATATACCAACAATCAACATCTTGAATAGTAAAATACTGATCAAAGATAAGTACACAAAAACAAAAAATACAGCTCTAACATTTTTTCAAAGATTAAATAAACAACCACCATTCTTCTCAAAATTTTATCCAATTTATAACCAACAACGGAAACACCTGAAACCACTATCAGGAAATATATATAATTTTTCAATAAAACAAGTTCACCAGTATGATAACAGTCAAAACAAACAACAACTATTTATGTCAGACTTTGAATTTAAACCTATTCACAAGTTTTTCAAAATCACGATTTCATCTATAAAATATTTGAAAAACACGAATTCCGACATCATTTCGCTACACGTGTATAACAATACACCGTATCAAGTAACATTACCCTTAGGACTTTTAGGATATTGCGAAACAAACGCTACAATCTCACCCATACATGAAATAGCATACCGCGTAAATAATATACTCTAATTATTAGATATTTGCCAATCCACAATTCTTAACGAAGAACTATCCATAAATAACATAATAAGCAATGAAAAGAGAAACACAGATTATTTCAAAAAAAACACCATATTTTAAACCAACATTCAATATAACAAATTACACAAAAGAACAACAACAATTTTTAACCATGTTTAACTTTGAACACTGACAAATTACACAAATCGAATTTGAAAAACTAGCAAAACATCTATTAAAATATTCAACAGTCTACGCAACATCAAAATTTGATGTTGGAAAAATCAGTTCATCACTACATCTCCCGTTAAAACCTGACGCAGTTTTCAAAAAACAAAGAGCTAGTAAAGTACCAATTCATTTACATGACAAAGTAAACAGATTACTTGATATTTTAGAACAATACAAAATTATCTCACCAGTAAATAAAGAAGAGCAACCAAAAGATAACACATTTATTAACCCTGTTATCATCCTAGCAAAAGGAGAATCATTAAAAATAGTTTTAGACGCTAGATACCTCAATTCACTAATAGACGAATCGAAATGCAATTGGCCTATTGAACCAATACAAGTTATTTTAACAAAAATAAACGGAAAATACTTTACAACCGCAGATATGAATAGTGCATACAATCAAATGCCACTAGATGAACAATCACGACGTTTAACACAATTTGTTATTGGAAATCAACAATATGAATTCAACCGGCTATTCTATGGAATTTCCATGGGACCAGCAACATTTTCAGCTTTTATGAGCAAAATTTTTAGACCACTAATACTCAAGAAAAACGCAATCACCTATTTGGACGATGTTTTTATGCAATCACAGACAAAAAAAAAGAAATGTTTACAGTTTTAGAACACAATCATAAAATACTTCAGAACGAAAATCTGAAGGCCGCCCCCGATAAATCACACTTCTTTTTAACACGAGTTAAATTTTTAGGACATAATATAGAAAGAAACACAATCACTCCATTAAAATCACGCATTGATGCTATTCAAAAACTTCAACCACCAACAAACAAAAAGAAAATCCAAGAATTCCTTGGAATGTTAAATTTCTTAAGCAAGTACGTTTATAAAATGCAAATATATTTAAGACCGTTCTATAATATCCTCAGACAACAAAAAAATTTTGAATGGACTACTGAACATCAAACACGATTTGAAGAAATTAAAAAACTTCTAACTGAACAAATTTCAAACACAATTCCAGATCCAAATCAACCATTCTAAGCAATGTGCGATGCTTCAAATTTTGGCATCGGCGCAGCATTACTACAATCACACAGTGGTACAAATAAAATGAACCTTATATCAGCAAATTCCCGATTATTCACTCAAGCAGAGCTACGACTCTCAACTCTATTGAGAGAATGTACAGCTATAATTTATACACTTACAGAATATGAATTTCTGATACTTGATCAAAACATCCAACAGTTCTATTCACAGATCATAAACCAATCAACGACCAGAGAAAACATATTCGAATTTTACACAAAATTTTTATTTCCCAACTTGGAACATCAACTTTCAAACCATTTCCATACTCACAATGGATAAAAAATAACACCCAACAAAAACGAATAAAACACCACTCGCATAAAAAAGACCTTTTTCCGTTAATAGAAAAAGAAAAATTTAACTGATAAAATAAATTTATCAGGACCACAAACAAATGATTCAAAATACACAATAAATCAAGTCTTTGACCTCCATGACTCACTTGACACAATTCCCCTATCTAAATTAGAAATTGAAGATATTTTTCTCCCTCCAACAGATAAAATTACAATTGAAATCTTGAAACAATATCAAAATCTTGACCCGGTAATTAGACAACTAAAATCATGGCACAAATACAAAACTAAGCCCGTAAAGGCAGATACCACAATTTTAGGAAATAAAACACTCCTCCGATATTTCCGAAAATTTAATAATACAACAATTAATGAAAACACAGACCTTCTAGAATATCAATTAAATGATTCTACAGTTCTCTGTCTCCCTTTAAGTATGATTCTAATAGTTTTTAACATTTCACATACACAAAACACTAAAGGACACTCTGGACCAGAGAAAACATATTCGAATTTTACACAAAATTTTTATTTCCCAAATGCACCAATTTGGATAAAAGTACTATGCAATGATTGTATAGTATGTCAGCTAAATAAACCTTATCCAAATCAAAAACAAATAGCACATAAACAAGATTTTAAAAGACAAAGTTTATATTTTAACCATCGTATTTCATTCGATACAAAAGGACCAATTTCACCATTCTCTGAAGGAAACTCCTACATTATGGTAATTGTTGATGCATTTACATATTATGTAGCACTCAATCCAGTACCACATTGTAACGCTTATTATGCTTACACAACACTTTATGAACACTGGATAGCTAAATTCGGATTACCCGAAATCTTAGTTACAGACAACGGTACAGAATTCATAAATAATGAAATCATCACACTATGTCACCTATATAATATCAAACACAAACCACGTACATCTCATGCACCTTGGACAAACGGTTTAGTCGAAGGTATGAACCGTTCACTACAAGAATATCTTAGATGTATCATAAATGGAAATGATACAAGATACACAGAATGGTCAGCAGATGTAAAATTATTTCCCTTAGCATACAATTCACAAATTACGACACTTATATGAATGTCACCATACGAAATAGTTTTTAATCAAAAGCCACGTAAACCAATATGCAAACTCTCATAAAAATGCACAAGGACATTGCCAACCAAATAAACACTCAGTTTGTTATAACCTACCTTTACACACGCATGATGAAGATAATTTTCATCACCCACAAATTCTTAAATTAGCCTCCGGTACACACACCGAATGGATTTTAAATAGAGATAAAAAACACAATGAAATTTACCAAAGAGTAACAAAAAAATTGTTACAAAGGCAAAACATTAACGAACAAAATAATTCACGCTTTACAACAGCCTCAGATTTAAAAATTGGAACATTTGTCTTAATACCTAATTTTAATACACAAAAAGGAATTTGTAAAAAATTACAACCCCTTCGCAAAGGACTATACCAAATAATTGCCAAACCCACTGACGTAACATATAAAATCACCGATTCAGACCAAAAAGAAATTGTTCAACATCGAAACAATCTATTGCCTTACTATCCAAAAGAATACGCACTACGCGAATTAACTCAATTATATTCTTTCACAGGTTTAAAAATGATTCAAAATCACCCACATACGGAAAATGAAATAAAAGAACAAAACGACATTCACCTTGAAAAACAAAATAAAAACCAACTACAACCCAAAACAATACAAAAAAGCTAGATCAAAAAATACCTCAAAAGGAAAGGAAAAATAGAAAAATGAAAGAAAAAATCATACCACAAGAACAAGTCGAGAACAAATAAACCATTGATGGTATTTACAGGAACAGATCCTGAATATTCTGTAGAAGATTATTTAATTGCAGTAACAGCAAATTTAGTTTTAAATATAGGACCTGAACCAATTAATACGCCACTACATCAAAATTGGGTACATAGACGCACAGCATTGATACAAACAACCTTAGATGGCGCAGCTCAAAAATGGAAAAAATTTACACGAGAATTTTCAAAAATGTTTGACTCCGAAAGAAATAAACAACACCAAAGAGTTTTATGTAATGAAATTCGCAGATTACCAAATGAAACCATCAAACAATTAGCAATACGTATCGAAACACTAGTTCGAAAAGCATATTCACTTAATACACATGACTATGCACATGAATAAAATTGACAGAAATTTTAATGATGACCTTAACACCTCAATTAAGGAAAATAGCAATAAAAAAGAGAGCATCTCATCCTTCCTCAATTCGAGAGCCAGATTTAGATTTTTGAAAACTAGTAGACAAACTAGAGCAAGCGGAAATCACAATGAAACTTGAAGAAACAGAAAATCGAAAACTACAATATGTTAATCGAATTGAAACAAACACTACACACATATAAATAACATACAGGAATCAGATACAGACCTAGTTGAAAAAATCACTGAAATACTACATATTTATGAAAAACACCCAAATTTTAAAGGCAAACCATCTTTCAAAAAATGGTGTAATTATTGCCGACGATACGGACACAGTATTTCCGAATGTAGACAAAAACAACAAGATAACCAAAACAAACCTCAAAAGCATAAAGAACCAAATAAATCGTTCTATCAATATATGAAAAAAGATCAAAATCTACCAAACAAAAATATATATAGTAACAACAGTTCAGGAAAACCACTTCCGAACAACACCAATTACACAAGGAATCAATCACCATATAACTCAAGTTATAGAGGAAGATCATCAGAACGAAAAAATACACAGAATTCTTCACAAAATAATTATAATCGGTCAAATAGTCGAAATAACTATTCGAGATCTAATTCCAATGCAACACAATTTGTTTCTAGATCCAGTTCCCAATTACACCCAAGAAATAAACACTATTCCAATAATCAATCACGAAACTCACCATACAACAGAAATAGAAACTATTCACATAATCGAAATAGAAGTTATTCGAACAATCGAAATCAGAATTACCCGAACAGTCGATCAAGAAATAACTCATATAACAGATCGAACTATCATAGATCAAATGACAATTATCAAAACAGATCACGAATTAATTCAAAAAATCGAAATTCAAGTTATAATAATCAATATAGAAATTATTCCCAGTCACCACATAGGAATAATAACCATTATAATAATTCTAAACATCGATACAGAAGTAGTACACCAAAACATCAAAGACATATTATTCAAGTACAGTCAAATGAGGAAACAACATCAGACCCCCCAGGTTTTGATGACAAAGGAAGTAACGAACTACAACTAAATCAAATAAACTGTGGATCATCAGATACAGAAAGTGATACAGAAAATACCATCTCCGTAAATATGATAACAGTCGAAAACGACTACGAACCTATCATATATGAACAACCTTCTACATCACATATATATGAAAATCAATGGAATTCCTTCACAATTATTATATTGAACCCATCAATACTACACAAACTGCACAAGAAATAAACGAAATTAACAGGGTAAATTAACCCGATGAAAAAGACAAAACAAAATGTTTAAACACAAATCATATTTATCAAAATATACAAAAAGAACAACCCAGAGAAAAAATTTGGACAAAACCATTTCTCTTAGAAAGTCCAAGAAACAAAGAATTTCAACCACCAGATCTTGAAATTGATTTTTTAATTGATTCAGGAGCAGAATCAAACATAATTAATATTCCCACATGGAATGAAATCAAAATATTACATCCAAAATTAACGCCTCTTGCAACCTCTAGTAAACTAGCAACAGCACAAGGATCAACCTTAGTAAATTATGGAAAATCCAATTATTCCTTCTCCCCACAAGAACAATGGAACAAAATAAAATTCTAAACAAACCATTTAAACAAATATTTCATATAACTGATATTAAACACATTATCATTGGCATACCATTTATATCAAAATATATACCAACAATCAACATCTTGAATAGTAAAATACTGATCAAAGATAAGTACACAAAAACAAAAAATACAGCTCTAACATTTTTTCAAAGATTAAATAAACAACCACCATTCTTCTCAAAATTTTATCCAATTTATAACCAACAACGGAAACACCTGAAACCACTATCAGGAAATATATATAATTTTTCAATAAAACAAGTTCACCAGTATGATAACAGTCAAAACAAACAACAACTATTTATGTCAGACTTTGAATTTAAACCTATTCACAAGTTTTTCAAAATCACGATTTCATCTATAAAATATTTGAAAAACACGAATTCCGACATCATTTCGCTACACGTGTATAACAATAAACCGTATCAAGTAACATTACCCTTAGGACTTTTAGGATATTGCGAAACAAACGCTACAATCTCACCCATACATGAAAAAGCATACCGCGTAAATAATATACTCTAATTATTAGATATTTGCCAATCCACAATTCTTAACGAAGAACTATCCATAAATAACATAATAAGCAATGAAAAGAGAAACACAGATTATTTCACAAAAACACCATATTTTAAACCAACATTCAATATAACAAAATACACAAAAGAACAACAACAATTTTTAACCATGTTTAACTTTGAACACTGACAAATTACACAAATCGAATTTGACAAACTAGCAAAACATCTATTAAAATATTCAACAGTCTACGCAACATCAAAATTTGATGTTGGAAAAATCAGTTCATCACTACATCTCCCGTTAAAACCTGACGCAGTTTTCAAAAAACAAAGAGCTAGTAAAGTACCAATTCATTTACATGACAAAGTAAACAGATTACTTGATATTTTAGAACAATACAAAATTATCTCACCAGTAAATAAAGAAGAACAACCAAAAGATAACATATTTATTAACCCTGTTATCATCCTAGCAAAAGGAGAATCATTAAAAATAGTTTTAGACGCTAGATACCTCAATTCACTAATAGACGAATCGAAATGCAATTGGCCTATTGAACCAATACAAGTTATTTTAACAAAAATAAACGGAAAATACTTTACAACCGCAGATATGAATAGTGCATACAATCAAATGCCACTAGATGAACAATCACGACGTTTAACACAATTTGTTATTGAAAATCAACAATATGAATTCAACCGGCTATTCTATGGAATTTCCATGGGACCAGCAACATTTTCAGCTTTTATGAGCAAAATTTTTAGACCACTAATACTCAAGAAAAACGCAATCACCTATTTGGACGATGTTTTTATGCAATCACAGACAAAAAAAGAAATGTTTACAGTTTTAGAACACTATCATAAAATACTTCAGAACGAAAATCTGAAGGCCGCCCCGATAAATCACACTTCTTTTTAACACGAGTTAAATTTTTAGGACATAATATAGAAAGAAACACAATCACTCCATTAAAATCACGCATTGATGCTATTCAAAAACTTCAACCACCAACAAACAAAAAGAAAATCCAAGAATTCCTTGGAATGTTAAATTTCTTAAGCAAGTACGTTTATAAAATGCAAATATATTTAAGACCGTTCTATAATATCCTCAGACAACAAAATAATTTTGAATGGACTACTGAACATCAAACACGATTTGAAGAAATTAAAAAACTTCTAACTGAACAAATTTCAAACACAATTCCAGATCCAAATCAACCATTCTATGCAATGTGCGATGCTTCAAATTTTGGCATCGGCGCAGCATTACTACAATCACACAGTGGTACAAATAAAATGAACCTTATATCAGCAAATTCCCGATTATTCACTCAAGCAGAGCTACGACTCTCAACTCTAATGAGAGAATGTACAGCTATAATTTATACACTTACAGAATATGAATTTCTGATACTTGATCAAAACATCCAACAGTTCTATTCACAGATCATAAACCAATCAACGACCAGAGAAAACATATTCGAATTTTACACAAAATTTTTATTTCCCAACTTGGAACATCAACTTTCAAACCATTTCCATACTCACAATGGATAAAAAATAACACCCAACAAAAACGAATAAAACACCACTCGCATAAAAAAGACCTTTTTCCGTTAATAGAAAAAGAAAATTTAACTGATAAAATAAATTTATCAGGACCACAAACAAATGATTCAAAATACACAATAAATCAAGTCTTTGACCTCCATGACTCACTTGACACAATTCCCCTATCTAAATTAGAAATTGAAGATATTTTTCTCCCTCCAACAGATAAAATTACAATTGAAATCTTGAAACAATATCAAAATCTTGACCCGGTAATTAGACAACTAAAATCATGGCACAAATACAAAACTAAGCCCGTAAAGGCAGATACCACAATTTTAGGAAATAAAACACTCCTCCGATATTTCCGAAAATTTAATAATACAACAATTAATGAAAACACAGACCTTCTAGAATATCAATTAAATGATTCTACAGTTCTCTATCTCCCTTTAAGTATGATTCTAATAGTTTTTAACATTTCACATACACAAAACACTAAAGGACACTCTGGACCAGAGAAAACATATTCGAATTTTACACAAAATTTTTATTTCCCAAATGCACCAATTTGGATAAAAGTACTATGCAATGATTGTATAGTATGTCAGCTAAATAAACCTTATCCAAATCAAAAACAAATAGCACATAAACAAGATTTTAAAAGACAAAGTTTATATTTTAACCATCGTATTTCATTCGATACAAAAGGACCAATTTCACCATTCTCTGAAGGAAACTCCTACATTATGGTAATTTATGATGCATTTACATATTATGTAGCACTCAATCCAGTACCACATTGTAACGCTTATTATGCTTACACAACACTTTATGAACACTGGATAGCTAAATTCGGATTACCCGAAATCTTAGTTACATACAACGGTACAGAATTCATAAATAATGAAATCATCACACTATGTCACCTATATAATATCAAACACAAACCACGTACATCTCATGCACCTTGGACAAACGGTTTAGTCGAAGGTATGAACCGTTCACTACAAGATTATCTTAGATGTATCATAAATGGAAATGATACGAGATACACAGAATGGTCAGCAGATGTAAAATTATTTCCCTTAGCATACAATTCACAAATTACGACACTTCTATGAATGTCACCATACGAAATAGTTTTTAATCAAAAGCCACGTAAACCAATTATGTTTACAGCAAACTCTCATAAAAATGCACAAGGACATTGCCAACCAAATAAACACTCAGTTTGTTATAACCTACCTTTATACACGCATGATGAAGATAATTTTCATCACCCACAAATTCTTAAATTAGCCTCCGGTACACACACCGAATGGATTTTAAATAGAGATAAAAAACACAATGAAATTTACCAAAGAGTAACAAAAAAATTGTTACAAAGGCAAAACATTAACGAACAAAATAATTCACGCTTTACAACAGCCTCAGATTTAAAAATTGGAACATTTGTCTTAATACCTAATTTTAATACACAAAAAGGAATTTGTAAAAAATTACAACCCCTTCGCAAAGGACTATACCAAATAATTGCCAAACCCACTGACGTAACATATAAAATCACCGATTCAGACCAAAAAGAAATTGTTCAACATCGAAACAATCTATTGCCTTACTATCCAAAAGAATACGCACTACGCGAATTAACTCAATTATATTCTTTCACAGGTTTAAAAATGATTCAAAATCACCCACATACGGAAAATGAAATAAAAGAACAAAACGACATTCACCTTGAAAAACAAAATAAAAACCAACTACAACCCAAAACAACACAAAAAAGCTAGATCAAAAAATACCTCAAAAGGAAAGGAAAAATAGAAAAATGATAGAAAAAATCATACCACAAGAACAAGTCGAGAACAAATAAACCATTGATGGTATTTACAGGAACAGATCCTGAATATTCTGTAGAAGATTATTTAATTGCAGTAACAGCAAATTTAGTTTTAAATATAGGACCTGAACCAATTAATACGCCACTACATCAAAATTGGATACATAGACGCACAGCATTGATACAAACAACCTTAGATGGCGCAGCTCAAAAATGGTTTTCAGTATTACCTATAGAAATAAATCAGACTGGAAAAAATTTACACAAGAATTTTCAAAAATGTTTGACTCCGAAAGAAATAAACAACACCAAAGAGTTTTATGTAATGAAATTCGCAGATTACCAAATGAAACCATCAAACAATTAGCAATACGTATCGAAACACTAGTTCGAAAAGCATATTCACTTAATACACATGACTATGCACATGAATAAAATTGACAGAAATTTTAATGATGACCTTAACACCTCAATTAAGGAAAATAGCAATAAAAAAGAGAGCATCTCATCCTTCCTCAATTCGAGAGCCAGATTTAGATTTTTGAAAACTAGTAGACAAACTAGAGCAAGCGGAAATCACAATGAAACTTGAAGAAACAGAAAATCGAAAACTACAATATGTTAATCGAATTGAAACAAACACTACACACATATAAATAACATACAGGAATCAGATACAGACCTAGTTGAAAAAATCACTGAAATACTACATATTTATGAAAAACACCCAAATTTTAAAGGCAAACCATCTTTCAAAAAATGGTGTAATTATTGCCGACGATACGGACACAGTATTTCCGAATGTAGACAAAAACAACAAGATAACCAAAACAAACCTCAAAAGCATAAAGAACCAAATAAATCGTTCTATCAATATATGAAAAAAGATCAAAATCTACCAAACAAAAATATATATAGTACAACAGTTCAGGAAAACCACTTCCGAACAACACCAATTACACAAGGAATCAATCACCATATAACTCAAGTTATAGAGGAAGATCATCAGAACGAAAAAATACACAGAATTCTTCACAAAATAATTATAATCGATCAAATAGTCGAAATAACTATTCGAGATCAAATTCCAATGCAACACAATTTGTTTCTAGATCCAGTTCCCAATTACACCCAAGAAATAAACACTATTCCAATAATCAATCACGAAACTCACCATACAACAGAAATAGAAACTATTCACATAATCGAAATAGAAGTTATTCGAACAATCGAAATCAGAATTACCCGAACAGTCGATCAAGAAATAACTCATATAACAGATCAAACTATCATAGATCAAATGACAATTATCAAAACAGATCACGAATTAATTCAAAAAATCGAAATTCAAGTTATAATAATCAATATAGAAATTATTCCCAGTCACCACATAGGAATAATAACCATTATAATAATTCTAAACATCGATACAGAAGTAGTACACCAAAACATCAAAGACATATTATTCAAGTACAGTCAAATGAGGAAACAACATCAGACCCCCCAGGTTTTGATGACAAAGGAAGTAACGAACTACAACTAAATCAAATAAACTGTGGATCATCAGATACAGAAAGTGATACAGAAAATACCATCTCCGTAAATATGATAACAGTCGAAAACGACTACGAACCTATCATATATGAACAACCTTCTACATCACATATATATGAAAATCAATGGAATTCCTTCACAATTATTATTTTGAACCCATCAATACTACACAAACTGCACAAGAAATAAACGAAATTAACAGGGTAAATTAACCCGATGAAAAAGACAAAACAAAATGTTTAAACACAAATCATATTTATCAAAATATACAAAAAGAACAACCCAGAGAAAAAATTTGGACAAAACCATTTCTCTTAGAAAGTCCAAGAAACAAAGAATTTCAACCACCAGATCTTGAAATTGATTTTTTAATTGATTCAGGAGCAGAATCAAACATAATTAATATTCCCACATGGAATGAAATCAAAATATTACATCCAAAATTAACGCCTCTTGCAACCTCTAGTAAACTAGCAACAGCACAAGGATCAACCTTAGTAAATTATGGAAAATCCAATTATTCCTTCTCCCCACAAGAACAATGGAACAAAATAAAATTCTAAACAAACCATTTAAACAAATATTTCATATAACTGATATTAAACACATTATCATTGGCATACCATTTATATCAAAATATATACCAACAATCAACATCTTGAATAGTAAAATACTGATCAAAGATAAGTACACAAAAACAAAAAATACAGCTCTAACATTTTTTCAAAGATTAAATAAACAACCACCATTCTTCTCAAAATTTTATCCAATTTATAACCAACAACGGAAACACCTGAAACCACTATCAGGAAATATATATAATTTTTCAATAAAACAAGTTCACCAGTATGATAACAGTCAAAACAAACAACAACTATTTATGTCAGACTTTGAATTTAAACCTATTCACAAGTTTTTCAAAATCACGATTTCATCTATAAAATATTTGAAAAACACGAATTCCGACATCATTTCGCTACACGTGTATAACAATAAACCGTATCAAGTAACATTACCCTTAGGACTTTTAGGATATTGCGAAACAAACGCTACAATCTCACCCATACATGAAAAAGCATACCGCGTAAATAATATACTCTAATTATTAGATATTTGCCAATCCACAATTCTTAACGAAGAACTATCCATAAATAACATAATAAGCAATGAAAAGAGAAACACAGATTATTTCACAAAAACACCATATTTTAAACCAACATTCAATATAACAAATTACACAAAAGAACAACAACAATTTTTAACCATGTTTAACTTTGAACACTGACAAATTACACAAATCGAATTTGACAAACTAGCAAAACATCTATTAAAATATTCAACAGTCTACGCAACATCAAAATTTGATGTTGGAAAAATCAGTTCATCACTACATCTCCCGTTAAAACCTGACGCAGTTTTCAAAAAACAAAGAGCTAGTAAAGTACCAATTCATTTACATGACAAAGTAAACAGATTACTTGATATTTAAAAACAATACAAAATTATCTCACCAGTAAATAAAAAAGAACAACCAAAAGATAACATATTTATTAACCCTGTTATCATCCTAGCAAAAGGAGAATCATTAAAAATAGTTTTAGACGCTAGATACCTCAATTCACTAATAGACGAATCGAAATGCAATTGGCCTATTGAACCAATACAAGTTATTTTAACAAAAATAAACGGAAAATACTTTACAACCGCAGATATGAATAGTGCATACAATCAAATGCCACTAGATGAACAATCACGACGTTTAACACAATTTGTTATTGGAAATCAACAATATGAATTCAACCGGCTATTCTATGGAATTTCCATGGGACCAGCAACATTTTCAGCTTTTATGAGCAAAATTTTTAGACCACTAATACTCAAGAAAAACGCAATCACCTATTTGGACGATGTTTTTATGCAATCACAGACAAAAAAAGAAATGTTTACAGTTTTAGAACACTATCATAAAATACTTCAGAACGAAAATCTGAAGGCCGCCCCCGATAAATCACACTTCTTTTTAACACGAGTTAAATTTTTAGGACATAATATAGAAAGAAACACAATCACTCCATTAAAATCACGCATTGATGCTATTCAAAAACTTCAACCACCAACAAACAAAAAGAAAATCCAAGAATTCCTTGGAATGTTAAATTTCTTAAGCAAGTACGTTTATAAAATGCAAATATATTTAAGACCGTTCTATAATATCCTCAGACAACAAAATAATTTTGAATGGACTACTGAACATCAAACACGATTTGAAGAAATTAAAAAACTTCTAACTGAACAAATTTCAAACACAATTCCAGATCCAAATCAACCATTCTATGCAATGTGCGATGCTTCAAATTTTGGCATCGGCGCAGCATTACTACAATCACACAGTGGTACAAATAAAATGAACCTTATATCAGCAAAATCCCGATTATTCACTCAAGCAGAGCTACGACTCTCAACTCTAATGAGAGAATGTACAGCTATAATTTATACACTTACAGAATATGAATTTCTGGTACTTGATCAAAACATCCAACAGTTCTATTCACAGATCATAAACCAATCAACGACCAGAGAAAACATATTCGAATTTTACACAAAATTTTTATTTCCCAACTTGGAACATCAACTTTCAAACCATTTCCATACTCACAATGGATAAAAAATAACACCCAACAAAAACGAATAAAACACCACTCGCATAAAAAAGACCTTTTTCCGTTAATAGAAAAAGAAAATTTAACTGATAAAATAAATTTATCAGGACCACAAACAAATGATTCAAAATACACAATAAATCAAGTCTTTGACCTCCATGACTCACTTGACACAATTCCCCTATCTAAATTAGAAATTGAAGATATTTTTCTCCCTCCAACAGATAAAATTACAATTGAAATCTTGAAACAATATCAAAATCTTGACCCGGTAATTAGACAACTAAAATCATGGCACAAATACAAAACTAAGCCCGTAAAGGCAGATACCACAATTTTAGGAAATAAAACACTCCTCCGATATTTCCGAAAATTTAATAATACAACAATTAATGAAAACACAGACCTTCTAGAATATCAATTAAATGATTCTACAGTTCTCTGTCTCCCTTTAAGTATGATTCTAATAGTTTTTAAC
Source organism: Symsagittifera roscoffensis (assembly GCF_963678635.1). NCBI lineage: Eukaryota > Metazoa > Xenacoelomorpha > Acoela > Convolutidae > Symsagittifera > Symsagittifera roscoffensis. Next base: position 72,545,601 of record NC_087062.1, on the reverse strand, counting down.
ATTTCACATACACAAAACACTAAAGGACACTCTGGACCAGAGAAAAATTACACAAAATTTTTATTTCCCAAATGCACCAATTTGGATAAAAGTACTATGCAATGATTGTATAGTATGTCAGCTAAATAAACCTTATCCAAATCAAAAACAAATAGCACATAAACAAGATTTTAAAAGACAAAGTTTATATTTTAACCATCGTATTTCATTCGATACAAAAGGACCAATTTCACCATTCTCTGAAGGAAACTCCTACATTATGGTAATTGTTGATGCATTTACATATTATGTAGCACTCAATCCAGTACCACATTGTAACGCTTATTATGCTTACACAACACTTTATGAACACTGGATAGCTAAATTCGGATTACCCGAAATCTTAGTTACAGACAACGGTACAGAATTCATAAATAATGAAATCATCACACTATGTCACCTATATAATATCAAACACAAACCACGTACATCTCATGCACCTTGGACAAACGGTTTAGTCGAAGGTATGAACCGTTCACTACAAGAATATCTTAGATGTATCATAAATGGAAATGATACAAGATACACAGAATGGTCAGCAGATGTAAAATTATTTCCCTTAGCATACAATTCACAAATTACGACACTTATATGAATGTCACCATACGAAATAGTTTTTAATCAAAAGCCACGTAAACCAATTATGTTTACAGCAAACTCTCATAAAAATGCACAAGGACATTGCCAACCAAATAAACACTCAGTTTGTTATAACCTACCTTTACACACGCATGATGAAGATCATTTTCATCACCCACAAATTCTTAAATTAGCCTCCGGTACACACACCGAATGGATTTTAAATAGAGATAAAAAACACAATGAAATTTACCAAAGAGTAACAAAAAAATTGTTACAAAGGCAAAACATTAACGAACAAAATAATTCACGCTTTACAACAGCCTCAGATTTAAAAATTGGAACATTTGTCTTAATACCTAATTTTATTACACAAAAAGGAATTTGTAAAAAATTACAACCCCTTCGCAAAGGACTATACCAAATAATTGCCAAACCCACTGACGTAACATATAAAATCACCGATTCAGACCAAAAAGAAATTGTTCAACATCGAAACAATCTATTGCCTTACTATCCAAAAGAATACGCACTACGCGAATTAACTCAATTATATTCTTTCACAGGTTTAAAAATGATTCAAAATCACCCACATACGGAAAATGAAATAAAAGAACAAAACGACATTCACCTTGAAAAACAAAATAAAAACCAACTACAACCCAAAACAATACAAAAAAGCTAGATCAAAAAATACCTCAAAAGGAAAGGAAAAATAGAAAAATGATAGAAAAAATCATACCACAAGAACAAGTCGAGAAATCAGAACATAGAGAGTTATCGCGACTTAGAAATCAACCACGTAAAAACTACAAAACATTCATCCCACAATCTAAAATATTCAAGAAAGTTGAATTTCAAAAACAGCTTTATTTTTAAAATTAATAATCTTTGCACCTCTGAATCATTTTGAACTTTCATTTTTCAAAATAACATGCTGACAAACACGCAACAATTCTAGTTCAAAATTAGCCAATAGGATTCATTCAATCCGTCACCTTCTATAACTATAACACAAACCAATTAGACGAAAGATATTAAATTCCAGGCATATCTATAACTATAACTTTACAACCTCCAGGTCAAAAATGAGCAAACCACTCAAACTTGACAACTAAAATAAATACCACCATAGTATCATAACCCTCCCTTATCTAATAACGCAAAGATCAACAATATTTTCCCAACTTAGACCTCAAAAACCCCCCAACCATAAATGATAAATTAGCCTAAAGTAAAAATACGACCATAATAATTTAGCCTAAAGCACAAAAAGCTCAAAAAAACCCCAGATCACCTGACAAATAAAAATAAAGCAAAGAAGACCTCTCGAACACCATAAAATTCGCCCCCAACAATTTTTCACAAAACTCAACCCACTTGTCAAAAAATCAATAAATATTTCGACCACACTTGAAAATCGCCCCAAACAACAAAAAATATTCGACCAAGAAGCCATTTCTTAAATGCTCTTCTCTCGATCAGTCAATACAATTTTCAAAGTTTTCATAAACTTTTTAACAATACTTAAACTTTTATTCATATTTCTCTTTGATGCTTTTGAAATTTTTATAATAATTTTAATCATTTTTTGCAATGTTTTTTAAATTTTCTACTCCCTATTTGAAATATATCTCCAACTTTCCCAAATCATTGACCATATTCACAGGTACTATAACCCAAAGTTTATTTAAATGATACGAACCATTTTTAGTAGAACAGATATTTTTTTTCTATTTGTAATTTTTATAACATTTTTATCATCCCTAATATTGACAATATGCAAAAGTATAAAAAAGGCAATCATAACATTCGCCTTAGCAACAATCCTTTTAATTCTTTTCCTTGAGAAAAATCCACTAAGAAAAATCAATCAGACAACCTTCAAAAATTGCTTACCAACAATCACACAGTCAGTCTTCACCGACATCATCCCAAGAAAACCCGACAATACCTACAACTACCCAAAACCCCCAAACATCCACACGAATTTCTTTCCAAGATAACCCATACCTTTTTGAAGAACGACACGCTCGCTTATCTGAACCATTAGAACCAGGCACCCCTAAGTGAACCAACATATAACTTGAACCCAACATTACCACAAGAATTAAGTAGAATAAGAAATATTAGTCAAAACCAAAATACAGTTGAAATAAATAGACAAATTATACATCCACGACGAAATAGAAATTTTCAAACCCCCCAAGTTCATTTTGATATACCCCAATCCCCATCACCAAGTACTCCAGAAAACCCAATTAGCATACTACCGGAAACCCCTACACTTCTTTCACAACGTAGCACCTCAAGTATACCCTCAGGTTACTTAGGTTCAACACCAACATCTGAACAAATACGTGACAATCCCTTTAACCCCTCCAACCAAACATCACGACTACCATATTGGACAACACACTCATTCACACAAGGTGAACCAAATTTAATAAATGACCCAATAGATATTTCTACGGATACAACAACATCATCATCACTACCAGAAACATTATCACTACCGTCAACACCGTCAATAAGCCAGATTTCACCGACGCCTTTCCCCCCAAATTTTCCAAATAACCTCGACGCTAGATATTGAGAACAATCATCAACAAATATCCCTTTAAGATTAGATTGGAACTCGTTCACAGCACCCCCACCATTATTTGGACAACATCCAGAAAGTAACCGACTCCACAATTGGGCACTCCATAGACTACAATATAGACAAGACATCCACGAAGACATTCGTGACCATAACATCCAAATACTCCAACAAAATAGTCTACAATTAAAATTTGAAATCACGGTTAAACTTAACAACAATGCTCAACATCCTTACCCATTAAACCCATCCAATATAACAGCTCAATCGCTACCACCACCATTTATAACAACTGAAGTAATATATAAATACGACAGATATACCAAAAAGACAATTGGTTACATCACATTTTATAACCCATACTCAGGATTATCATACACATGTATATTCTAAAAATATTGATACTTCAACAAATCTTTTTTCTAACATTTTCCGATCAGAACACGAATCCTTCTCCCCGCACAGGACCCCAGGACTTATTAGTAACACACTACGATTGTGAAGAAAATGAACAAAAAACACTACAAAAATATGCAATAAATCAAGTATCACAATGCGAAACGGAACCAAAAGCTATAGAAACTACAAATGTAATAGCGACACTGTATTCAAAAGCCCCAGCAACAACAGTCGCAGGATATAAATTTACAGCAACATTTTCCGAAAAGAAAGTACACTGTTCACAAGTTTCAAACGGAAATAAAAACCGACTTGACCACGAATCATTCTACCAAAGTAATATAGAACGACTTCTGCATCTAAATCCCGATGATTGTAAAAACGAGCTACTCAGATTAAATATCACAAGAAATAAAAACACCGACAGAAAACTAGTATATTTTCAAGTCTTTGCCGATTCTGTACATCAAGCAGAACTTGAAAGATATCAAAGACATATAAAACTAGATGAAAAATACCCATACAACGGCGCACACGGAAGATTAACTTATGACATACACGATAAGCACTGGATACCACACATTGGTATAAATAATCCATCAAACTGCAAAGCAGACACAAAAAATAAAGGATATCAAGAAATAATGTTTTTCGATTGGAAAATACATTTCGAAAAAATACAACTCACACGAGATTTATCCGACAACACAATGATCTATCAAGGAATTAGATTACCTTGTAAAAACGATCAAGGTTATTGTGATCCTACAACACGGACACAAGCAACAATTGTTTGGTTTCCCGAAGATACATGCACAACATTTCAAGTAGCAAAAATACAGGCTCAAATGATAAAGTTTCACGAAAATTTTTTTATACAATCAATTCCATATGAACAAGTCCATCCATCACGAAAACAAAGTACTGATTTTCGAAATCTCCATAATATAGAAAATAAATTAACACGTTTCCAAATTTACCAAGAAACAGAAATCGCATGCAAATACGAAAAAGGTTTCGACATGACCACTGGAAAAATAAAATTTGACCCTTACGCAACAAGTCACCCTATTAACGAAGGCACATCATACGTCCCAGTGAACTTTTATAAAAGCACAGGTCACCCTGGTGGAAAGCTAAAACCATACGATAGTAAAAGCACACGTTTACAAGAATTATCACTAATGAATAGCACCTACTTTGGTAATATACATTATGATATTCATTTGAATATGAAATTAGAGTACACAATTAGTGGAATGTTCCAAAAAAAGTCACTTTTTGATTTAGAAACACTTCATCAACTATAGAATTAGAAAGAACACAAATCTTACAATCACTCGCTTTAGCAGTATTAAAAATACCCTACGCAGGATATTTATTATCAGGAAATAGATCAAATTTTCTAGACTACGAAGGAAATATTTTATGGTTTTATACTTGTACCAAAAAAGTATCACCACTATATGTTTTTGAAGATAAACGATGCTATAAAAGAATCCCTATTTTTTATAAAAATAAGGTACATTTTGTTGACACACTTTCAAGACGAACATATTTTTGGGATACCGCAGTCCCACGTGGATCAGAAAATAGCCACAATGTAGTACAATTGAACCCTGATGAAGATAAATATTATCTTCTTCCTCCATACCCCACGTTAATGCAATCACTCAAAAAAATTTCACCCGAAAGCATCAGAGCTATTGCTCGTAATCCAAATATTGATTTACAATCAATTGGAATGTATTCAAAATCAGATATCCAACACCACATTAGAACACAACAATTCCAAGAATTATTAACACAAATGGATACTATACAAAGACAATCAATTGACCAAAATTTACGCAAACTTGCCGAAACCGCAGGATTTGCAGATATTTATACACAAGATTATAGCGGATATTTTAAAGACATTAAAGACTATATATATCTAAACGGTGAAAAATACAGACCACAAGATATTTCACCTATAAATATTTTTAGCTTTGTTACACTAAAAAATGAATTCTCGATTTTCTAGGATGGCCCTATTACATCTTAGAAAAATTAACTATCCTATACGCAATGTTTAACTTTATAGGATTTATTTTTTCACTTTTAAGAGGAATCTATAACACATGCGCTATACACACACAAGTAAATAGACAAGCAAGTGTAGCACGCATACTTTTTGCAGGATTTTTTGGAGTTTTTTCATCATCATTTAAAAAAATTATTCTAGACGCACAAATAAAAGAATATAATACAAAAATAGCGACAAGACAGAACACATACGACGAAGAACATAATAACATAGAAGTAACACCTACCGCACCACAGTTGCCACCCCTACCACATAACCATCCATTATCCTTAGTCCCACGTAATTTCCGAAACCTAGCAATAACACATAACCCAATTTTTAGACAAAACATATCGCAAAGTCCCATAAAACATATAATGACACATCATTCACAAGATGATAATACATCTGAACAAATTATAGAACAACCCCATACCACCGCTTTTCAGTCTCAAAATAATCATTTTTTTAGCCCACGATGAGCCGAAAACTTGGATCCCTACACCGCTCAAATTCCCATCCAACCAACCTCCACACTCCAATCCCAATAATCCCACTTTTTGCTTTCCCGCCACCCGATTTTCCAACTAATAATATATCATCAAGCATGAATTCGGATACTAATTCAGATATTTCAGTTTTATACTCCATTTCACAACTTAATAACCCTAATATAGAAACCCCTGACGAATTTGCAGACTCCGAACCATCTCCATCCAATAATTTTCAAACCAACTCCTCAGTTTTTTCAAAACCCCCTTTTCAACCGATCCCACCAAATAACCCACTCCCATCCGTTTCTACTCCTTCTTATGCTTCACAAGTAACCCCAACCTATTCTCAATTTCATTCCGACCGATCATCTAATAATTCTCCAGATACCCCCCAAATCTCCCAGGAACTCGATAATTTTATCACCCTACAACAACAGCTAATACACCCTAATATCCTCACTATAAATCAAATTTCATCCACAATAGAATCCTCAAACCCACCTACTCCTACACCCTCCTCAGCCTACACTGCATCATTAGCACAATCATCCACATCCACCGAATCATCAAATAGCACTCACCGAGCTTGTCGCACTTTTAAAAGAAATTTCCCGAACCATCCATTCCCGACCAAACCAGGAACAGCCTGCGAAGATATTAATCATCCACACCACACCAACACGAAAGATTTTCTAGCAATCACCTTACCCTCATTCCCACAATATGCTTTAAACACACCTAACGACACTAACGACACACGTAGTTTTGTAGATGAACATGTTTTAATGCCAACACTTTATTGGACAGCATATTACCATTTTACTAATCCCCTTTGCCTGCCACTATCTAGTACTCATAATGATATAGAAAAGAATTAAGATATGCTATATAGACTCACCGCAACACTAACACCTAGACAATTTACTTATAAGGATATAAAAAATCACTAAAAACATTCACTGCACCCCGCGCTAACGAATTTACAATAGAATATTACGACGATAATATCATCCGAACTAATCAAGACCAATTTCTAGATGACGACCGCTTCGCTAATCCACAACTAACAGAAAAATTCTTCATCAAAACGTCATATGTATTCACACTTAATATTTTTGATAGAAAATATGATCACATCATTTCTGAAGCACTAACTGATATTCAAGCTTACGAAAGTTTTAAAGAAAAATTTCAGTTATTTTCACTAACCTTTCACTTCTTTGCACCACATGAACGCGATTTGCACTGTTCACACGACATTATGTTACGCACTAAACAGACTCATATATATATATATACTATCGCTTCATACAAAATCATTTTGATTTACATACTCGATCAAGACAACCACACCATCGTTTTCAGTTTCTTAACTCGAAGTACACTTCACCATTTTTTCTTAATTTCACCAATTGCATCAAAGATACTAACCTCCACGGCATCCTCCGCAATTATGACCCAGTAACACAAATGTATATATTTTGTCCCATCACGAAGACCTTTAATGCCGAAGAATCCAGACCCTTCCTTATCCCACATGAATTTATCCAACCTATAGAAATCCCAATATTAGAATTTATTCACAAGACTAAATATAATCACAAAATATATAACCTCATTCAAAACACACCTTATGAGTTTGCAGTAGGCACCGAAGAACTAAAAACCATTAAAGCACTTCAATTGCTTTGGCCACTGCTCCAAACTAAAAACATCATTCGCATACTACCAAAATTACTAACAAATTCGGACATAATACACGACATCTTTCCCCACGGCTTTTTCCCAGACGATTAACAGGTAAGTATAATTTAAAAATATTCTTAACTAATAAATTTAAAATTAGTACTAACCATTCTTTACTCATGTTTCTTTTACATTTTTAGTCTTCATACCACGATCATCTGCAAAAAACAGAAAATAAAAAAAAAATAAACTTGATAAAATTCTTCTAAACTTCATTAATATTTTACACAAGATAATCTGATAAAATTTATACCAAATGTAGTAAATTAATTTATAAATTATTTCCCCATAAAGCAGTAAATTTAATTATGATGAAAACTTATAACTTTAAATTTCCCCCAAAAACTAGCAGTAATATTGAAATTCTATGTAATAAATTAATAAAATGAAAATGCAGTACTAACCTTTTGATATTTTCATTCACTCGCACAGGAATTCGATCCAAACTCGCACAGCTCACCCACGAAGAATTGTTTAAATAATGATTTTAAGTTTCAAGTTTTCACACTCAACAACTCTAACACACGATAACAAGTTTCAAACTTTCCTTTAACCCGGTTGGAAAGGAATTATATTCTAAACCAAACTAACCAACGCAGCTTACTAAACACCACAAATCATAAAATAACAGCATGACTAAGAAAAGAAAACCAACGGTACCCAAACCGGATTAACCTTGTTTAAAACTGGATAATTTATTCTTTTGAAGACTATTATAAAGTCTAAGAAAGAAATATAAAAACACAAAAAAGTTGAAAGACAAACCCATAACAAAAACAATTTGATTTTTGAAAAAAGGACATAACCAAAGAAACATAAGAAAGACAAACATACACCCAACATAAAACGTTATCACATAACAGGACCTCTCAAAGAAACCGCACGAAACCATACTCCCACTCCTGGCCTAACCCACCAGAGAGGACGTCCTGAGCATGCTCTATAGCCGGCCTAACCCACCGCGCTACATCCACGCTTTGTGACCACACTTCTATTTTTAATAAGAGGTACTCAAGGGTGAGTGACTCTTCAAAATAACCGAACTAAAACAAAATGCTTTTGTGAAAACAACTAACTAATTTCATGATTAAAAAACCAAACTAATAAAAATTTTATAAAATGTAAATCATACCTTGCAGTATATAGATCAACACACAACAACAAAGACGAACATCCAAAAACAAAATGATCCCATTACACTCGAACAAGAATGGCTAACCACAACCGATATGCCGTCCACACTCACAACTCAAAAGATTTAGAGTACGACTTGACTTCGCAGAAAAGGACTTCATTGAACTAGACCAATGATCACCTCGATGTTCAAGTATACGTACAGATCCGAGTTACAAGGCATCCCTTCCACACACAACCTCCACGCCATTCCCAGACGAGGTTGAACACAAAACAAGTTCTCTACATAAAACAGAAAAACCCGTCATAGCAAACCATTTTGAAATCAGATTGATTTCATTGGGAAACACAGTCGTTGTCACAAGACGATACAACGATTGATGTCCCTAACTCCAGCGTCCTGGAACTTCTCTAACAAGAGGAACCGGACAAGAATACGATGTTCGCCAAATACCAACGTTCATTATCCATCCTTTGAATTGCAGAAAGATAATTCTAAAAAACTCTGTAAAACCCGGATGGGTGGAACCTGATCTAAACTATATTTTATGATTGGATAAATTAGATATTTTACCACTGTAAAGTATTTAATATTAACCAATCATGATCCATCTAACTAACAACCCACTTATTTGTAAGTGCTGAAATTACTTGTAATTTCAGCACCAGAGAGATTTGAATTTAACTTAGAAAATAGTTGTCTCTCCAAGAGAACTTCAACAGCCGCAACAAACCAGTATACCCTAGATCTATTGAGCCTAGCAGAGACTAGTTAAACACCCTGAGACTAGAAAGTATAAGAGTAAGATTAGGATCGGTATTAGACTAAGAAGTTGCACGAATCTATCCGGCCGAAAATAAGATAGCGTGACGAGCAGACGGTGTACCCTATCCGAAATTACTCTATGAGTTAACCACAAAGGACCTAACTCAATAGTCTTACAAAGTTACTAATTACATTATTTTTTTCAAATTGGGGCTGTTTTTTTTCTGCGTGGTTTGATGAAAGAACGCACAGTAAGAATTGTTTGAAAGTCATAGTATAATAGGCCAATTAGAGCACAGTAGAAAAATGGTTGGAAAAAAAGGGAAAAAATGGTTAAAAAATTCAAAAATGTTTCAAAAAAATTTTCAATGAGGTTTTTCATTTTTAAGTATTTGATTCCTAAATTGGCGCCAAAAAAAACAACCTTTAATCGACCTGTTTCTAGAATTTTTTGTAGTACCTGATTTTTTGTAGAATACAAAAAAAAGAAATTTAAAAAAGCTAAAGCACACAAGGAACAATCAGAGGAAAATTTAGTGGAGTTGGCTAGCCATCCTTTTGGGTTTAGGTATTTGAAAAAAAGAGTAATAAAAAGGAAAAAGGTAAAAATTGAACAAAAACTGATGGGTTGTCTGTATATCATCACAAAAAACTAAATCACTGGACATCAATTGCAAAAATCGGGATGTGAATCCCAATCAATGCAATTTTTATACTTTTAAAATTCCAAACGCTTATCAGCACGTTTTCTGTTGTTGTGGTGTCCACTCAAAACCAGGCCTAATTGTACCTTTTTATACGCACAAACTCTTGTGTGTCTGTCCGAAAGCCTGGAGGAATGCTTTTGATTTTTTTGAAATTCCAAACAAAGTTCGTTTTTTCAAAGTAGTGTGAATTTACCGCACCGAGAAAAACGATCAATAGCAACAATATCAAAGCATTAAACTATATTTGAACCTGCACCTTGTTGAACCCTTTTTCTCTGGATTTAAGAACAACAGAGAAATCATAGGAAAAGAAAGCATCTTCCAGTTTCGTTGCGAAGTTTGCATACTACCTCAACGGTGATACTTTGACCTCATAATAATGTATGAACTGATTTTTTTTTGCAAAACGATCTAGTTCTTAGAGAATCAAAGGTTACAGAGGAACCTAAAATCAACATAAAAACAAGACTGCTCGTATCAGGGCGAAGCCCGAAATGTTCCGACTGCTTTTTAAGGTTTTTGAAGCAGCAGTAATACCATAAAAAAATTAAATGAAATTAAAAAAATGAAATATTTTTTTTTCTAAAATTTGAAACTTTTTATTAAAATCATCCCCCCACACGCCATATAAATTACAAAAAGATAGATTTCGTTCCTTATAACCAATCAATTATGGCAAATAAGCTTCGTTCAACTAATTTGGAACGATTGATAAGACGGATTAAATCTCTGCTTACGCGTTTCTAGCGGGAATTATATCGCGCGTTAATTGTCCCAAATTGGTCAAAATGGCGATCTTTAAACCCTCATAATTTTACGAGAATTGATCACAGGTGAAATATATTTTCAAATTAAAGCTCAAGGCAACAATACCTTTTGAATGATATAAAAAAAATCCGTCAAAATGGCTAGTTAAAAAGTCGAAATTTGTCTGAAGAAAAAAAACCCACCCCGAGCAAAAATATTCCGTTACTTTCGTATCGAAAGTCGGAACAACAAGTTTTTCAAACATTGATACCAATTTTTTCCGTTTTTTAGCAATGAGATATTCTTATAAACGCAGCTGATGGAGCCTTTCAAATAAAAAAAAAAGAATTTAATTTCAATAAAAAATGGGATTGAATAAGCCCAATAATCAATACAACGGCCTCATTCATCTTTCCTGTTGTGTTCGTACCCTTTTCTATTGAGTTCATACAGAAATGGGCTAAAAAAAACTTGTAAAAATAGATCAAGCACAAGTGTTCCGCAAGATTGGTAGCGCAAAACAATACGAAAATTTCACACTATGAAGTACGTGGTGCAAACTCTACCAGGTGCTATTATTCATGTTACAGCAAGGAAGAATAAGCAAAAGTTTGGTCTCCACTTTGACATGTAAGGAAATGCAAATGCCTAGTTTGCACAAAAACCACACCAGTAAACCTAGAATAAAAAATATTGCACGATGTCCTCAAAAAATTGTTATTCTTGCTTTCTTCTTGGCATATCTTTGCGGAATTTGCATTTTACTTGAGAGTAATATTGTTTTTTGTAGCTGTTCTTGATATTTTCAATGCTTTTATAGTTTCTGCTAGTCTCTAGCAGATTTTTAGCAAAATATCATAGCAGATATTGCTGAATTATGTCTCCCTTGAGACGAGGGATACATCAGAAAAACGAGCAAACCCATGCAAACACAATTTTGTTATGCATAATAATTGAAGTTTATTTCAAGATAGTCAGATTAAATTTAAATTTAATTTTGTTACAATACAAGGCCAAGCTGTGTTTTTTATGAATTGTAAGCGGATTCCGCAACAATCCAAAACAGAATTGTCGTGGAATCCGTAACCTTACTATTGTTTTGATCTTTTTTGCTATTTTGGATTCCACGGACAAACAGCTAAAACACTCACTATTTTGCTAATCGCTCCAGAAACTGGCAACAAAAATTGTGGAATCACCTACAAACTTTGGAGAATCCGGAACAGTATATTTAGAATAGCTACATTCGATCGTTGCGGATTGCGCACCAAAAGTAATGTTCCGACAAAATTCACGTTGCAATTGTGCGCGGAATCCACGGAAATTTTGTTAATGGAATTCACTAACATTTTGGACCATGTTTAGAGATTTGTCTCTGAGTTCCAGTGATCTATACATACTATCCAGTGCACAGTTTGGCCTCAAAATGTAGTAATCAGAACTTTGTTACCGCTAAATACTCTTTTTTAACCTTACAAAAAAGGTAGAAATTTACAAAAAGCTATAAATCATCGGTAAAGTTTTTGGGTGCTTATGGAATGCAAATTTTTATGCAAAATTGGCTTTCTCAAACTGAACAACGCGAATTACTAAAACTCTAAGCTAGGGATTCCTTGGTTCAGGTATACGTTTTTTGGACCATGTGTAAAATTAATTTTATCGCAAAAAAAATACTTTCGTTTTTGATATCTCCGTTAGCATTTTAGATTCCGGCAACCATTGCATTCCGGATTAACAATACAAATAATCTGCCAGAAATTTGCAATTCTGATTCTGTTTTTCTGGACCATGTATTAAGTTAAGCTTCCAGTAAAACAATCGTTTGTGTTTTTTATCTCGCAAGACTTAGACCCCTTCGCAATAATTTGTGTTTTATATCAAGCAAGATGTAGATTTTGTGTTTTATATCTTGCAAGGTTTATATTTCCTTGCAAGAATCCTGCGAGATTTGTTTTCCCGGTACATGAAAGTGGAGTAACAAACGCGCTAATTAAATGTGTCAACCTCCTAAACTGTAGGTCTCCAGTCAAGATTTCTTCGACCGGAATTATTCGGTAAACTGTTGTGCTGAACGAATAGTTCGCATTATTGGATGAAATCTTGTCCTTCTTTCAGTTGATATGTCTAACATTCTTCGGGCAGGATCGATTATACATTATCCGGGACATGGAAATCTGGATACGAAACAGCTGGGAGAATGGAGTAAAACAACCAAGAACAGACGGTGGTTGCTGTTGGCTTCAAGACTCGAAAGTAGGAGCGAAAGACTACCAGGTGGTCTAGCAGGGAGCGTATTCTTTAGACACTTGCTGTTGTCTGCTTCAGGTTCTAATGACTTTTTCGGCCAAGACCCGCGTCGATTTTTGTGATTTATGTTTTGACCGACTCAGCCACCATTCAGTATGTATCAATAATCTCGAGTATGATTGATATGTTTCTTGAAAATAACTTCTAACATTTAGCTTCAATATTTTTTTGGCTCAGCAGCAACCTGTCAGACCAATTTTTAACAGAACGGAATACATAAAATGCCGACAAAAAGGCAAACGCGAATAACTATTTCTTATAAGTTTCAGCTTGAAGGTCAGAAATATTTCAAAAATTTAAGGTGTTGTCCGATAAGTTTGTTGAAATCTATAGAGATGAATTATGAGTCACTCGACATTGTACAAAAATATATCGTGAATTGACCTCGTACGTATTTTATGCTAGTCTCTTTAAAAGCCGTTATTTTTTGGTGTGATATCACTAATTGCTGAATCAGCAACGTTATTGAATTGCCATTTTCATCATAGTATTTTGTTTCTCGAATTTTTGTCTAAGATTAAGAGTACTTGAGTTCTACTATGTTTCGTTTCTGATTGAACTATGTTTCGACTTAAACTTTTTTAAAATCATTTTTGTGTTCAACTTTATGTTTCAACTGGTTCGATTTTAAGCTTCAACTTAAAAATCCACGGTAGGACTTCGGTCAAAACATAAATCGAAAACCTCGATCGGTAATAATAGACAGCAGCAGCGGAATTATTGCATCCGAGAATAACACAAACAATATCCGACTGGTTGAAAGGGCAATCAGGAATGATCCATGCTCGAACCGAATCTGCCATACAAAACGCCGTGCCGAATCAGAAATAAAAATTTTTTTCGAAACTTGTAGAGCGATAAATGAGAAACCAATGATCTTTTTCTCTGGCCAGGGTGAATGCGGCACAGGAAACTGGTGCTTTCCTGATGGCACAATTGGAATTGAGGATATCGTAGGCTGGATGCCGACTGAAAGCATGGAATATCCGACCATAATATGCGAAGCAAACTACAGTGGACATTGGGCGAACTACTGTGCGCAGAAGGGCATCAGCGGGTTAGAATGCCTGGCGGCCTGCCGAGAAAACGAAGTAGCGCATCAAAGAGGTAAATGTTTTCAGAATCGGCAGGAAAACGCGACTGAAAAAGGTATGAGTTTAGGTGCTTAAGTGTGTTTTTATGTAGGATTTTGACATTTTCGTTCCAATACTAAAATCGAAACTCAGTTAACAAAAACAAACAAACCTCAACTTCGTACTTTTCTTACGCTTTTACATTTTACAAGCTGTTAGAACAAAAACAACAATCATAATAACTTGTATGAGAGAGAAAGTATACCGAAGTTCAATAAAAATCATATAAAATTTTGATCACTTCACCATATAGTACGACTACGTTTGAGTTTCGTTGATATCTTTGTGTCTCGATTTATACATTTTGACACCATAAAAAAGATTGCAAAAAAGTTTGCAAGGCCGGGCAACCATTTTTCATCACTAACCTCCAAAAATTGTTGAAAGCGTTAATGTTTCATAATCGATATAATTTGAGAAAACCTAGATAAAATGTATCTCCTAAAAATATCTTTATCCAGTATTTTTTCAAGATCTATTGAAACTTACAAAAACCAAATACGATTACAACCATACGTTTTTTCTTGAGAATTTGCACAAATCACTCCGATAAAATCAATAGCATGAAAGCAGACAATGAGTACTATCTGAAATTACTCCAAGAAACCGCAACCCAGCATCACTTCATCTGGTGCAACTAACAGGTCGCATAAAAAACTGTAAAAAGGTATCAGATTAATAGTTTTGATAAAAATTTTCAATTTATAGGTCTCAATAAAACTGACCAAGAAAATGAATAAACTATTTCACTGATAATTCAGCGCAAAAGTAATCTGTGGTATTAATAGCATAACTAATATATTTCTGAAAAACATATCTAAGCAAAAACTAAACGGCAGTTATCATTTTGTTCTGGCTATTACCCTCTTGAATTCATTACCTTCTCAAAAAGCAAAAAGATTTTTTTGTTTTTGAAACATTTGACATCTCATAGCAAAAAAAGCAAAAATTATATAATCTAAACACATCTTTTTTACTTTTTTGACAAATTTGTACTAAAATTGAAAAAAAAAATTCGTATCAATTTTAAATACAATCGTTCTAACTACTCCAATTTGTTCAAGAATGTCGATCATTAACAGAAGTTCAAAGGTGCATTTATAATATTTTGCAAAATCAGAATTTTTGGCAAGATCTTCTAATTTAAGATATATCTTTTCAGAACTTTTCAAAATCTCACTTCAGCAGATTTGGCAACTTTGTTAATGTCAAAACTTTAATTAAATATCAAAAAGTTGCCTTAAAAATATCAAAAGATCAGATAACCAAGTTTGAATCAATCTTCTTTTTAGTTGTGTCTACCGAGCCGTTTATATCTTTTCACATTTCAACCCTATTGACCAAGACTTTTTACGGCTGACTAAATAGAATCATCATCAATTGATTTTGGCTTCTCAAAAAACTAAGTACGGCAACTGGACTAATTAGAGGCAATTCACCCTAACCCCACGTCCTAATTGAACCAGGACACAACACATTTCTGGTTTAGAAAGAGCATCTTTTGACATAACTGCAGCCTAATTGAACCTGAATTTTGTAAATTGAATCACTATTATATGATGTTTTATCACCTTCAAGAAAAACTTTTTAACTGAAACCTAAACCAAAATACAACCGTCTAGAATTTTACAAGATTCAATGAATTATTTCAATCAAACCATACTGATCCAGACTAAACAGTGACAAAAGAAACAACTAAATTAGCTTAAGACCTTAAAAATCTAACACTTGAGGATCTTTAAATGTTAGATTTTGAGTAAGTAGCTTAAACACAAATATCTCGAAAAACTTTCAGAAACCGAATCTGAGCCAAGCGAATAGTGCTTAATCATAATTGATAAAACATGAGCAAATCTTTTAGTGAGCAAAATGATGGATAGGTTACAACGATCACGTTCCGAACAAGTATAGCAAAATCAAAAAGAGGAAAAAACCAACGCACAACAAAAAATCTTCAATTGCATTCATATACAAGAACCACCAAATCATTAGTAACTTCAAAACAAAGGTGAGTGTAAAACTAACTTTGAAAAGTGCGCAACTCAAAACTTTTGTTGGTCAGTACATAAACCATCACAGTAATATGTTTAAGACGATACCGAGAAGATTTGAAAATTAGTATTAGAGATTCAAACATTAAAGTGAACTGCCTTCGATCACTCAACAGACTACCAGACCCTAAAAAATTTGACAAAAAGAAATTGAAGCAACCCGGGTTGACCTCCATACACCGAAAATGCTTATCTTACAATTCCATAGAACGAAAATGTTTATCATACAATTTCATATATCAAATGTATGGAAAAATGCTAATAATACAATTTCAAAAAATCATTGAAAAAAGATTCGAACGAGTTTCTGCGGCTATTTGTACCAAATAAAACGGTCTGGTGATGAAAAAAACGATGTTTCTTTTTTTTGGAAAAATTGGTTATCATACAATTTCCATATATGAAAATTGTATCACTAGCATTTTTTTGATGGCGACAACAAAAATTTTTATAAGTATTGTTGAAATTGCCCCCAAAAATTTTTTTTCAACCGCAAATCGAATTTTTTTACTCAATCAAAAACACTTTCCAAACAAAAATATTTGCATGCAAAATTTATTTTTTTTTCTGCATAACGTAGTACTGGATACACAAAATTTGGATTTTTTTCCGTTTCTCTGGGTAATTTTTTTCAAACTGGCTACAAATTCCCATTTCTTTTCTATGGCATGTTTATATATGCCTTGATTATTGTCTGGTAATTTGAAAATTCTAATTTTAAAAAAACCATCTTTCAAAGTTCTTTCCAAAAATTAAAAGTTTGATGCCTTCAGTTTATGATTTGTGAAAACATCTCTTGAACACTACAGGTCATTTTAAATGCATTGTAAATGGTAGACGATGAACTCTTTGGTGACTCTAGTTTGGGGTACACCATCGGTTTAGTCACTTGTGCTCGGTCACGAACATATCTTAAAAATTTTGAGAATTAAATGTTTAAAAAAAAATTGAATTATGAAAAAATGCTTATCCTACAATTTCCATATATGGAAAAATGCTTATCTTAGAGTTTTCTTAACATTTTCTGAATCTATGGAATTGTACGAAACTGTATGATAAGCATTTTTTCATATATGAAAATTGTAGGACAAGCATTTTTGGTCAACCGGGAAATCAAAACAAACATTTATTTCTACACATGTGTCATCAATAACAAAAAAATAAATCCACTGAAACCAAAATCGAAACAAGATGTTTGGATCAAAATATTGAGTATATGTCAATAACAAAACTCCTTCAGAACATATAATTTAAAAATAGAAAAAATGATTGTAGGAAACGAAGCTCAAACTGTTTTAAACAGTACAACAACCGGTAATTTTCATCAAGAAAATTTACTCTTAGGAAAAAACTCAAAAAAAGAATAGAATTTGGTTAACCAATAGGAAATATTCAAAAAACTCGTGTTTAGAAATCAACCAGCCCAAATTAACTCAGACAATGACGAGTTTGTTTCACATTCAAGTGCCCAGAAAGGATACGAATACAACAAGACTGAGGAAATAGCGAAAAACCCTTACCAAAATATTTTGCCATGTTTTTGGAAGAACAGTAAAAGAAATTCAATCATTTACATTTTGGATCCTTTATAAATAACAATGATCCCGCAATTTTTCGGAGAATTATAACTTATATTAAATGATCGAATAGACTTTTTTTCAGATAAAGACTCTCATCACTCAATGAAAGAATAATGAAATGCATTAAAAGCAAAACCAATCTTAAATACAGGTACTAACCTATGAAAATAACTTTACAAGAACTTGAAGACATAGAGAAACAACCATTTGTCAAGCCACCCTTGACGATGCAGCACCTAAAACGTTTAAAGTTTCACCAAAAGATATAAAATACTAATGCAAAACAAATCACTCAAATGTTATCAAAAATAAGTGAGTCAGAATAAAAACCATCACAACGTTTTATGCATCAATGCCGAAAATACCAATTGAAACTATCTAACAAATTGCAGCACGCATTGAAGCATACTTAAAACGTATGAAAGGTAAACTACTCTAAAAGAAGGAAAAGTTGCAATCAAGAAATGTGCATCACAATTTTCTTCAATTAAAGTTACCGACTTATAATTTTGAAAAAATATATAGTTATAAATTAACACAAGCAGAAATAATTATGAAAAATGAAAAAAATATGGAATGTATACGAGCAAAGACCCTTATTCGAAAGGCAAACATTTTTAAAGTAAAAGAATTCATTTGCGTAGCGTAGATTGCCGAGCAAGAGTTTAAGAAAAGAGAAAAACAAGTAATCCATGAAAACGAAAAGAGCCAAGTCGATTTTATCATCATAGAATGGAAGACACCAAAAGCCATCTAACCGTCAATTGTCCGCAAAAAAATGTCTGGAAAAACAATTTAGCGACAGAAATCGATCTAAGCCTTTAAGACCACACATTGATAGCTGCAGATCATAATCACCAAGATACTCAATTAGTTATCAGTAGTAGATAGATGATAAATGGAGAGGTTGCATGGTTGACTATGTTTTTAGGAAAAATTATAATATTCCGGTCCACCATTTTTTGTTTTAGGATATGATACAGAAACTGTAATTAATTAAGAGAGAAAGAGAGAAAAAAGAAGTTGTAGGTTTCTAGAATTAGTACGATATTAAAAGAATGATATTGGAACAGTTTTTTACTGTAGAAATTGTAGTTTTTGCGTTGTTAAAAAGCTAACTTTACATTTCGTTTAGACTGCTCCATAGGCCCTAAGAGGCAGTCGGAACCTTCAGGGCCTCGCCCTGATACGAGCAGTCTTGTTTCGTTTGAATTCATTTCTCTATAGTTTTTTTGAAGTGTTCTCCTAACTGACTGAAAAATCTTCCACAAATTTACCGTGTCCAAATATTCTGTGTCTACCTTCAACTGTTCAGTTTGTTTTTATCACAAACTAGCTACAACGGTTAATGTGAAGCTCCTATAAGTTTCATTGTTCCGATATTCGATGCGAAAGTAACGGAATATTTGTACTCGGGGTGGGTTTTTTTTTTCTTCAGACAAATTTCGACTTTTTAACTAGCCATTTTTGACGGAAGTTTTTAATATCATTCAAAATTTATTGTTGTCTTGAGCTTAAATGTGAAAAGATATTTCACCTGTAATCTTTTTTTGTTATGTTATGAGGGTTTAAAAATTACCATTTTGGCCATTTTGACCAATTTGGGACAATTAACGCGCGATATGTTGTTATAAATCGTTCCAAATTGGCTGAACGAAGCTTATTTGCCGTAATTGATTTGTAACAAGGAACGAAATATCTCTTTTTGTACTTTATATGGCGTGTGGGGTGATGACTTTCATAAAAAATAAATTTCATTTTATTTCATTTCATTTAATTTTTTTATGTTATTACTGCTGCTCCATAAACCCTAAAAGGCAGG
>NC_087062.1:72492499-72525227 GCF_963678635.1 Symsagittifera roscoffensis | reverse complement strand
CCAGTAACCTGAATCATTCGAGTTCTCATTTGAAAAAGTTTCTGTATAACTTTGGGTACCATTAGCCATACAATCGTCAATGTTAGGATTTCTGCAGCTCATTTTGAGAGTTACTTTTCAAAAGATTTCAAAATTTTCCAATGATTTTTCAAATGAGACGAAAATAGTCAGAAAGAATTCTAGAAAGATCTAGAAATTTTTTCGACGATAGCAAAAATTTTAGTTAACCAAAACAGAAATTCAAAATCAGACATGCACAACAACTATATGAAAAAATTTCAAGTTGTGTAAATTATTATCAGCTTTTCAAATAATTGGTGAACTTTGTAGGGAAAGAAAACGATTAGCTCGAATACATTCTAGTTTTTTGTTATGCGCAATACCACCATATACATAACAGTGTAATTTGCCCTATCAGATTTCAAGCCGAGTGTGAAAAAATATTGAATAGATGTTGGCAAAGTATTATCTTTGCCCAAATTGAACCAAACAATATTATGGGTACATGCATTTGTATCAGTTACATGCAAATACAGTTTTGCGTTACAAACTCTATTAGAGTTTTCCAGCTGAGAATAAATGGTAGTGAATACCGAGCGCAACGGGTTGAAAGTATAACAAACTTAAGTTTTGCTGCTGCTGCTCTTTTTCGCACCCTAATCAATCCCCCCCAGGGTGCGGAAAAGAGCAGCAGCAGCAGCAAAACTCAAGTTTGCTATACTTTCAACCCGTTGCGCTCGGTATTCACTACCATTTATTCTCAGCTGGAAAAACTCTAATAGAGTTTGTAACGCAAAACTGTATTTGCATGTAACTGATACAAATGCTTGTACCCATAATATTGTTTGGTTCAATTTGGGCAAAGATAATACTTAGCCAACATCTATTCATTTTTTTTTCACACTCGGCTTGAAATCTGTTAGGGCAAATTACACTGTTATGTATATGGTGGTATTGCGCATAACAAAAATCTAGAATGTATTCGAGCTAATCGTTTTCTTTCCCTACAAAGTTCACCAATTATTTGAAAAGCTGATAATAATTTACACAACTTGAAATTTTTTCATATAGTTGTTGTGCATGTCTGATTTTGAATTTCTGCTTTGGTTAACGAAAATTTTTGCTATCGTCGAAAAAATTTCTAGATCATACTAGAATTCTTTCTAACTATTTTCGTCTCAGTTGAAAAATCATTGGAAAATTTTGAAATCTTTTGAAAAGTAACTCTCAAAATGAGCTGCAGAAATCCTAACAATGACAATTTTATGGCTAATGATACCCAAAGTTATACAGAAACTTTTTCAAATGAGAACTCGAATGATTCAGGTTACTGGTCAGACTATCGAGAGACTCCAAAAATTTACGGAAAAAAACTATTACCCATCAGAATCTTTGTGCAATGCATGTTACGCAGATCGTCAAAAAGTGAGTGTTTTTTTTAAATGAGTCGAGTTTAAATCAGTTTCAGTGAAATTTTAATTCAAATTATGTGCAAATCTCATTTTTTTTCCAATTATATTGTGTTTTAAAATGAAGAATACGCAAAACTAAACGAGGCTAAATTTATATCTGAAGAATCAATTCATCTTTTCACTCCCAAACCTTCTTTGGTCGATTGAACCAAAATCAAGAGTCAAGATTGTCGCTAAGGAGAAAAACAAATCGCCCAGTACGCATATGAAAAAACTTGAAATGTGTTTGGCTAGAAAATTGTTGGGAAATTACTAACAAATATTTGAATTCAAATTTCAAAATCCATTTTATGAGTCGGCATTAGTTCAGAATTTTTGTCAGTTCACCACAGTGTTTTTTAATTAATAACTGTTTAACTTTTTCAAATTTCGTATTAACAGATCAGTAGGAAAATCACACTAGAGGAAAAATATTAAGCAACTAATATATACTGAATGATTACAATTTTAACGGTTTAAAAATTGAGCAATCATTTTTTTTATACTAACAGTTATTATCTTAAAAAAAAACTTTCAATTTTTATAAGCCTCTCAGTAGTTCTACCTAAATATAAAAACTATGCATAATTAGAAACTGAAAAATTTTTTCATAAATTTATAGGTTTTGTGGAAACTCGATCACAAGCCGCTCACAAAATAGAATTTTTAATTCGTTAAAAAACTTTGATGTATTATCCGGTTTGGTTATAGTACAGATACTCTACATAGTAGAAAATTTTAGATTTTCCTAACGAGTTTGGAGCCACAGCTAGGTTGAGGTGTAACTAATCTTCTAACTATTGTGTATTTCTGAAAATATATACACATCTAAAAACAATAACCAAAGCATATTTACTCACACGAAAGTATAAGACACGCACATCTATACAAATGTTCAATAATAGTCGAATCATTTGCTTATCAGTCTCTGATATATCAGACACAGCGTCACCTAAGCCCATATTTTTCTCAGTAAATAACCAAAGCCCGCTACTTTATATCAGGTTGAATGGTAAAGGAATTCACTTTAGAAATTTTTTGATTTTGTGCAACTGTTATCTTTATCAAATCAGAAATTTATGTTGCACAAATGAAAACGAACACCTACATAACAGATTAGCCGCTGAAGACCAGATATAAATAGCTCAAGTTTGTTTAAAGTCAAATTTTTATGTACAATATGAATAATAGGATTAAAGTTTAGACAAAGCACGATCCTGGACTGTAGTGAACAGTACATATAAAGGCTATTTTATTTAGAATTCTTGGTATTTAACACAGAAGCAATGCACCTGCAAACACGCATTTCATTCATTTCGTTTTTTATCTTATTCCGTTTAACTCATGTATTTTCCCTCCGTTATTTCATGCTAGTGAATTTTAAAGTTCTTGTAAAATTTTTGATTGATTCTCCTTATGAACGCATGATTTTTTTATATAAAACTTGTCACGGAGATTTTCTAGTCATCAAAAGACAAAAATTCAAACCAAACAATCATGATTGGATAAGTATAGATCATACAATTGTTCCAATTAAATTCCTAAATCAATAAAAATTTGGTTTGAAAGCGTATCAGAGAAGAATTGTCTTTTTACTAACGGAAATTATTTTCTGATTCAGCGGGTACAGCCAAACTAATGATAATCGAAGGGCTGGACTTACTCGTCTCTCTGTGACAATTGCTGTTCAAGTGGTATCGTGAGTGCGTCTCTCCATCGGATAATCAGTTTGCAATTTGGATCTCTCCAGGAAATTGAGAGGCTAGAGTCGGCCTTGGGAATAGAGTCACCAACTCCGCCTCCTGTTACCTCCTTTGCAGATACTTCGACTCCTGTTACTTCGCCTCCAGTAGGTCCTTGATGCAGTGAGCAGACACCCGAAAACAGATGAGGAGAAACCTCAACTGCACCCAAAGAGAAAAAATTGACCAGAGTGGAACAATCTCTGCTACACTTGAAGCCTATGTGAAAGACTTTGAAGTCTCTTTTGCGTTTTGAGCTGCTTCGTTGTGACAGTTGAGTTGCAGTTTATTATCTGTTTTCATAACTTTTTGTGATTATTGGAAGTTTCAAACAGCGAAAACTTTCAAATTCTTGATAAAAAAAACAAAAAGCAATTCCATGAACAAAATTAGTCTTCACAAAGTTATCCACAGTTTGCAACTTATGAGTCATTTATGGATAGTTCAAAAAACAGAATTAACAAAGAAACCAAAATTTACTTCTTCTAGAAAAAATGTTTATTTTGAAAAACGGCTCACAAATTTGCCTCGCAAAGAAGACGCTTTACGGTCTTGATGCTCTTGTATAAAATGAATAATTAGTTCAGAGGAGCATACATGCAGCATGTATTACACACGTCGCATATAAATTGATTCATAGATTTTTTCTAGAATTACTTGACAAATCCGGAATCAAAATTAGAATGATTCGAGTTATCGTTATAATTTAATTTTTGTTACACTTCTAAACAGATAAACTTACATGAACATATACACAAAAAAGACAAGTGAAATTTGTGCTCAAACACACACACATGTGTTATTAAATGCATAATTTCTAGTGCTATATTTTACATCCTTCTAGATAACTCAGTTACAGAAACATTTCAGAGTTTAAACATAAGCTAATATTCAACAAGCAGCTATACGTTTCAAGTTGTTTTGTTAAGCATAATAGACAAATTACCATTTAAAACACACAGACAACAATCTAATTACTTAAAAACAAACAAATACACAGACATATCATTAGAAAAATAGGTGGTGAAAAGTACTTAAAGGAACAGCTATATAAACATTAGACAATTATACAGAGCTAGACAAATGTACGTTTAAAGTACTTGCTACAAATGTTGCTCATGTAAAGTATCTTGTGAACTACTTTTGATGGTTTTAACCAAATGCATTAAAAAATAAAAGAGTTTGGTTTTTGGTTGTAATTCTAGTTGTATATGGTAATTAAGCGTCTAAAAGGGTTTGTTTGATCATATAAATGAATGAAAACTAATACAGAAGAATAAATAAGCCTACATAAAAATATTATCAATTATGTAAATGAAATCGCAGTAATTACAAATACTTATAAACACGCATACGCACATTACATATTTTCAAACACAAAACTATATACATATACGTGAGCAAGTACTTACATACAAATGAAGTATCTGGACTGTGTTGTTCATTTACAGTTTCTATAAAAGTTTTCACAAATTTTTAAACAATGTTTGATGTTTAAGCGAATAACAAAAAACTACCATGAGTTTTTTTGTGGGAAACAAACATAATTAAAAACCTATTTAAGTACTTTTCAGAACTATTCAAGCTTATACAAATACACAAACATACATACAAAGCTAACCCAACAAATAATCATACAATGTGTGTCTGGTACAAAATTGGTGCTAAAATAACTTTTGATGGAACCCTGCGTCTTCCAGACAAACAGTGACAATGATTACTTTGAATTTACTTAGTTATATCCAGTTACAAATACATGTCTCCAATTAGTTCATTAACGAGATAAATAAGAAGGCACACTGAAAAACGTACAAGAAAACTTTTGAAAAACCCACAGACAATGCATATCCGCAAACAATGCATACATACACAAATGCAAACATCTCTAGATACATGGACTAAAACATGAGATGATTCACAAAAACTGGTTCTTCTAAAGAATGATAAATTAACGCAGAAAAATAAAGACAACTAGTACAACGAGTTTGAAATATAATTTGGATTCTGATTATGGTTTTCCGTCTGAAATTGTTTCTGTGACCTTATTCTTACATCATTAATTACGTATAAACATACAAGTTTACAATTTCTAACACAAACATGTATAAAAATAAGATCAAACGCACACAAAATTTGTACTGATACACAGAACAGACTTATAAAAAAGTTCATCTAGAGTATCTGGTGAAGTATTTTAGATTGTTCTGGCACAATTAGGCTCAGAATTTTGATCGAAATTGAGTTTAAGTTTCAATCAGTTAGAGTCATGTTTCCGGAATTGCTTCCAAAGAGTACATATAAAGGAGTACCCAATAAATAATAACGATACCTAGCTAAAAACATATATAGATACATCCATACATACTTACATAGTTACAAACAAAAGAAAAAATATATACACACGATGCAAATAATAAAATTAGATTTGGACCTACCTACATGCATGCTTTTAATTTATACACACCTAAAATATATATATCAAACATACATCAATCCATATACATGCATACAATTTACACGTAAGTATAAAAAATTGTTAACACCAACATAGAGGCCTTATGTAAAATTAAAGCATTTTGTATACCATGAATCGTGTATATCTTCCACACTTATAATCAAACAATCACATATGCAAACATACATACATCAGTACATACCTACAAATAACATGTGTATACATTTCGGTCGCCCAAAAAGGTTGCAACAAACTTTTTCAAGAAAATCTTCAATACTCGAGTTTGGTGTCTTCGTAGATGTGGAGCTCTTTCTCTCTCTCTCTCTCTCTCTCTCTCTCTCTCTTTCTTTCTTTCTTTCTTTTTTTTTCTCTCTCTCTCTCTCTTTTTTCTTTTTTTTCTATCTTCCTTTCGTTCTTGATTTTTTTTCTCGCTTTCTCTCTCTCTCTCTCTCTCTTCTCTCTCTCTCTCTCTCTCTCTCTCTCTCTATCTATCTCTCTTTTTTCTCTCTCTCTCTCTCTATCTATCTATCTATCTATCTATCTCTCTATCTACATATCTATCTATCCATCTCTTTTTCTCTCTACGTCTTTCTCTCTTTTTTCCCGGAAAGTTCACTCTACGTATTCTATTAACTGAATTCGTTTTCATCCTACACAAAAATACACATGGGGTTATTGCCCTTGAAGTTTCAACTTGGGATCCATTGGTATAAAGTTTCACTTTAGGATCTCTCTGGGAAAAAATAAATCACTTGAAAACTGTTTCGTACAAAATTTCTGATTGAGATCTTTCTCTCTATCTCTCCTTTTTTCTCTACCTCTCTCTCTCTCTTCCTCTCTCTCTCTCTCTCTCTCTCTCTCTATCTATATATCTATCTATCTATCTATCTATCTATCTATCTATCTATCACTTCTCTCTCTCTCTCTCTCTCTCTCTCTCTTCTCTCTCTCTCTCTCTCTCTCTCTATCTCTTCTCTCTCTCCTTTCTCTGTCTGTCTATCTATCTATCTATCTATCTATCTACCTATCTATATATCTAGCTATCTTTCTCTTTCTCTCTCCGTCTCTCTCTCTCTCTCTCTCTCTTTCTCTCTATCACTCTATCACTCTATCACTCTATCAATCTATCTCTCTATCTATCTATCTATCTATCTATCTATCTATCTATCTTTCTATCTATATATCTAGCTATCTCTCTCTTTCTTTTTCTTCACTCTTTCTCTCTCCGTCTCTCTCTCTCTCTCTCTATCTCTCTCTCTTTCTATCTATCTATCTATCTATCTATCTCTCTCTCTCTCTCTCTTTCTTCCTTCTCCTTTCTTCTCTTGCCATCTGTTTATCTATCTCTCTCTTTCCGTCTCCCCCCCCTCTCTCTCTCTCTTTCTCTCTCTCTCTCTCTCTATCTGTCTATCTATCTATCTATCACTTCTCTCGCTCTACTCTCTCTCTCTCTATCTATCTATCTATCTATCTATCTATCTATATATCTATCACTTCTCTCTCTCTCTCTCTCTCTCTTCTCTCTCTCTCTCTCTCTATCTCTTCTCTCTCCCTTCTCTGTCTATCTATCTATCTATCTATCTATCTATCTATCTATCTATCTATCTACCTATCTATATATCTAGCTATCTTTCTCTTTCTCTCTCCGTCTCTCTCTCTCTCTCTCTCTCTCTCTCTCTGTCTCTCTCTCTCTCTCTCTCTCTCTCTCTCTCTCTTTCTTGCTTTCTCTCTCTCTTTTTTTCAAAAATTATACATAGGGATCATTAGGTATAAATTTTTTACATAGGGATCATTAGGTATAAAGTTTTACATAGGGATCATTAGGTATAAAAATTTTACATAGGGATCATTAGGTATAATTTTTTTACATAGGGATCATTAGGTATAATTATTTTACATAGGGATCATTAGGTATAAATAATTTACATAGGGATCATTAGGTATAAATATTTTACATAGGGGTCATTAGGTATAAATTTTTTACATAGGGATCATTAGGTATAAATTTTCTTACATAGGGATCATTAGGTATAAATTTTTTACATAGGGATCATAAGGTATAAATTTTCTTACATAGGGATCATTAGGTATAAACTTTTTACATAGGGATCATTAGGTATAAAAATTTTTCATAGGGATCATTAGGTATAATTTTTTTACATAGGGATCATTAGGTATAAAAATTTTGCATAGGAATCATTAGGTATAAATATTTTACATAGGGATCATTAGGTATAAATTTTTTACATAGGGATCATTAGGTATAAATTTTTACATAGGGATCATTAGGTATAAATTTTTTACATAGGGATCATTAGGTATAAATATTTTACATAGGGATCATTAGCTATAAAAATTATACATAGGGATCATTAGGTATAAATTTTTTACAAAGGGATCATTAGGTATAAATTTTGTTACATAGGGATCATTAGGTATAAATTTTTTACATGGGGATCATTAGGTATAAAAATTTATCATAGGAATCATTAGGTATAATTTTTTTACATAGGGATCATTAGGTATAAATATTTTACATAGGGATCATTAGGTATAAATATTTTACATAGGGATCATTAGGTATAAATTTTTTACATAGGGATCATTAGGTATAAATTTTTTACATAGGGATCATTAGGTATAATTTTTTTACATAGGGATCATTAGGTATAAATATTTTACATAGGGATCATTAGGTATAATTTTTTACAAAGGGATCATTAGGTATAAATTTTCTTACATAGGGATCATTAGGTATAAATTTTTTACATGGGGATCATTAGGTATAAAAATTTATCATAGGGATCATTAGGTATAAATATTTTACATAGGGATCATTAGCTATAAAAATTATACATAGGGATCATTAGGTATAAATTTTTTACAAAGGGATCATTAGGTAGTAATTTTCTTACATAGGGATCATTAGGTATAAAATTTTTACATGGGGATCATTAGGTATAAAAATTTATCATAAGGATCATTAGGTATAATCTTACATAGGGATCATTAGGTATAAATTTTTTACATGGGGATCATTAGGTATAAAAATTTATCATAGGGATCATTAGGTATAAATTTTTTACATAGGGATCATTAGCTATAAAAATTATACATAGGGATCATTAGGTATAAATTTTTTACAGAGGGATCATTAGGTATAAATTTTCTTACATAGGGATCATTAGGTATAAATTTTTTACATGGGGATCATTAGTATAAAAATTTATCATAAGGATCATTAGGTATAATCTATACCCAATGATCCCTGTAGGGATCACCCCCCCCCCCCCCCCGATCCCAGTGTCGTATATCTATACTACTAACTATGGTTAATCCATTTTTTTAAATTCGAACCTAGAAATCAGCATTATCGGTGGATGCTTCAATTGATAAGTTTCCACAGCTTAATCTTTATTATATTGCCCAAAATTGTCTCATCCTAGAAAAAACGCACATTATTTTGAACGTAACTGTTCTCTGCATGGCTATGAAAGAATCTTTGAAAAGAGATTTTTTGGGAAAAAGCTCTAAAATGATTTATAACCTTTTCATTGATTCCGATGTCTTCCCACCATGCAAGTTCCAACATCCATTTTTGTAAATATTCTCTTATTTCATGGAATCTATCTCTCTACCGCTTTCTCTTCTTGTTACTTCGTCAAATATCCTTTTTTGTCGTGAAAGTCAAGCTTCTTAAGAGGAACAGAAATGATAAGAACGTCAACTAGCCAAAAACACAGTTTACAAAAACTTTCTGCATATAACTTTTCATTCTCATCTTGCGTTCAGCCCTGATGGCATATCTTGACACATAAAGCAAGAATAAAAATTAATTACAACGATTAATGCAGTTTCTTGGTAAGTTTTCTCATAAAAACTTCAACAACTACAGTTTTACGAGTGACAGCACCAAAATGTCCTTCATAAAACCTTCCCTACTTTTTTTTCAAATTAAATTTTCATCGTTTTCTTAAAAATGGTTTAAAAAAATATAAATTGTTGATCTGTGCAGCTGTTTATTTGGAAGACTGCGAAGGGTACAAACTGGTTATAAGAATTCAATTTTTGTTCTGATAAAACTGGATCAGTTTCTGCATTTCTTTAAGGAATGGGACAATCTTATACCGCTGCAAGCAGTCATAGATTACAGAAACTATGTTTATCTGTCAAACCTTCTGTAATTAACTGTATTCAGACAGTTGGAGAAAAGTTGAAAAATTTTCAGTGCTGTTTGCTAATTAGGTCTGCTTTTTTGTTCCGACTTTCGATACGAACGTAATGGAATATTCGTGCTCGAGGTGGTTTTTTTTCTTCAGACAAATTTAGACTTTTTAACTAGCTATTTTTGACAGATTTTTTTTATATAATTCGAAAGTTTTTGTTGTCCTGAGCTCAAATTTTAAAAATTTTTCACCTGTGATTTTTTTTCGTAAAGTTATGGGGGTTCACAGATTGCCATTTTGGCCAATTTGGGACAATTAACGCGCGATATATTTCACGCTATTAACGCGTAAGCGAGATTTAATCCGTCTTAGAAATCATTCCAAATTGGTTCAAGGAAGCTTATATGCCATAATTGATTTGTTAATAGGAGCAAAATTTATCACTTAGTACTTATTATGACGTGTGGGGGGATGATTTTAACAAAAAAAATTCAAATTTTAGAAAAAAAGTTTTCATTTTATTTTATTACATTTATTTTTTTTGTTGTCACTGCTCCATAAAATTTAAAAGGCATTCGGAACATTCAGGGCTTTGCCATGATACGAGCAGTTTTGTTTAGTTTTCTCACTGTCAGTAAAGTGACTTTAGGAGATTGATGTCTATGATTTTTCTGAGAACTTCTTCATATGATGGCTATTCTGAGTTAGTATGTTTGTTTGAGCTGTCAAATCATGCATTACTAAACACTCTTAGTTTGCGAGTTTTTGAAGGCCTAAAAATTTTCAAAGCCTTCAAAAATATTGTTGCTCGACCAGCAAATTCAAAAAACGTAGAAATTTTACATAAAAAAAATGAACTCGTTAATTTTTGATAAATGGTTTTTCGTTTTCCTAATTGTGTGTTAAAAAGAGGAATGGAAAAGACTCGATCAATTTCAAATGTTTTTCACAACTCTTCGCTCTAAAAACAATGAAACGTTTTCATATTTTTTCAGATTTTGTTACAAAACATCCAGTTAAGCTTTGAGAATTTGCAAATTATAAGTCGACATATCTGCTTGAGCCAAATCTCCAAAGTTTTCCTCTTCATACTCCTATTTTCTTAGTCGAGTAGTTTTTTTCTAGTTGATTCAGGTGACTTTAAAAATTTTCACCGCTTCGACAAAAAAAATCAATGTTTCAAATTTTGCGATCGGCTTTACTTTACATTTCTCAGAAATCAATGATCAGACCTTAGCTGCGTTTTTAAAATCTTCTTGTATTCAAATTTGAAATACTAAACCATCTGAGTTTTTTGTAAAAGATTTCTCGAAGTTTAACTACGTTTTTGAATGAATTTCTCTCAGTTGACTCTTACAGCCTAGTAGATGTCTAGTGAAACTGTCTGATTTGTTGAAAAAGTAGTCACAGATGGGAAAACGTTTGTTTACCACAATCTTTTAACGCCAATTTACTTCCACTTTCTTCTGCTTGAAAATCACATTCGAAATGTCAAGTTTTCAACAACCACCTTCTGTGGAACAGACTTCGAAGCTAGACTAGTCTGACAATTGATTTACAGCTGATGCAGGCAAAAAATAAATTAACTGAGTAAATTATTAGACAAAAAGTAAAAAAACTGAGTTTTTTTACTTGAATCTCAGGTAAACAGGTAAAACAGATTCCAGATATCGCAGTGAAACATTTTCGGGTCCAGCAGCAAAAAATTTTAACAAAATCAATTTAAATCAAGGTCTTCAAGAATAGCCGAAAATCAAGATGAAGTTAAAATGATTTTGTTAAAATTTTTGCTGCTTGACCCCAAAAATGTTTCACTGCGATATCTGGAATCTGTTTTTAACTGAGATTCAACTGAAAAAATTCAGTTTATTGCCTTGTATCTAATAATTTACTCAGTTAATTTATATTTTGCATGCATCAGCTACTCTTTCACCTACTCTTGCTATCAACAAGAATGCCAAAACAAAAGACAGAAGAACTTGGATCATTTTTAAAAGCTGCAACGGTAAGTCTTAACAGATTTTGTTCTTGTGGTAGAGCTGCGTACGGTTCTCTGCGGAGTTTGAGTAAAGCAAGCGGTTTATCAAAAATGAAAGGAGAAAACTTCTTACAAACCAAGACAAACAATGCAAAAATTGGTCCATCAATTAGACGTTTCTGCAGATTCAAAGCTTTTGCAAATAATAATCAAGAAGTGTGTTCTATAGACATGACAACGCAGTCAAGTATTTATTAGATTTTGTATACATTTTTTCGAGCTGTGTCAGAGTTCGTCGAACAAGGAAACCAAAGTATCGAAAAGAATTTTTTTTCCAAGGTTCCCAAAAAATTTTTTTGTTTTTCAAAAAGAAACACTCTTGAAACACTGTGAGTTGATGAAGTAACAGATTAAGTTGGATTTTTGAAATATCTTTGCAAAGAGAAAGACATTGCAATTTAATCAACAATGAGCAAGACAAAAGCAGCATTTGAAGAGAGAGCTTTTTAGTCTTTAAAACATATAAAATATTGTAAAATACTGAATATCCTGGTTCTAAAAATGAGCTGTAGTAAAAATCTGCCTGCTGAAAAACCTCTGAATGAAGTGAAAAACAATGACTTTTTATCAGTTTTGTTAATAAATCGTTCATAAAATATACTTGAAATAATTTGAAGTTGGGACGGAGAAGGATTTTTGAAAAATGATGCTTAATTCCGACAACGATACAAGCAACAATTTACAGGTAAAATATTTGGAATATAATCATCATGAACAAAAATACCAGCAACATATATCATCAAAGATTTCAAAAAATATGAAATTTTGGTAATAAATTATTTAAAAGAGCTGCGGAAGTGTTCAGGTAAAAGGTAAATGACTTATTTAAGTAATTTTTTATGATCAGTAGTCATGGATTCTTTTACTATTGAGCTACCTTCTAATTTTTCCCCTAATTGTTATCCGATTAAAAGCATTAGTTTTTCTAAAAACTTTCTCCCGGACAAATACATCTCACAGGAGAATGGGAAGTGGTTGTTTCCGAAACATGGTACCGTTCAGTTTACCAAAACTTTACAGCGGAAAATTTTCCTTGGGAGATGGGAGAGAAAGTTCTGAAGAAAAAAAGTATGCTTGAACCGATACATATTGGGCCTGGGGTGTATCCAAGTATTGTTGATGTAGTTGTAACCATGAATGAAAAATCCAAAACCGTCTTGATGCGAAAAAAGTATGATTAAAACGGAATGTATATATAGGATTCTTTCATTTGCCTGAAAATCAATCAGTGTTTATCGTTCAAAGTGTTGATTTGAGTAATGTTTTTGAATGTGATTCCCAACAAAATCAGACTGGGGTACAGGGATCATAATGAGTTTAAGAGGACCACAGTATCCATAGTACTCTTCTGACATTCAAAAAATACATTCCGTGATGATATATAGAGAAATTGAAGAGGGTATTATAGTAGGTGATACAAAAACTCTTCCACTGCACTTTATTCCTTTCATTTCCGTAGAAAAATAATAGACGAAGTATCTACAGGACAGTAAATGAAATATCAGTCTTATACGCATCTACAATTTAAAGAGTTGTTTGAAAAACTACTTGCACGGCATAAAAAATAAGAGATATTAAGATAGAAAATATCCTTTTGTGTAGGTAGGAATTGAACGAGTTTTTCTCCTGTTCCGAAGGATTTCGGATACTCATTTTTGAGTTATTCTTCATACGAAACGGTTCCTCAAAGACCAATTGACTTTCCAATTTTCTGTGGATATTCAAGACAGTGTTGAAAAGGATTCCGTGCTCTTGCATAATCTCTTGCTTTCTTTGCAAAATTATATTACGAGCTGCAAAAAAATTGGAGCAGAATTATTTGAAATTGTAGCTCGAGAGAAAAAAAAGTTCTATTGAACGAAAAAAAAAAGAAAAGATATTTGAACAAAAATAACTCAGTAACTGTCGGTAGGTAGAAACCAATCTGAGATTATAACTGGTAGAATCATTTCATGAAACGGTCGCTCTCGCAGAACTATTTTTGAGAAAAAAGATGAGTTTCAATCAATTTATTCATTTTCGGTACTGGGTTTTTACAAATTCTTTCTTAGGACATACTTACTTCTTCTTACTCGCAAGAAAAATTCCCAAGTACTTCTCTAGATGAAAGGAGTATTAAATTTGAATTTGAAACTGATCGCTTTCAAGATAGAAAAAGCAGAACGTCAAGCAAAATCAGAGGATGATTCAGATAAGGAGCCAGAAGTTTACTTAACTTATGTAAGCAACCTACTACGTTCTCTATTCTCAAATTATGAAAATCATTTTATCAATACAATGGTTTACAATAAGTACAAATGTTTTTTATCCTCATAAAGTACAAGCATCGAACTTTTTCAACTTGTCGGCCGTGAATAATGAAAGAGTTCTTTTTAATAAAGCATTTAACCAGCATCCGTTCAGTGATAGAGCAAAATCTTCGAAAAAAAAGAGATAATTTTTCCCTCTCTGGAAGGCTTGTTATTGAATTTATTACTCCCGAAAAAAATTGCTCTCAATTACTAAATTTTATTACGAAATTTGTGCTAAATCCGATTTTTGCATGTTATCTGATAATCCAAATGTTAGTTAATTATTTGTTGATTGTTCGCTGTTCACTAAAACAGTTTAAGTAGCCGAACCTTGTAATCAATACTTGTAATGGCACCTAGAAAGGAAACCTGCGCACTATATTTCCATGAAAACTAAAACAAAAAAAACTTATAATTCCATCTTGTCAAAACCACTTTGTTCAGGAAGTTTTTTTTCATTGAAGCTCCAATAAGATGAATAGCATTTGCACATCCCTTGAAGTGTCAATAACTTCATTTGAGAGAGCTTAGAAAATTTATTCGAATCGAAGAGCAGTTTTTTCATCAGACACAACTTCTCCTTCTCGCTCATACGTTACAACAATAAAAGCATTGTAGTTTAATGAAGATTTTGCGGCTGTGCAAATGGAAGATTTTCGAAATCATCATATTTTAGTTTTTGAATCGACTTCACTACAAAATGAGCTGATCAGTTGTCTTAACCAGAACTAAGTGGAGAAAGATTGAGCGTCTAAAAGTTTTTCCATTTTGCTTTGGGGAAAGAAACGAAAGTGATTGTCTTGGGAAAAAGTTTACCAAATAATCGAATTGATCAATTTGGAACAGTTGCTAAAAATGTCTAATATCGCCGAAACTTTTGTCAATTTGGATTTTTTGAGACTTTTTATAATTGTTATTTTAGTTTCACCAAAATTTCGTTATTTTTTCAGATCTTGAACACAAAAAAACAGCACTAATGAAAAGCCGAAAAATTTCTGCAAACTTGACTGTAAAGCAGTGTTCAACTACATAAGACATGTGTATGGTGTTTCGATGATCTGGTACCTGGATGCATGTAAGACATCAACCTCAGGTTTTTTCATCTCATACCTTCCAAAACGTATTAAGAATTGAATTTCTTATGTTTTTAAATGTAGATCAAGTAGAAACAGCAAAGATGGAAAAATTCTCACTTTCAAAGAATAGTGAAGGAATTTCTGAACATAGATTCAATTATATTGGATTAAATCCAGCTGATGAAATCCCTCAACCATAAACAAACTGCAACTGTTAACTTAATTCCAAGCAATAATAGAGGGGAGATGATTGATCGATTGGACAAAAATTTTACTTTTTTGTTCGTGCTTTGGGAAAGGATTCAACTATTACTTTCTAATAAAAAAACCAGCGCATATTTCAAAAAAGATTTCAAAAAACTGAATATTTGTGTGGTTTTTCCGCAAATTTTTCAGCTTTTCTTCTTTTTAAATTCTAAAAGAAGATCTTGAAAAAAATTAAAGATGGTAATTTTTGACTTTTTTCAGTAATTATATGTAAAAACGCAGTATGTCATTTTTTGTTAATTGAAAATGATGCGAGATGCATTAATTTCTAATTTTCTTTGACTTCTGAAAAATCTTCTCTGAAAAATCTTCTTTGAAAAATCTGAAGAACATGATCATTTTTGAATACATCGAAAAACGATCTTGATGAAACTAAAAGAAGTAAACTAAATTTGATATTTTAGCAAAAATTCTAAGTAGGAAATTTTTCAGTATAATTTTTGTTTTATTCAAAACGATTTTTTTTTAATTTACCATGGGAGAGAGTTATACACTACAAATTTCCATGATTTAAAATTTGTTTAAATTTTTTTTAGAGTAAACTACTTAAGACATTTGTTGTAAATTGTTGATTGAGAAAGAAGAAAAATGTGTTTTTTTTCGTGAATGGAGATGATTAAGTAACAAACCAATTTAGAACTTGGAAAAAATAATTTCAATTGGCAAACAATTTCAGTTTCAAAATTGAGCGAATCGTTTCCAAAAATTTTCTGTTTTGCCAAAACTTACCCAATCTGTTACCCTAAAAATTTCTCTCGCTTAAGAGAACAAAAAAATTTCGAGAAATTTTTTCGTTTGATCAAAATTGTTTTTCTCGCGTTCTTATTCTTAAAACTATTATCAAAATTTTACTAAAACTAGATTAAGCAACATAGCAAATTAAGCATTTTCAACAGCACAAGTCACAGCACTAAGTTAGAGACTATATAAAAGCCAAGGAAACAGAAAAGAAACCCTGACAAAAATAAACACCTTGAAAGTAACTTCATTGAAAGTAAACACCGTCTCAACAATTCAGCTATGAACAATGAGAAACAGACAGCACCTCAGATTCAGCTCGATTAGAAACTTTTGGTGAAATAATCAGAAATCTACATAAAATACCACGTGAAAGCTCAAATACAGACAAAAACGATTGAGTTTTCATAATAATTTTTTACCAAAAATTAACTGCCAACTAAAGATAAATAAAAATATTACTAAAATGATCTACCAACAAAAGATAAATAAAAAAGAAAAAAATTAAAGTGAAACGTGACAAAAACAACTTACGAATCACATTCTCTATACTCAAAACAACAGTTTTTATCAACATAATCTCCCTAATCAAGATAATATCAACCTGATAGAAGAAAAATATTATCAAACACCAATAAAAACTGCAAAATGTTCTATCAAAACAAATGTTACAACCGAAAGTCCAGTAAACAAAAAGCAAAACCCAAACAACCGATTTTAACCATAATTTTTTAGTAGGTTCATGAGCAAAATGAAATAATAATAATTTTGCATGATGGAATGAACAAAACAACAAAAATGTGCATTAAAAAATAAACTAATTACTGAAACATTTAACAGCCTAGATTTTACTGCCACAAATAACATCTTAGTTTTACCATTTTTACTGAAATTATCTACCAACTAAAAATAAATAAAAACAAAAATATTATAAGTAAAGTAAAACGTGACACAAACAACTAATGAATCATACTATCTAGTAGACAAAATAACAGACTTTAACAATATAATCCCATTAATCAAGATAATATCACATAACAAACGATACAAATTACAAAAAGAAAACACCTCAAAACTTGAACAGGCCATATAATCAAAATATCAATATCGCACAGTGCAAATGACCAGACAACAAAATTTATCAAAACTTGAGTGCTGGCCAATCGATTGTCATAATCACATTCACATTGTGATCTCATCCGATAAAAAAGCAAAATCAGATCAACGCAGACAAAAGAAACTGCGTAAAAAGAATCAACCTAATTCAAAACCTTACAAACTTTTTCTCTAAATTGAAGCAGCAGATGATTTTAATAATAAATTAGATTTTTTTTAAAATATGTAAGTAAAATAAAAAGTCTTAGAATTAATGATTGAATGAACATGAACTTTGTATTTATCAAACTCACTGATATATGCTTTTTCTCAACAACTGCGCCAATAGACACAGTTTTGAAAGGAAAAAACTGTAAAACGGTTTGAAGAAAAATAAATACTTTCAGACAAAACAAAACTCAAACACATAATTAGGTCAAATCAACCATTTTTAGCAAGCTGCGACACATCAACTTCTTACAACTGCAAATTGAACTAATCAATAATATGTTACACGAACCAACTTACCAACCTTGAGTTAAAGGAGAACTGTGAAGATGTCAAATTTTCAAAGTTACAATAAAACAATCCAACAAAACAATTTACAGATCACATACGAAAAACATTTTTTTTTCAACAAAAAAATCGTAATCACAGAGTTGAATGCAAAGATTCTAATAAGTTTTTCAAACCAACATATAATTTCGATATCAAGAAGTATTCAGCATTGCCCAGTATAATAATCAACGACAAACCCCGATATCTTAAAAAGAAAAAAAAACTGTTGAAGTCCGACAGAAATTAAACCAGTTTCAGGCATAAAGCGTAAAAACAGAACAATTAGAAAAAAATTCGCAATAAAACACACAAAAACGACAAAATTCACTATTTTTTTTTATTGCAGCTGACTCAAAAAACTTAAGTAAACTCAATATTAAAAACTTTTTTTTCAGCAGTCACCTTATTATCTACAAAAATTGTCATTATCAAGAAATTAGAGTTGGCTCAATCAAGACATCAGAGTCAAAATAAATTGATCTCATTCGATATAATTATCAGACGTTCTGTCTCAAAAAAAAATAGATTACAGTCGAATCAACAAGTACAACTTAATTTATCCTCAAGAGTTTCAAGCTCAACACAAAGCAAAATAATTTCAGCACCATTATTTTGAACACCTCATCAAAATTTAAATAGGAACTCTCCACAAAATTTTTTTTCTATGAGAGAAAAATCATTGTACTCACCATCGGTGACTGGACAAAGTATCCCATACGAAAGTATCCCATTACAAAACATACCATACCAATATATCCCAATGGGCACAATAGCCCATGCCAAAATAGGCCACGTCAATTAAAATATGACAGAGGATTAAAAATTAATTTAAGATATATATACCAAAGGTTGGTGCATATAACTAACATTATGCAAAATAGCGATCACAAAAATGCCCAATGATTCTTATAAATTGCGACAAAACCATTATTTAGTTCAATCACGAGCACAGTCATGAGTTTAACCCTGGTCGCGTAGAAGCAAGGCAGCTAGTAAGTCAGTTGAAAGAAACAGCAAAATCGCTCGCAAATCAATCCTGAAACGGCCAGTTGATAGCAGCTAGCCTCAAGACTTTGAACGACAATCCCTGAATTAAGCTTTTACTTCCTTCACCTGCAGCACCCACAAAAACCCTCAATAGGAAAAAACGCAAAATCCGATTGAAGTGATTTCATCGACCGACCGTCAGTTCGACATTAATAAAAAATATTTACCTTTTTGTCTTCATGATAGCGGAAAAGAAGACAGTGAACGATTCCTTATTTTCGCGGAGATGGAAAACTTAAATGCTTTGCACGTTCCTAGCAAAGTTTGGCTTTGTGATGGTACTTTTAAAATATTCCCGTCTCAATTTTTTAAATTCTATGTAGTACATATCCAGATTGGCGGCTTTTAACCCCCCTGCATTTACGTTTTGCTTAGCATCAAAAAGGAGTCCCTTTACAACAGGTTTCTTGAAGCCCTGATTAGCCTTATTGGAGACGTCGTACCCGAAAAAATTCTGACTGACTTCAAACAAGCTGCCTTGAATGCATTTTCGTCCCTATATAAAACTGAAATCTGGCATAAATGAAAGGTTGCTACTTTCATTTATGCCAAAACTTTCATCGCAAGCTTTCAAAATTAGGTTTGAAAAAAACCTATGAAAACAATCCGAAGCTAGCCCTAACCTTGAAGATCCCTGCTTTAAGAATCTGCGTTTATTTTTATCATAGACGAAATTTGCCAAACTGGCAATCATTTCGACATTCCAACTGATATCCTCTTTAAAATTGATGAGCTGGCACCATATTTCCAAAAAACTTATCATAAAAAGAAATAATTGGTCGACAACAGCATGATCCTTTCTTCCCCCCAGCTCTATGGAATCATTAGACAACGCGGCGGCTGGTCTCATTCGAGCAACCAATGCAGTTTAAGGCTGGCATATTGGCGTTACGTCACTTCCCCTCCATTCGTACGTTTTTAGAAAAAATTCAGCTTGAATCTTTTAACCAGAAGTTTTATATTCTGAAAGCAACCAGCGGTACCACCAATCAAACCCGTAAAAAGTACCGAGAAGTCAATGAAAAATTCCGAATGATAAATAACTCCTACCAAAACTCAGATATAAGAAATTATTTTCAAGCTCTGGCTCACTTAACACTCTACTAAATTTCATTTTGTCAAACTGTCGGCATAGTTTTCTCAATATTCTCAAACATATTTTGATTGATATTCCAAAAATCAAGAAAAAATTGGCTTTACCATTTTTTGGGAGGTGATAGAGGCCAATACAATAAAAATTTTGCCTTGTCCCTCACCCCGCCCCCCATACCGCTTACCCAGTACAGGGGGGATTTAGGGGTTTTGGCGATATTTTTTATCGATTTCGAACTATAACTTTTAATCCACCGTGAATTGATCGTTTGATCTTTTGACCTAGAGTCATATTCTCTAACCATAATGCCACGTGAGCTTATAAAGTCATATCTTTATGCTTTGAGTTCAAAACAATTGTAAATTTAAATTGTGCGTTGAAAATTTCACGCTTTGAACTGAGTTTGATTTCACGCGCTTTTTCAAAAGTTAGCGTTACTTTGATCAATTTGTTCAATTGCGGCATCTTGGCTTTAAATCCTGGATTTTTCTATTGCGATGTTTTAATTGGTTCTATTCCTCAGATGGGATATTTCCATTTGCGTGAGCTACTTCGTCCTGGAATATTCTTACTCTTAGGTTATTTTTGACTGGGATAATTTCGCCTGGGATAAAAAGGTGAGGGATAATTTGTCATGAAACCACTCACAATCATCGAGTACCAGGCTTCACATTGGAAAAACAAGAAGAATCATAGTCAATGATTGAAGTGGAACATCACGTTCAAAGTCACCTTTTTACCATTTGAAAGTTTTTTCGCAATCAACAGCCTCTACTAGTAAAACCATAGCAACTAAAACGCCATCACAACTACTCTACGATTAGTACATTTACTTAAAAAAAGAGATAGCACAATTTGCTTTGTGATAAGACTTGAAAAATTATCTAGCCCCATTTCATTTTTTTACAAACTCGAATTAGCCAAGTTCACTGCTCAACCAAAAACCGATTATTGAGCAAAAAATGCATTCATTATAGTATAAAAGAATGCAAAACAACACTTCTAAAGTTTACCGTAATTTCTTTTATTATGTTTTTAATTTCTTTATAAATTGTGACGAAAACCAACATAGATACAAGCAATTGCAAAACTGGGTCGCCAAACCACGTAGTCAATCACCACGATTCTCTTGAAAAAAACACTTCATAAGGAAGCAGTAAGCCAAGTCATAAGGAAGCAGTAAGCCAAGACAATTTTAAATTCCAAGTAGCAAAACATTTGCAAAATTGATTAAATCACCCAAAAAAACGGTCATAAAAAACCCAATGATACTTACGTAAGGACTCATCCTAATAACATGAAAATTCAAGACTTCTCAAGACATTACCAAAGAAAAGTAATAAGACGTGCAAAATAACAAAAAAATAACAACGAAAAACGCGACAAGACAAAACTCTGTAATATACCTTACATTATTACACTAAAACAGTACGTTTCATTTAAAAAAAAAATACAGAAAAAATATCTCTCCTCTAAATTTTTGAAGCTTTACAACTATCAGGTAGTTTTTGTCAGTGTACTCTTTCGCGGAACATGCTCATCGAACGTCTCAATCCCCTAGCGATCCTGAAAACAGCCACAAAATAGTTCATTTAGACCCAGACGACAATAAAGTCATACTTAAATCCGTACCCACAACAAATGAATTCACTCAAAGAGTTTTTCCCACAAAGTATTAGAGCAGTATCCCAAAACCCAAAAATCCACTCACAATCGTTTTTACTCACAACTGTAAAGAAAACACCATATGTGTACCAAGAGATTTGAGGATTTACAAAATACAAGGAATTGATAAAAACCGTAAAAATTATGGTACCACGGCAAGTTTTTCTCATGTATATGCGCAAGATAATAACAGCTTTTTCAAAAAATACGTGATTATCAATCTTAATTTGCTCAAATGTCGCTCACCAGATTTATCGTCAACAATTACTTTTAGTCTAATCCACATAGAAAAATATACAATTATTTTAAGGATAGCTTTTTCGCGTTTCAGGGAAACTGGCAATAAATTATGCAAGGTGCTAGTTCTTACAATTCAATTTCGCACTAAGAAGTATTTAACACGACTGTAATTCAAGTTTTTTGTAATTCAATTTTGTTCATGTACCGATAATTTTTTTAGCCAATCGTCAACAAACAAGCAGTATTTTTTCCATTCCCTATCAGCTCCTGGCACTCTCCACCTCCTACACCAGTTCTATACTACCCCATATCACTCTCTCTTTTTTTAAACTTAACCTGGCAAAATAATTTGACACTTTTCATTGTTATAACACCTCTATCCAAAAAATTCATTTTCCCCAAGTAGCTAACCTTGCAAAATCCGTTCTCCAGAAGATCATGGGTACTGACTTATCGCCAGAGCCCCTCAACATCCTCAAAGCCTTAGCAGCCCTAACTATCAAAGTTTTCACAATACCCAGATCAATTCATCCACTCTTTCCTTATCATTTGCGCCGGGACAAAGCCAATTACATACCAAGCCTCAACTCTTAAGCAATTTAACTGAAAACAAGGAAGTAGAAGAACAATTAGACAACTTTGGTACAGATATCTTTAGTATGTTTAAACAACAAAACTAGCAACTCGAAACAACTCATGTCACAAAACTATTCTACAACGCCCTAACACCGTTAATAACACACTTCAAACTCGGCATCAACAAAATAGCCATAAAATACCGGCAGGACTAATTTCACCGCGCTATCTCCGCGCTTCGAAAAATATGGAGGAACTTCGTATTTGGATGTGTTTTATCTTTTTTTTTCTTTTCTTTTCTTTTCCACGCAAGACCAGGTACTCCAAATTGTCATCGGATTGGATTGATTGATGTATCATTTTAAAGCCTTTTCAGTCGTGATTCGAACAAGTTGAAACAATTTGGAAACATTTTCCTCAATGGCAAGAAAAACCAGTTCAGAACAGATTTTTTCACTCGAGTAAAGTTAATTTTTGGAGCTTTTCAACGCCAATTGGATAATCAAAAACTTCAAAAATTGAAAATATCCTTGTTTTTAAATGTTTTTTTCCCGACATTTTATAATTTTTGACTTAATAAAATAATCATTTAGTAACTAAAACGAAACGATCGATTTGAAAACCAACATTATGAACACTTCGTATTTATGCAGCAAGAAAGAAATGACCAGAAACTAGCAGAATTTATGATTTCTAGCGCCGTAAAAAATAACATATACCAGGACACCCCGCATATTTTCACCTAAATACCAGCTTGAAAAACTAAGCTTGTGGCTAATTATGGTTTATGTGCTCGCTAAATCTCCGTAGAGTGAAGTTAAATCAATAATGAATTCGTATTCTCGGCAATACAGAATTTATCCGATATATTGATTATTTTCATTCAAGTTTTTGCTGTTAAACAAGTTCATAATTTTTAACATTTCAACCAATATTCAGCTCCAATAAACAAACTGGCGCAAGCTAGCCACAAGAACCGGTCGGTAATGTCCTTGAAACAAATTGCTCTTTTTGGCGGTCAGCCTTAATCAAGGCTGAACCGAATTAGAACCAAAAAACAGTTAAAATAGGATATAACCCCCGTTTTTAGTATATTAATACATGGGCAGGTGGGGGACTCGAACCTACGTCAACTGTTATGTCACACATATAATTGGCGTTAGCTTAGGCCACT
The DNA here is from genome assembly GCF_963678635.1 of Symsagittifera roscoffensis. Lineage (NCBI taxonomy): Eukaryota > Metazoa > Xenacoelomorpha > Acoela > Convolutidae > Symsagittifera > Symsagittifera roscoffensis. The sequence goes on along the minus strand of NC_087062.1, from coordinate 72,501,555 downwards.
CGGCCAACTGTGCTTATTTTATATGCATCTATATTCTACATTTGCATTGCAACATCCTCCCCCCCCCCCCTGAAGAAGGAAGAACCGGAGCGAGCTTAAATATCGGCCGAGTGACTTCACGGGTTGCGGTCTTAACAAGGGCGGATCGAGCGCAACCGTCCTGTCCGTAGTTTAGCTTGACGATTCGGGCAAGAGGGTAGTACCCACGCGGACTATCGGGCTCAATCACCCACACGAGATCGCCTGTTTTAAGAGTGAAGTCACAATGAGTGTGCCACTTGACACGCTTATTTAGCGAGGGAACATATTCTCGAAGCCAACGAGATCAAATCGCGTTAGCATATGACTGCGCTCGCACGTACCTTTTCTTGTGATCGAAGTGCTCCCCGGGTAAAAGCGAAGGAAAGCTTGTGGCATGTTGTGCAAGCAAAAAATGGTTTGGGGTTAACGCTTCTAACTCACGTGAATCGGTACTAACGGGAGTGATTGGCCTCGAATTCAAAGCCTGCTCAAGTAAGCAGAGTGTTGTTCCTAACACCTCTTCAGTGACTCGCCTACTGCCTAGGACATCGTACAGCACGCGCTTCACGCTTCGGACGAGGCGTTCCCAGGAGCCGCCATGATGGGGTGCGCCTGGCGGGTGAAATTTCCAAGTAAAACCTTTGTGTGCAAAAATTGTCGGAGCCATGCCATTCCAGCTCTTGATGCAGGCAAGTAATTCCTTTTCCGCACCAACGAAGTTCGTGCCGTTATCCCACCAGATTGTGCTTGGCGTACCACGGCGCGCAATGAACCGTTCAATGCCCATGACACACGAACTGGTGTCCAGAGATGGTACAATCTCAAGGTGTACAGCCCTGGTGGTGAGACAAGTAAACAGGAATCCTCATCTTTTTTCAGTGCTTCTGCGAACCGGAACGTAAATCGGTCCAAAGTAATCCACACCCGTATGATTGAAGGGTGGTTGCTTGTATCCGAGACGTTCGACAGGTAAATCGGACCTAATTGGCTGGATGATGCTTGCTTTGCGTTTACCGCATGGCACACATTGATTTTCGATAGACTGAAGTAGTCGACGCAACTCAAGTATTGTATATTTCATATTTAAAACGGAGCGCATGTAATATAATCCTTGATGAAAATGCTTATGGCGGAGGCTGCGGGCCAACAAACGAACTAGGGTATATCGGGCGTCGAACATTATCGGATGCTTCGTATCAAACTCGGTATTCACTAAGCGCACAATCCGTCCGGTGGAACGAATGATACCAGCGGGACCGATAAATGGCGAGTATGTGGCAATTTTACTACTATTCTTAATAGGTTTGCCAGCGGGGAGTGTTTTTAACTCAACGGGGAAGGATTCCATCTGAGCAAGATGAATCAGTTTGCTTTCTGCAATATCAAGTTCAGTGGGGTCGGTGATTCGTAAGTCCTTACCACGAAAATGCTTATGTGAAGGCAGCATCCTCAACATAAAAGCGACTACTCGTTTATATCTCGTAAAGGAACTGAACCTTTCCCAATTGAACCCGTGTTCATGATGTTTGATGGATGCGACATCGGTGACTAAGGAAGATGATGTCTCCAAGCAATTATCAACATCACAAGAAGGACCCTTCAAACGAATTTTATTGATTACACGTTCGTCGGGTACAAACGGCCAATCAGTAGTCCTGAGAATGCTCGGACCAATAATCCAGCTGCTATCCTTGAAGGCTTCCGAAGAAATCCCCCGCGTACCGGTATCAGCGGGATTATCGCCGCTCAGAACATGGTGCCACTCATCAATAGAGGTCGATTCGAGGATTTCGCCGACACGATTAGCGACGAATACAGGTAATTTTTCAGTAGAGTTTAGCCACTGCAAAACTGTTGTACTATCTGTCCACATGTAGACATGATTAACAGAGACGGTAAGGGCGGCCAGTATATCATCTTTTAGTCGTGTGGCGAGCAGAGCAGCTTGAAGCTCTAGCTTTGGTATAGATAGCGCTTTCATGGGCGCAACGCGAGCTTTACCAAAGATGAAGGATATTTGAGTTTTGTGCAAGCTCGAGAGTCGCGCACGCAAAAATCCAACCGCACAGAAAACGTCCTGCGAGCTATCACCGAACATGTGGAGCTCAATTTGATCAACAGGCTCCGTGAAGTAACAACGGGGAATAGTCAATTGCCCTAAGAGAGGGAGACCGGAGTGCCACTCGAGAAACTTATCTCTTATGTCTTCTGGCAATTCGTCGTCCCAACTTTGACCACTGATTTTCCAAATATCTTTTAGTAAAAGACGGGCCCTAACTGTGAATGGAGCTACTAACCCAACAGGGTCAAACACAGAAGAGACGAAACTCAAGACGGTTCGTTGAGTTATTGCTTTATCGAGAGGACGATCCACGCCTCTGCTAACAACCAATGTGTCTTTCACATGGTCCCACTTAAGACCTAAGACGTGTGATGATTGTTCGGCACCGTTACAAATTTCCTTGATGGGTGAAGACGAGGTTTCGGATTCCTCGGGGTTCATTGCTGAAGTGATTTCATCAGAATTACTGATAAATTTAGTCAAATTAAATCCTCCCAATTTTAGTAAGGAAACCAAATCGCGACTAATTTTAATTGCATGGGTAACGTTCTCGAATGAATCCAAGTAATCGTCCATGTAAAATTTTTCATTTACGACTGAGGCGGCCTCAGGGTATGTGGACATATTATCAGTTGCTGTTTTTCGCAACGCGAAATAGGCGCACGTAGGCGAATCCCGTGCGCCGAATATATGGCGAGTGTACTGATGAACTACCACATCGGAAGTGGTATCCTCCCGCCACAAAAAACGGAGCGAAATTTGATCGCGGGCAAGGACTCCTACCTGGAGGAACATACCTTCTATATCCACGGAGACGGCGTACTTGTGTTGACGGAATCGCAAAAGTACAAAAATTAAATGTTGGAGTAGGTCCGGACCCACCAATAAGGACTTATTTAAGGATGTGGCGTGAAACTTAGAAGCCCCATTAAGGACTCGGCGCACCTTACCCGGCTTATTCGGATTTACGACGGGATGGTGCGGAAGATACCACTCGCGATCGGAACGCTTACGTGGATCATGCGGTTCGACGGTAACGACATATCCTTTCCTAATGTCCTCTCTAATTGTTTCTGCGTATCTTTCGCGCAGCTCAGGGTCTTTACTTAACCTTCTCTCCAATGTTTTAAATTGGGCGAGTGACGAGTAATAATTGTTTGGTAGACTGACATTACTATCAATCCAAAGCATAGGCACAATGTATCTTTCGCCATTGTGAACGGTTTCTGAATTTAGGATGGATAAAGCTTGTTTATCCGCGGCGGAACGGGCATCGACTTGTTTGAAAGCACCATACGATTCCAACTCGTACCAGGATTTTATCTGGTCGGTCAAAGAAGAATCTTCAACAACACACTTGAAACACGAAGAAGTAGAATTAACGGACGGCGGCAACGGACCACTTATGACCCAACCTATCGGTAGGCGAACGGAACACGGTGAGTTTTTATCATCTCCCAAGGTGAACTCAATGGGTCTAACGGCGTGGTAGTAGTCTTGTCCGATAATAACTTCAACTTCCTCATAAGTATATTGAGTGGGCTTAATAGGTGCTAATTGTGGATATTTATTCTGCAAATCAGCAATATTGATTAATTCGGAACCAATCCGAATATTGTCTTTAACATATGCACAGAGAGAAAATACGAAATCACTATTATTCGGCTCGGAGGAAACTGTAAATTTGACCCTCTGAGTCTCAACAACGGTGTTTGAATTGAAACCACTAATTGGCAAGTTAACGGGCTCCCCTACTAAGCCGAGACGGTTTACGAGTAACGAAGACACCCAGGAGTGAGTCGATGCACTATCACAAAGAACCAACGTCAGGAGACTGCTTACATCCGAGGATACACCAAGTGTTGCAATTGGCAACAACCCTTTAGAAGATTCAATGTCATGTACATCACTAACAGCGGCATGGGTGGAAGTGTTTGTATTCTCCTTGGATTTGTTTGTTCCAGCCTTATTCGAGACATTTGAATTTTCCTTCCGAGGAAATATTCTTTCGGCTCCATGGAGCAAGACATTATGTGTGCTATCACACTCTGGCTTCGGGCACTTTTTCGCTCTAGAACATTGCCGGAAACTATGATTGCCATTGAGGCAAGCGAAGCAAAGTTTCTGTTCAGCTACGTATTTTGCTCGCTGAGTAGCATTCTTTTCCTTAAAAACAGCACAATTCCACAATGCATGACTACCCTTACACAAAACGCACGGCGGAAACTTAGACTTATCCTGAGCCTTACTAGTTACCTGGCTATTGGCTGCAAAACTTTGGTTGTTTTTGGTTTAACTGGTTCCTCGTTTTTTGCCTTAGAGTTGAGTAAACGTAATCTTTCTTGCCCCTCGGCCTTTTCTTTCAACCAGTTGTTAAAGTCTAAGAGTGTTGGTCGCTGCCAATTATGTCTAACAGTATGCATTGACCAAGCCTCCTTGAGGTTAGGCGGAAGTTTACTAACAGCTTGGTTTAACAGGTTAACACTCTTTAGATCATCGTTGAAAGACAATGATTTGAAAACTGCTACGAGGCCAGATATGGCAGAGGAGAAACTAATGGCATTTTCCGAATTGTGCATCTTAAGTGGAGGAAAAGTATTCAGCTTATCAAGATGCGCACCAACAATGGCATGTGGTTGCCCAAACTTCCGTTGCAAGGTGGCCAGTGCATCCTTGTACATAACGCCTCTATAACTAAACTCCGCAATTGCGGTTTTTGCTTTGCCTGTGACGAGCGTTTTTAAGTATGTCAATTTCGTATCATCGGTGAGAACAGCGGAATCAACGGTGGACTTAAACTGACCAAACCATTCGTGCCAGTTTAACGGGTTGCCGTCAAACTGGGCTAACTTCCATTCAGGAAGATGATCTTTGCGACTATGCATCATTAATTCCGCCAATTCACGAGCGGAGAGAGGTCGATCCGATGAACAACCTTGGTTCGGATAAGTGGAAGACGGTGCGTAGTCTTCGTTGACTGGCTGATAACCAGTATTAGTATGATTGACAAAATGCGGAACATGTTGTGGATGAACTGGGGGAGTATTAAAATACACAGTCCCAACCACTAGTATACGGAGCGGCGGTGTTACACGATGGGACAACAGTTGTCACATTAGAAAAAATGTTTCCAGCATTACAACACTGAGCAGGCGTGACGATTGGAGTTGTAGCTGCCAATCGCCATAAGTTCGCATCACTTGTGTAGTAATCGTTGATATTAGGTGACACAGTATTCGGAACAAAGGGAAGATTATGTTGCGTCTGGAATGGCGCTGCATGGCAATTTGGTGCGCCGAAAAGAAAACCGGCGTTGGGTTTAATCCAGAAGATGAGAAGCCACCAACAGCAAATGCAGGTGACAAAGAAACAAAACCAGAACCGGGTTGTGCCGGTAACATTGGGACAGGTAATGATTCCGGTTGCGCGATGGCAAAACTACCATTAGTTATGTTTGAACTCATGGTCTGTAAAGGAACAGCAGACGGTGGTGGTAACACGTGTGCACTAGAATGCATATTGTTAACTGGGACTGAAACAGATGGAACAGAAGCTTGCAATGGCAAAAGGCTTGCACTGCCAAATTGAGGCATAGCCCGATGTCCATAACTATAGATTCCAGGGTCACTCAATGCTGTGTGCTCATGGTTATGACTACTACTGTGTGCGGAAGTCGTCGGTTGTGACGAAATTGGTACAGGAGTGAAGGCCTGCAAACCTGGCGCACTAGCAACGTCGGGAGGCGGTTGTGAACTAACAGAGTCTACCCAATCATTAGTCCAATCGGTTGCTACTTTTGAAATAGGTTGACTTACTCCTGTCGAGTTACTTTCCGCTACCTTCTCGCTAACCTCAGATGAACTGTCCTCAAGTTCAAACGCTTTCAGTTCCATTTCAATTAGTTGCTTTTTATGACTTTCAGCCAATTTCTCTAGTTCCAGCTGACTTTGTTCGAACTTAAGACGGTTCTCTTGCTCTTTAAGTCTTAAAGATACTTGGTACTGCCTTTTCAGCTCCTCATGGCGTCGTTTTACTAAAGCTAACTCATGCCGTTTCTCACTTGATGACATAGTGCGAACAGTCGACGTATGACGAGTGGAAGCAGATTTATCAGACTTATGTGAGTCAAGTTTTCTCCTAGCCTTAGACTTATTAGAGATCTTAGACCTGTTTTCAGATACTGGTGCTTCTGAATCTCTTGTTTTGTGTGAGTGTGAGGATGTCTCAGACCTAGTTTGTTGTAATGATCCCTTGCTCCCTGTAATGCCGGCTGCTGGAAATGACGAAGGTTCAAGGCTCATCTTGTAACTCTGAGCTTCATGCATTACTTTATCGTTTATTTCGGTTACTTTCTTAAGCCAAAGGTCTTGCTGAGCAATAATTTTTTCAGGGTTTCCCGTTTTTCCCGCTAACCTAATTAATTGCTCATTGACGTCGACAGCTTTTTCCAACGCAATTTTACATTTGCAAACAGCATTAACTCACTTAATATCACCGTACCTGACCACTTAACTTTACTGTCACGCAACGAAGTCAATAATCGGACGGGCTGAAACGGCTTTGTTTTACTCGAAGCGAACTGGCTTTCAGTTTCACCAATAGTGGGTGGGGGATCAGGCAAATTGGTTAAGTTCCAACAACACACGCGGAAGAAACCTAAGGATGAAAAAACTCAACTTAATTTGCCTGATATTTCGCTACCAGACCACTTAACATCAGGTTGGTGTCATCTTACAATAGAGTTTCGCCGAATTCTGGAGACGTTTTGAGGATTTTTTGGCAATTTTTTACTTTTTTCACAAAATTTTTCAGAAAAATTTGGTCAGCAGGTTCGAGTCATAAACCAATTCAAGAAACTAGTCCAGTACCTCTTGTCTACGTTCCAATTTCACTGATTAATATTCCGTTCACATATATCCAAAAATTTTGGTATCGAGAAAAAATGTCAAGTCAGTTTGTCTATGTACCGACGGTAAGATATTTCAGTTCAACGGAACTGTCCAAAAATTTTGAGTATTGAGAAAAATTACCGGGGGCTAGCTTGCGGGAGAAAATTTCAAGATGTATGACAGCGTATAAAATTTTATAGCACAAATGGAAAGTTTTAAAAGTTTTCGAGTCTTACCATTTTGGAGATAGGGCGTTCACCGGTTTCGGGTTGTCAGACCTTCGGTCAGTCGCAGAGAAATTGTTCGGCAATCACTTCTCCAACATAAACAAAACGTCTGCAGTTGACTTCTACTCACACAAAGCGTCTCAGGCCGTATGAAGGCCTCTGTCCTATCTGCTGCGCAAGATCTGCAATTCTGCAACTCAGCGATCTGCGACAGAGGATGCGCCACTCAGGATACTGTCACTCGAGTCCCTCGTGGAAAAAAAAACTTCGTATTTTCGTCTGTCGGCTCTTTTGGCCAATCGCCCACTTTCGTCAAGTAACCTGTGTGAAGATGAGCTTTTCTGGTGAGTTTTCGGTGAGATTGCTCTGTGAGTAGTTCGAGACGAAGTCAGTCAAAAGAAGAGTTCGAGTAGTTTGTTCTTGAGCTCAATCGTGGTCAATAAATTAACCTCTCCTTATTGATTGTTGAGTCGAAGTGTGCAATATCAGTAACTTGTTTATCACCTTTCTTCGTAGATCTGCTACACAGATCATTTTTAAATCAATTTGAGTTGCCGCGTTGGCGTGATAATTAAAGCGTGTCTCTCGTGTTGCAATACTAAACTCCAGAAAGGGAATTATCAACGGGTTCCTTGTGTTCCTCGGTGACCAACTTCGCGTCTTCGTCAAGTCCCTTGTGGGGCGCCAAAATGTGCTCGCTAAATCGCCGTAGAATGAAGTTAAATCAATAATGAATTCGTATTCTCGGCAATACAGAATTTATCGGATATATTGATAATTTTCATTCAAGTTTTTGCTGTTAAACAAGTTCATAATTGCTCTTTTTGGCGGTCAGCCTTAATCAAGGCTGAACCGAATTAGAACCAAAAAACAGTTAAAATAGGATATAACCCCCGTTTTTAGTATATTAATACATGGGCAAGTGGGGGACTCGAACCTACGTCAACTGTTACGTCACACATATAATCGGCGTTAGCTTAGGCCACTCGGCCAACTGTGCTTATTTTATATGCATCTATACTCTTGTTTTATATGCATCTATACTCTACATTTGCATTGCAACAGTTTACGACATCACTAAACTGAGTAAGATTTTTAAAAAGTAACCGGAAAAGGTGAAACTAAACAGAATTTTTTCTTAGAATACGTCTTAAGAAGGTTACCTCACGACTGGTCTCACTCATCGGTTATGGACGTAATTAGTATGCTCTTTTGCCGCTCTAACTCACCGTGCTTTAAACGTCTGTATTGTCTGAAATGACTCTATAGACTATAGAATCGTCGACATCTTTAGCAATCCAGTTCCATCTCAATAAAAAACTTTTGTAATATAAATATATTTAGTATTCAGCTTAAGTAGCTCTTGTCATTTTCAGCCACAGAAGATTTGAAAAAACTATCTAAAATAGAACTGTCAGGAACGAACTAAAAAGTATAAAAAAAACGGGTTTAGGTGGAAGCGGAGAATTCACATTGTACATAACGGGGAACACTGAAAACTTGGAGCATAGAGAGCCCCGCAGTGAGCCTGTGTTTAGTGGAGCTGGCATAAATAGTCACCCTTTCTTAGATTCGAATGATTTGGATAAAAACTGCAGGCGTGCTGACGGTAGATTGAATTGGGCAGGTCTACTTTCAAGCAGGTATCGTAGATCGGACAATATGTTGATTTCGCAAAGCATTTGCGGAAAAACGTTTTTCTGTATTCTTGGAAACCTTGACAAATATTCAAGGTCAACATGGTTCTCTCGCAGTTGGGCAACTGTGACGGATGAGATTAAGGAAGAGAGTGAAAAAACGGAAGAAAATGAAGAGAAAAATGTTGTTTTTTCTCTTCAGGCAGATTCAGAAAATGGA
>NC_087062.1:72259698-72492299 GCF_963678635.1 Symsagittifera roscoffensis | reverse complement strand
GCAAAAAAATTGAAAAATTTATTTTTGAATATTTTTAACGTTCTATTTTTTTGTTTTTCTAGTTAATTTTCTACAAAAACGGTTTTCCAATTGGCCTTTTTTACTATGAATGTCTAATATGCCTAAGTTCTAACTTTTTGTTCGGATTTTTTTATCACACCACGCATGAGCAGACAAATTGTTTTGAAAAAACATTTTTTGCTATTTTTGTAAGACTATGGTCGGAAAATTCTGTTTTACTTGCAGAGTAGTCGGCCTTTCTATCCTTGTTAAATTTGGATTGGTACTCGGTACAACCTTCAATAACTGTATATGAGTGGCCTTTTTAGGTCGAAAGCGGAAATGGACGTCTCCATGACCAACCCCTTCCGCTCACTCAATCACTTCAGCATTAGAGAACGGTATCTTATCAAAAAATTTCCATAACACTACAAATTCCAAAGAACTTAAAAAAAATGTTATGAAAATTTTTAGTCGCAGAATGATTTCTATCACGCACCGCGCAAAACAATTTTGAAATCGGAGTTATAGAAACGTAGCTGAATCAGAGTAGGAATTTAGCTAAATAATTTGAATCATGTTGAAACTTTTTATTCCTAAGTGCTTAACAATTTTCACGGATAATTATCATCCACAAACGACCCTCTCCCGCGATCAAATCCCTAGCCTATTACCAACGGCCGGTCGCATTTCACATACGACCCATACCACACGCTCACTCCCCTAAGCTGTGAGCACTCGCTATTCACCGCCTGCAAACGATCAGAAATTGCGTACCGCCGACAAAGCCCGACAATGTGGGTGGGTGATTGTTCAAGCGGAGGTAACTTGGAAAAAATTTTCGAAAAATATTCCGAAAGAAATGGATCCTTTATTGAATGAGTAAAGTAGAAAATGGATAAAATTGACTTTGAATGAAAATATATGAATTAAAACAAAACTTGAATAATGGTAGCCAATGGCTGAGCAAGAAACTCTCTGATTTGACCATTCTGATTTAAGACAAGAAACTTCAAAAAATGAGCGTTTTTTTCCAAATAATGAAATATGGACATTTTATAGTAAAAGGCCACTGATTCGATAAGAATACGCAAGAATTGTATAATAAACATTTTCGGTAAAGGGAAATGTAAGATAAACACCTTTTCGGTTTATCGAGGTCAACCCGGGTAGCCTCTCAATTATAATCCACTTTATATAAAACTGAATTTATTTGGACCACTTTTCTCGATTTGAGATTAATTTTTGGCCTGTTTTTGCAATTGAAATCACAACAATTCAAATTTTAGTGTGACATCACTCGTAACACTCACTCTAATTTTATTTTTTGTAGATGTGGTCCTATAAATGTCAAATATTGTGTTGAAAATCAAAAATTACAGGTAGAAAGAAAGAGACCCTTTTAAGAATTTTTAAAGTTGATGAGTAACTCGCATGTTTCTGGGAAGATCCCAAAACACTAAAAAATATATGTTAATTTTTTATCACAAAATTTTGCGCCCACGCGCAATGTCAAACATATGATTATGCGAAATGATTTGCTCTTAAGAACAAGAATATTTTCAGAGTCGGTTGAACTCATCGTCTACACCAATCGTTAGTTGAAAAAAGAATCCTGCTTGAAGTCTTCAGCTCTAACCTTAAGTAAAATGCAAAGTACATCAAAGAATGTATCAATTAGAGATAGCCAAGCCTGTTGAAAATTCAAAATTGGTTTGAAATAACAACAATATATCACTTCGTCGGATTCATCGAAAGACGCAACGATAAAAATGCTGACGTTCATTTTGTTTCTAATTGCCCGATATTTCCAAGGATACGGAAATGATATTAAATGAGCGTGAGGCTTCAAAAACTTATGTTACTCAGTAGACCAAGTTGATTTTCCGAGATTTCCCAAAAAAAATAGAATCGTAATTAAATTAAATGATTTCTATCACGCAGAAAAAAAAAACGCAAAAAAATTATATTGAAATCATTAAATTTAGAATCTTGTTCTAAGAAAATTAACAAAACCGCATTCTTTTTAAAAAACAGGCCAAAAACTAATTTAAGAGCAATTTCATGGAAGTATTGAGAAAACAAAATCATTTTATTTGGCGCGCGCTCACCCCTCAAAACAAGTTTATTGGCGCCAAGCATCTTATAAAAATTTGTCAGGGCCGATGTTCCAAAATATACAAATTTTGAGGGGGGAGCGTGCGCCGAAAAAAAACGCAATTTTTTGGTAACAATTTTTGGTAAACATTTCAGGGCCACAAATAATAATATTAAACAAATTTCAAATCTAATCCAAATCAACTCAATTTTTAAATGTTCAAGCGTTATTTTAACAATTCACAATCCATTCCAGATCTACAATTTAGATCTGAAGAAGATTATTTCAGTTTTAAATAAGAACTTCTTCTAGATACGGTTCTCCATTCAATTCAAATTTTTGAAGCCTACATAGACTCAAACTAGAAAAAAAAAAACGGCCCATGTTTAGGCCCAAATTTGAAAAACCTAACTTCCATTTCGCTTGTAGTTATTGTAGTTATATTTAATGTAGTACAACCAGGGGCGGATTTAGGAGGCGGGGGGTTGGGGTGGACCCCCCCCCCCCCTCAGGGATTTGACACCCTGCCGACCCAAAGGGTCCCCCCTTTGGTACTTTTTAAGAAATCCACTTTTGGCCGACCGACCCTAAAATTTTTCTAAAGGCGCCTTTGATGGGGGAGCGCGCGCCGAAAAAACGCAATTTTTTGGTCAAAATTTTCCAAAAAGTGCCTAAAAACGCCTTTTTGACTGTTTTTTTTTTCAAAAATTTGCCTGCGGCGCAGAAAATTCTGTCAAAATAGGGGCAAAACGGTGCTTTGGGAGAGCTAAGAAAATCAATTTGGTCGACCTTAAAAAAAGGTCGTCTAAATTTTCGATTTCTTTTTGAAAATCCGCCCCCCCCCCCTCGAGAAAATCCTAGATCCGCCCCTGGGTACAACTACAAAAATTAAATCCTTGATTGAATTAAATATGCCCAAAAGTTTTTATCACAAATCAAAAATTGCTTTAGATTGACGAGCGTACCTTAAACTCATATAAATTTAACAAAAAAGACCATCAATGTTTGTGTTTGAAAAAAGAGTGTAAAAAACAAAAATTTTGCGGCATGTTTTTTGAATGAAAAAATTTGAAAAGAAACAGAAAACTTTTTTGGAACATTACATTATTGACAACAAAAATAAATGGAAAAAAATGTTTGATTTATTTTTTGATTTATTTTTTTTTGTTTTGTGTCTAGGAATGGTTTGAGTAGCTTCAAAAATATCGCCAAATTTTGGAATAAGTCATTGTTTTTAAGCTTCTAATTTGCCAAAGTGCAATTTATATTAAACCTATTGCATTTTTTCTGCTTGAACACAATAAATCATTTGCAGGAGATAATTGTTTTAAGCAGTAGAGTCCTACACATGGGCCGAATTAGGGAGGTGGACACCCTGCCGACCTAAATGGTCCCCTTTTGTATTATTTTGAGACATCCATTTTTTGCTGACTGACCTTAGAAGTTTTCTAAGGCACCTCAGGCGCCAAAAAATTCAAAATGACTTTTTTTCAACTTTTTGCCTGCAGCTCAGAAAATTTGGCCAAAACACGGTTTACTAAGCGTTCATTGCTGGTTGAATGCTTAGTAATTTTATCCTAAATTATAAGTCTCACCTTAGATCGTCAAGTTGTCTTGACAAAAGTTAGAGTAGAAACAATAGTTAGAAAAGGTATTAATTAATTAGTTGGTTAAATACAAAGCACTGGGTTATTAGATTATGTAAACGAATCGAACAGCTCAGAGAAATATACCTATGAGGGGAGGTTGAGCTAATCTTTTTTTGTTCATCAATATTTTATCTTCTTACTAAGGTCGATGGCTGATTAGTATGTATGGGTCGCCCTTGATTGTGTCCACTTCGGCACTTCTGGTTTGGTCGTCAGTATCGTCTTTGCCGTAGTACTTTGGGTACTTGTAGTCCAGACTTCCTCAGGTGTGAGTCTCTCGAGTATCTCAATTTATAATTTTATCGAACTTTAAATGAGAATTTATTCTCTGATTTATTTGTGAAAAAAGCTAGTTTAATTTTATTGTAAAGGCAGAAAAGAAAAATTATTTATCTTGAAAAGCTCTGACTGAAGAGATCTAACTTGCTGCTTACTGAGCAAAATGAAAAACTGAAGATTTCAGGCCAGTCCTTTTGCTCGTAAGCATAAACCGGTGGCTGATTCAATCTTTAATTATTCAGGTTTCACCTGCTCCTTTGTTCTCCTTTTCTCATAAGGGAATTTTCAACTAGTTTTTATTTGATTTTTTCAAATCAAATATCTTTAACTTCTTAGTCCTCTTTGATTAAAACCGCAGCCTTCAGTTTGTCTGATTAAAAATTCATATTACTCTCTCTGATGCATCATATTGCAGGTGCATCTCTGCTTAATCAAAGCAAGGAGAATTTCAGTGAAGCCGGCAAGACTGCTAAATATTTATCCATTTTGTTTCAAGTTAAAGTTAAAAGGGACGTGTTAATAATCGCCGCGCTTTTAAAATAGTGAACATGAAAAAATGAGAAAAATTGGACAAGTATTTAAAAAGGAGTGGATTTTCAAAACACGATTTTATAGTCCTAGTAAGAGTGAATCGGCCAATATCTGATTTAATGAAAAGATGCTTTAATTTAAATGGCACGCTCCAATTTAGAATTGGGTCGTTAAATAAACAATTAAGTCTTTTGTCTGTGTAGTATTTTAAATACTACAACTCACGCCTTTTTTAAGAAAATTAAGCTGTTCGATTCTTACAGTTAACATGGTAAAAATTTAAACACTTTAATGATTAAATACTATAGTTATAACATTTAAAAAGAACGTCAAATGAAAAAGTTATGTAGATAGGTTAGGTTAATGGACTCAAATTTATATGAGGTTTTTGTTCTGAGTAGCTCTAAATTTCGTCTAGAGCTTCCTTCCGGCTTCTAGCTCCACATTGTACGATCTGAGGATCGCTATCTTCCTCTGTGAAGCCTCGAGTTTTTGTTGCAACTTGACGATTTTCTACTTTTGATTTTTTTCTTGATTCGCAGTTTGCTCATCCCGTCTGTCAGCTCTTTATTATCGTCTTGCTCTTGTTTGGGTTTTACATAGTTCGCGAAGGCAGTTATTCCCTCAAACGTGATGTTGACTTGCGTTCCCCCTGCCTTCAGGATGTAGCCGTGCTCCTCTCTCTTCTTTAATTTCCAGAAGTTGGTTTCCTCCTTTATCACCACTTCTTGTTGGGTTATGAACTCGACAGGCATCATCGCCTTTTCCATTGTCGTCGAGTTGACGACTTCAATAAACGATGGCAGTTTCCATCTGTTGTAATTTTGCTTTATTGAATACTTCAAATTCGTTTTAAATCTTGGGTTTTCAGTATCCAATTTTGCTTCTCTGCTTTTTTGCAGTTCCAATCTTTGATTCAAACTGGTGAAATTCCGAGGGTTCTTATTTAACCCATCGTCAATTGACAAGGATTGTACTATTACACAAATTCGTTGCTTCTTTCTGAGAGGCAATTTTCTTTTAAACTCCTCGGGTACTGGTACAGCATTTGGGCAGTTCCAATTCAAATATGGGTCATATTCCATTTTGCTAAACATCAATATAAATAAGTAAATATTAAAAATCCCGAATTACATTCGGATACTAAGGCTTATTATCAAGTTTAAATAATGAAGGACAATTATAAAAGTGTACAATTGTTTATATAAAAGGTGGAAAATATAATCTTGTGTTTTCACACAAACCCACCACGGAAAACTAATGAAGAAAGACGATCATGGTGTTTATTAACCACAGAAATAAATTATCTTAAAACGCTGAGTTAAGCTCAGATATTAAATTTAAGTAGTTGAAGCAAAAATGGAAATTTGGGCTTTAATTAACCCCTAATCTTAAATGTATGCCCACCTGGTTGTCATAACCAGCATTTTTTGTTTCATTTTTTGATAAAAAATAGAAAAGATTTGAATTAGAATCAAATCAAAATGAAATATCGAAGAAAAGGAAAATTAAACAGACAAATTGCAAACTGTATAATATTCAAAAAGATAAGTGTATTAGTTTCTCTTCGGTTTTAATCCCCTGCACCAATCCTTGTTCACAGTTTTAGTAAAGAAATGTTCATCTGATATTAGGGATCTAAAATTTTATGTTAATAATCATAATAAGGCTGCCGTTCAATTATCAAAGTGTTGCTTCGGAAATTTATTTTATTTAATTTTTAAATGCCTGCATGTTGTGGATTTTGAACTACCGAATTGATATTTTGGCCAAATTGTGAGGAGCGAACCATAAGAGTCTCAAAGGCTGCATACAGCGACCAACATGCATTTGCGTTGTTGAAAAAATATGGTACCATAATTGCAAAAAGGCTACATGAAGCCACCAACAAATGCTGGCATAAATCTGGGGCGGGTCGGGTCGAAAAACGTTGTTCGCCCATTTTATGATAAAAAAAAAATTGATGAAAAATTTACTCAATGTGTTGAGAAGAAAGGAGGTAATTTTTCCCTTTTTGATGAATTTCTTCTAGTTTGCATTTTGTAACTTGAAAACTACAAAGATAATAAGATAATAAGAGGAATCCGATGATGCAAATTAACTTCGCAGAATGAGTTTGTTACAATTTTACATTGGCTAGGTCTTTCATCAAAGGTTTCATTCTAATAACTCTCGTTATTGTACGTAGGGTAATTTGACATGTGTAATACTGAATTTTCAGTTAATAAAACCGCCTGAAAAAATGAATTATTATAGACTCGTAAAACTGTAATAATTTAAACTCCTGGCCTTTTGCAATTTTTTTGCAAATATATTGAAGTCGAAAAACTTTTTTTTGTCTGAGCCATTGGGTTCCGATCCCTCTATCTTTATTTGATTTTGAGGATGGTCCAAAGTTGTTAGCGTACTTGACTGTTTTCGATCTCGGTTAAGAATTAAATCCATGTTCATGCATTTTGGCATATCTTTTTGGGTGTCATACAGAACCGCTATTCTTTGTAGTGTATTTGTAGTATACTACTCGTAATCTTAATTTTTAGTAAGAATAAATTAGATTTACTGCTCAGTATACAAAACGTTAGGTAAACTTCACAAACTTAAACCGTTATAAAAGCTTTAATGAAAACTTCACATTTATAATTATTTTGAAGCAGGAAGAAATGGGTTCATTTTAATTCTATGTTTTCAAACGTTTGGCCTATTACACCTTTGTTTATATCTAATTTTGATTCTCTGGTATTTTTAGTACGATAGGCATTGACTTAATTTCATTCCAACAATAAGCGTTTTTTGGATTAATGCCTTTTTGTTCTAAGGACTTATCAATTCTAAACGATTTCCTACTTTGAAAATAATGCTTGCTGGAGAAATTGAAATTTCGCGGGATGATTTTGGTGCAATAGTTATATTTTTATCAAGAAGTACATTTTGATAAAAGCTTAGATATGGATAACTTTTACTTCTTATAATACTGATAGGAACTGTTATATCTGGGTGTTTTTTTAATTCTAAGTTTAAATTTGGAAAGTTTATTGATTTAATGTTGTGAGAAATGAAATCCATTCCTACTATATGTAGATCGCATCCGTTGTCGGCTGAAATCCATGCTTTGATTTTTACCGTATTATCAGTGTTTGTACCAAAAGTTGATTCAAAATTAGTATAACCTATAAGTTTAAGTTTTTCTCCATTAACAGCAACTGTGTTTGATCTACATTTATTCAGCTGTAGAGGCTGTATTTTACAATATTGTTCATAACTGTCAAAATTAATAAGCGAACATGTTGCTCCAATGACTAGTAGAAATTCGGTTTCCAGACCGTTGTTTTTAATTTTGTCTCCGGCGGGATGTTGGTATAAGTTATTATACAATTGTATTTTCGGTTCAGACGGAGACTGATCTAGTTTAAATTAACATGTTCACACTCATTATCGGTATAGTCTCCTGGAATGTCATCATCACTAAAGTTGTGGATCTGGTAACGTGAATGATAATCGTTATTTTCGTTGAAGGGTTTCTTACTGCTCGACCTGTCACGCGATTGAGAACTTTCATTGAAGTTTGACAAATGCCTGAATTCTTGCTGGTGATTTATGTCTTTGAATTTGTTGTCTACTCTTGACCTACTCTTACTATAGTTATGGTAACTTCTGTTTGAATTCTCTCTTAATTGAAGCGAGCCATAATTTTGCTCCTGTTGATCATTATATTTAAAGCAATGTCTTATCGTATGGCCTGACATACAACACCAGTTGCAAAACATTGGGTTGTTTTGTTTGTTTCTATTCTCCTTTGGGGTATAAGCTGAATTTATTTTATGATCCTTCATTAGTCCTGTTAACTCTTTAAGTTGATCCTTTATTCCCTCTATTTCCAATTTTTTATCTATGCTACTGGATGCTGTTCCGATAAACTCACTACTTATTGCAAAACTTAAGTCTTTTGTAGCAATATGATCTTTTAATTGCTGCCAAGTTGCGGGTGGATTCTCAATTAGGAACTGATGCGCCTTTTGTTTTAAGCCTGGCGGGCTTAAGCCGCGTACAAAGAATTCCATTTTCTTTGCTGTTCTTGATCATCATTAAAAACTGGATTAGGCCATCCACGGTTTACTGCGGTGCTTAATCTATGTATGAAGCTTTTAATAAATTCATCAGGTTGTCTTTTTATGTTTTCTGCTTCTATTCGTCTCCTATACTTATCCTTATCATCAGTGAATCTATCTATGAATTGATCTCTTATCTCGTTCCAAGGTAAATGTGCTGCTAATCCCTGATACCATTGAGCGGCTGGACCTCTTAATATTGAACCAAATAAGGTTCTTTGTCTGTTGGCATATGCGTCATGTTCGTCACCTGCGTCTGCTGGTCTAGTGCCCAGGGAAAATGCTATCTTTTTCTCTACTATATCAAGAAAATCTCTTGCATCTTCATTTGGATCTAAGCCGGTAAACTTTTCGAGAGCTAAATCTGGGTATGCTACTACGTTTGCCATCTTTGTTTAATTCACTCAATACTTTGTTAACATTATATAAAGGGTTTGGATGTGTTGTGTACTGATCAATTGTAAGGACTGAAATATTTTATTTAAATTACTGTGAGATTTGCTGGGTTCAAGGAAAACAAATTTTCATTAGATAGATCAATAGTGCTATGGGGCTGTGTAAGCTTTTTTAAGATAGATTTTATCTCTGGGTTATTACTGCGGGAGAGAATAGTTAGTTCGTGAATATTTTTGTGTGGATGTTTGGACAAAATTGTGATTTGATCCTTTTGGATATTGGTGATATACCAAATAATTTTTGTGGATTTATTTTTTAATTTTAGTTTTAATTTAAATGCTGTTGTATTTATTCTATAAAAGTTTGTCATAGCATTCTATATCATTTTTGAGTTATAAATATTTATCTAGGTGATGACAAACAATATAAGGAATACTTAAATTTTTCTTATGAACTTGTTATGATTTAAATTTTGTTGAGGAAAAATTTGTGTTTTTAATAAAAAATGATTAAAATGCAACTATCTTTGTGCTTGGGTAGATGATGATATCAAGAAGCAATCGGGAGTGAAGCAATTAATCGTTCTTGCGGTATATAAATTATTTTATTTGGTTGTTTTTATTTGCTGAAGAATTGTGTCAATTTCTGGAGTATATCGCCAAAAAAAGACGTATAATTCGTGTTTATCGTCGTTAGGGTATTTTTCTAGTATACTAATATGATTTTTTTCAGTGTTAGTGATATACCATATGATGTTAGAGACTTTATTTCCTAATTTGAGTTTTAAAATTATTGTACTGACGTCAATTTTAAAATGTGTTGACTTTAATTTTTATAGTGTTTGTTTTCTTTTTTTTAAGCTAAGTTGTACTATTTGATCAGTTTGTTTTAGACTAATGAAAACCTCCTAGGATTTTTTTATTATTAACAAAGGTTAATAATAATGGAATAAGAAAATAAAAAAATTTCTTTGGAAATTTTTTTTTCTTCAAATTTTTGTCCGCTGAAACCTTAGCTGAAACTTGAAACTTTGTATAGTTGAAGTTTTATTGATGCCTTCGTTATGATTAGCAATAAAATTGTATGCCTTTTTGGGTTATTATTGGCTCAAAACTTTAATTTTTTTTATAAAATTTTTCCAAAAATTTTTGACTGAAACGATAATCTGAAACCTGAAACAATGGTAGCTGAAGTTGAGTTTTTTAATCTTAAAATTGTCTAGAAGCTTTAGTATACCTGGTTTATGCTTTATCTTGCAAAAAAATTTGAGAAAACCGAATCTTTTGATATCTTAAACTTAGTTTTTGAAATCTCAAACCTAAAACTCTTAAACTCTCTCAAACTCGATGCATGAAAATAAAAAGTTGGTTTTTGATAGCTGGTCTAGTGTAAATTAAAATTTGAAACAGGTTTGTAACTTCAAAATCAAAAATTTGTTTGCGGAAACCTAAGTTTTTTGGGCTGAAACTATGATTCCAGAACTGAAACTATAGTTTGACCACTTGGTTTTAGAGTTTTGAGATTGAAAATTTAGGTTGATCTCTCTAATATATTTCTGTTCCAGCTCTAAAATTGCCAAAAAGATGAGATTTTTAGCCTAAAACGACGATTTTAATTTTCTGAAACTATAAGTTTGAGGGCTCAAACTAACACCTTCTAGAGGTTTTTTGAGTTTATAAATTGATTAGTGCATTAAGGATTCCCATTATCTTTCAATATTTCACAAAAATTTCACATGGGAAGCAAGATTTTTGGGTCTGAAACCAAAAACACCAATTCTGAAACGTACGTTAACCATTTTAAAATTGGTTTGGTGGGTTTTAACACCGTTAATTTTCTCTAGAAAATCAAAATTCGACGTTCGGAGCTCATTTTTGAGACCAAAAACTCAATTTTTGTGTTCTGAAACTTGAAACTAACAAAAACTTACCATTTAAGACCAGGTTTTTGACTTATGGTGTCCAATTGTGGGTTTGACTAGTTCAACTTTTGCTTTTTACCCGAATCCGTTTACAGAAACTTAAAATTTTAACTGAACCGTTTGACACTATAACTGAAACCTAGACTGAAACCAAAAAATTTGGCTGGTAAAAATCAGTTTTTTAGTGCTTAGGCTATCATATGAAACCTAGTTTATCAAAATAAAGTGGATGTGTCAGTGTTATAGGTTTAGTTTTTGTTGTGAAACCTGAAATTTTTGTGCTGAAACTAAAACTTGGTGTTTGGTGTTATGTGGTTAACGTTTAAGAATGGTTTTAGTGCGTATTCTTATTGTTTATTAGGTGTATATTTAAACTGTGTCATAAAAAACCAATGATTTATTAAAAAACACTCAAATCCGTTCCTTCCTTCTTGGTTTTTGTTATTTTGTTCTTTAGTTTCAGTAATTGGTAGCTTTACTGATGGATGATTTAGGTTTAAGTTACGTTAAGATGGATAGAATTAAAATTAGTTTAAGAAAAGTTGAGGATAAGCCTCGAGAAATGATGAAGGAGTCCAGACTTCCTCAGGTGTGAGTCTCTCGAGTATCTCAATTTATAATTTTATCGAACTTTAAATGAGAATTTATTCTCTAATTTATTTGTGAAAAAAGCTAGTTTAATTTTATTGTAAAGGCAGAAAAGAAAAATTATTTATTTTGAAAAGGTCTGACTGAAGAGATCTAACTTGCTGCTTACTGAGCAAAATGAAACACTGAAGATTTCAGGCCAGTCCTTTTGCTCGTAAGCATAAACCGGCGGCTGATTCAATCTTTAATTATTCAGGTTTCACCTGCTCCTTTGTTCTCCTTTTCTCATCTAGGAATTTTCAACTAGTTTTTATTTTATTTTTTCAAATCAAATATCTTTAACTTCTTAGTCCTCTTTGATTAAAACCGCAGCCTTCAGTTTGTCTGATTAAAAATTCATATTACTCTCTCTGATGCATCATATTGCAGGTGCATCTCTGCTTAATCAAAGCAAGGAGAATTTCAGTGAAGCCGGCAAGACTGCTAAATATTTATCCATTTTGTTTCAAGTTAAAGTTAAAAGGGACGTGTTAATAATCGCCGCCCTTTTAAAATAGTGAACATGAAACAATGAGAAAAATTGGACAAGTATTTAAAAAGGAGTGGATTTTCAGAACACGATTTTATAGTCCTAGTAAGAGTAAATCAGTCAATATCTGATTTAGTGAAAAGATGCTTTAATTTAAATGGCACGCTCCAATTTAGAATTGGGTCGTTAAATAAACAATTAAGACAATGGTCTTTTGTCTGTGTAGTATTTTAAATAATACAACGGTCTTTTTAGTGTTTTGGCAGAGCGTGGAAAATCAATTTGGTCGACTTAAAAAAACCGAAAACATTTCAAAATTTTTTTGAAAATCCGCATCCCACCCCCTCCCCCCTCCTCAACAAAAAGCCAAAAAGACATCAAATCATTTTTTGTCAATTTTCAGAGCCTCAAATTTTCAGCAAAAAATTGCTGCTGAAGTATCGTCTCAGTTTGAGAATTGATGTCGTTTTTGGTGAAGAACCGCTAGAATGCTGAAGAGGGAGTAGCCCCCCCGCCTCTCAATTCTGGTCGACAAATTTTTCCAAAAGGTCTCCCCTTTGGTATACCATTACGGCATCTATTTTTTGCTAGCCAACCTCAATATTTTTCTTAAGGCGCTTTTGGTGCCAATATGAGTAGTTTTGCGCGCTAAAACAACGCAAATTTTGGTCAAAATTTTTCAAACGCTTTTTAAGCCCTGTTTTCAAAATTGTTTGACATAAAAAAAGGTCGAAAAATGCTCCCCCTCCCCCCAAAAACAATGTCTGCGCACACCACTGTTAAGAATTTAAAGTTTTCTACAGGGTTCTCCTGCTTAAAACAATTACTTCGATAGCTGAGTTTGGTTGATTTATAAAAATCAGCCCGAAGATAATTACACGTGCTTACTTGAAAAATGGGGAAAAAATCAATAAGTTCAACTTCCTAAAATTACTAAATTTTCTACAATTTTTTATTTAATCCCGACCACTTGTTTGTATATAAGCTTTTGCTTTTGTTTTTTTTTTACTATTTTTTCTTCGACTATTTGATAGCAAAGATCTGATTATACAGTATCATAAGTTTACCATCCAAATTTAGTTTTAGTTTTATTGTATGGTTCATCAACATAAATAGTGTATATTTCCGTTCCGTTCAGAACTAATGTTTCCTTGGTGATATTCGCAAGTGGTCTCCTTTTAACAAATGGGTAATCGGAATTTAGAAGCTCACAATCCACTCCAACTACTTTGGCTCCTCGTTCCTTTGACGATAGATCTTACTAAAATATTTTGGGGTCATAAAAAAAGTTTTGTGACTTTGAAAATTATGAAAAAAATTTTTCAGCACATTTTTTTCATAACCAAAAAACAATTGTGCTCATTTCATGTCTATCTTGCCGAGAAAACAAACTTTGTAAACTTCTGAAACTTTCTGAAACTTCTGTTTTTCCGCGCCAAAACTCCACAACATTGAAGAAGTTTTCAATTTAAGGTTCGCTAAATGAAACGGCTATCACTGATGGCTTTCAATCTTTTTCTACAAAAAACACCTACATAAAGTTCACATTGAAAAATATTTTTTTTTGTGATTCTGTTTTCGGGAAAACTAAACCAAACTTAATTAATAGACTCATATACACAAATACGTTTGAATGTTCAGCAATGATTGACAAAAAAGACAGAACATATTCATATTAAGCAGCCGATGGTCGACTTTTTTGTTCTTCTAAAAAGCTTAGTAAAACTATCGCCATTCCTTTTTATGATTCCAAGAAGGTGTTTTGCATTCAAAAGGGGTCTTGTAATGAGCAGCCAGATATGCTGTTGGATCTCGCGGGGCTTTCACCCAGAGTGGTCCAAAAGGTCGTAGATGTGTGGGGAAGTAAGTATGGCGAGGCCAAGCTACTATCCGATCAACCCTGTGAACACATTCATCAATAAATTATGTCAGTGGCATTTCACAAAAATAATAACAGTTTGCTTCAACTATTTGCTTCAAGAACTAAGATTTAAAACTATTATTATATACAGTAAAGTGCCAGTAAAGTGCTAAAGCAACAGCAACTAATAAATCAGTCCCATGAAGTACCACACAAATTTGCAGTTCCCGAAAGAGACGAACAAAGGGGATATTGGCAGGGTAAGTATGCAGATGCCATATGGTTTCTCGCAATTTTTTCTCAGCCCTGCAGTCCTGGGTATTTATTATAATAAAAATCCGAAAGAGACGAACAAAGGGGATATTGGCAGGGTAAGTATGCAGATGCCATATGGTTTCTCGCAATTTTTTCTCAGCCCTGCAGTCCAGGGTATTTACTATAAAAAAAATCCGAAAGAGACGAACAAAGGGGATATTGGCAGGGTAAGTATGCAGATGCCATATGGTTTCTCGCAATTTTTTCTCATCCCTGCAGTCCTGGGTATTTACTATAAAAAAAATCCGAAAGAGACGAACAAAGGGGATATTGGCAGGGTAAGTATGCAGATGCCATATGGTTTCTCGCAATTTTTTCTCAGCCCTGCAGTCCTGGGTATTTATTATAATAAAAATCCGAAAGAGACGAACAAAGGGGATATTGGCAGGGTAAGTATGCAGATGCCATATGGTTTCTCGCAATTTTTTCTCAGCCCTGCAGTCCTGGGTATTTATTATAATAAACATCCGAAAGAAACGAACAAAGGGGATACTGGCAGGGTAAGTATGCAGATGCCATATGGTTTCTCGCAATTTTTTCTCAGCCCTGCAGTCCCTGGTATTTATTATAATAAACCTCCGAAAGAAACGAACAAAGGGGATACTGGCAGGGTAAGTATGCAGATGCCATATGGTTTCTCGCAATTTTTTCTCAGCCCTGCAGTCCTGGGTATTTATTATAATAAACATCCGAAAGAAACGAACAAAGGGGATATTGGCAGGGTAAGTATGCAGATGCCATATGGTTTCTCGCAATTTTTTCTCAGCCCTGCAGTCCTGGGTATTTATTATAATAAACATCCGAAAGAAACGAACAAAGGGGATACTGGCAGGGTAAGTATGCAGATGCCATATGGTTTCTCACAATTTTTTCTCAGCCCTGCAGTCTTGGGTATTTATTATAATAAATATCCGAAAGAAACGAACAAAGGGGATATTGGCAGGGTAAGTATGCAGATGCCATATGGTTTCTCGCAATTTTTTCTCAGCCCTGCAGTCCTGGATAATTATTATGATAAACATCCGAAAGAAACGAACAAAGGGGATATTGGCAGGTTGAGTATGCAGATGCCATATGGTTTCTCGCAATTTTTTCTCAGCCCTGCAGTCCTGGATATTCATTATAATAAACATCCGAAAGAGACGAACAAAAGGGATATTGGCAGGTTAAGTATGCAGATGCCATATGGTTTCTCGCTGTTTTTCCAGCCCTGCAGTCCTGGGTATTTACTATAAAAACATCCGAAAGAAACGAACAAAGAGGATACTGACAGGGTAAGTATGCAGATGCCAAATGGTTTCTCGCAATTTTTTCTCAGTCCTGCAGTCCTGGGTATTTATTATAATTAACATCCGAAAGAAACGAACAAAGGGGATATTGGCAGGGTAAGTATGCAGATGCCATATGGTTTCTCGCAATTTTTTCTCAGCCCTGCAGTCTTGGGTATTTATTATAAAAAACTTCCGAAAGAAACGAACAAAGGGGATATTGGCAGGGTAAGTATGCAGATGCCATATGGTTTCTCGCAATTTTTTCTCAGCCCTGCATTCCTGGGTATTTATTATAATAAACATCCGAAAGAAACGAACAAAGGGGATATTGGCAGCGTACGTATGCAGATGCCATGTGGTTTCTCGCATTTTTTTCTCAACCCTGCAGTCCTGGGTATTTATTATAAAAAACATCCGAAAGAAACGAACAAAAGGGATATTGGCAGGGTAAGTATGCAGATGCCATATGGTTTCTCGCAATTTTTTCTCAGCCCTGCAGTCCTGGGTTTTCATTATTTTAAACATCCGAAAGAGACGAACAAAGGGGGTATTGGCAGGGTGAGTATGCAGATGCCATATGGTTTCTCGCAATTTTTTCTCAGTCCTGCAGTCCTGGGTATTTTTAATAGTAAACATTTAAATCAAGTTCAGATAGTCTCTATAAATTACTAAGTAAAACAGCGATAACATTCCAGAAACTTGGTTTCCGAAATATCCAATTACAGAGCTGATTTTTTTTCTTTCTAGTTTTCTACCCATCAATGAGGTTCTGCAAATTTGCTACGTTTTCTACGAATTTTTTCATCGAGTTTGGAATGTAAATCAACAACAAAGTTTTCTTTTTCTGAAGCTTATATGAGATCAACGTAAGCAGTTTTTTAATTAGGACATTTTTTCGACCAATGACTCTTGTCGCTTCGTTCGGACAGCAATGGTTTTTAGCTTTTTTGTTTTCATACATTGCTTCTTCTTTGTATTCATTTTCACACTTCAAGGGTAAAATACAAGAGTTTTTAGCACATTATGACGTTTGCGACGGAGCAAGCAATTCATTTTTACGTATGCCGTTTTTAAAATGCGATTAAGACATGTAAGTTCAATAATTATGATGATTTACGTGAATAAAAATAAACCAGACGAAATTGAGCTTGAGTTAATACAATTTGGCTTGAGTTAAGACAAAAATGATGATGACTAACATTGCTTAGAGTTTCCCCAAAACTATTGTTGTGCAATTTATTCTGCAATTTTCGTGAAAAAAGTATTACCCTAAAATGGGTCCTAATGAGTGATTATAAGAAAATTTTATCAGAGTTATTCTCGCATACAGCTCAACAAAGTTTTGAAAGCCTCCAAAAATTTGCGTAAAATGTTTGATTTTTTTTGAAGCAAAGAGTTTATAAAGTAAAAAAGATTTTTTTTGGCTATCAAACACAAATTTGTTTCTATTATAAAGACCTCTGAAGGTTATACACTTCTAAAACTTGATTGGGCTGTATGAAAAGCTAACTCTGATAAAGTTTGCTCATCAAATGACTCCCAATTTCAGCGTAATTTTTGATTGACTAAAAGTAGCCAACATGACCCATTTTTGGGATAAAACTTTGGCCCCGAAGTTCGCAGAACAAACTGCGCCATAATAATTTCGGTTAAATTAAACGCAACCTTGTATTTGATCCTTTTCAGTCTTAATATAACCCAATATGAGAGAAACGTGTTTAAAGTTTCAAGTTTTTTTTCAATTTGTATGGATAAATGAAGTCAGCGCTGTAATACGTTACAGTTATGTATTTTTGTCTTGGTTGATGGCTTACACTTTGTCTGCTTTATAAACCACTGAAATCCATGTATTTGTTCAAAGAACTGTTCATGGCTTTTTTTCTTTTATGGCTACACTATTTTTTCCTATGGCTACACTTCCGCAGCGAATTGTCATATTAAACTTCTTGTATTTTGAAATTCTCGAAAATAGTTGCGGACATCCACTAAAAATATAAATAGATAATGTTCCTAATGAGTATCAACCTGTGAATTAATTTGATCTGATTATCTTCCTCAATATATGTTTCAATATCTATGAAAGGCCAGCCCCACTGTCTGTCTCCTAAAACAAGATTCAGTATAGAGTCAATATAAAAGTCTTTCAGATCATTATTCCGTATATTTTTTTGAAAAAACGAAGCCTTATTGAATCAAAATATATAGCAAATTTCAGCTCAACTAATGCAGAAAACAGTTAAAGTTCACCATCCTCATTGCTAGCACAATCATTATCTAAATTTGAACAAAATGTGGTTTTTGCGATTGGCAGAGGTTATCCAGCATATCTAAGTTTGTTCAAGTTCTCATATTTTTCCATAATCCTGACTGAATTATTTTTTGAGCGAAGCTTTTTTTTGTGACGCACGATGTTTTTTATTCGACTAGAAATTTCACCTGGTACCACTATTGCAATTGAAATCGGTCAGGCTGTGGTAGACCTGAAGCTAGAGTTTGAGTGCTCTTCCTCTCACACTACCATTGCCATGACAGGTGATTGGTTACAAGAACCAGGATCACGAAGTGAACGCCTTACAATTATGCTAGGTGCCTATCTGCCATTATGCTAATTCATTAAATATTGGTTTTAGTTGTTCTGTAAAAGCAAAGATATTCAGTTCAGACAGTTATTTATCCAAATGGAGAAAGTTTTCCTTGAATTTTTGTTGAAATCGAATTGACGCTTGAAAGGATTGCGATTTGATATGATACTTTTAATTTAAATGATGATATCTTGAGGAAAAAAGGCGTGCGTGAAAAAATAAACCCGAAAGCGAATTTCTTTCTCGCTATGCTCGTATCGTTTTTGGTTGCAAATGGGTTTATTTAATACAGTGGCGGATTTAGGGGGGGGGGGGGGCGGACGCCTTCCCCCTCAGGGATTCGAACCCCTGCCAACCCAAAGGGTCCTCCCTTTGGTACTTTTTAAGAAATCCATTTTTGGCCGACCGACCCTAAAATTTTTCTAAAGGCGCCTTTGGCGCCAATATATACTAATCTTGAGGGGGAGCGCGCGCCAAAAAAACGCGTTTTTTTGTCAATTTTCCAAAAAGTGCCCAACGACGGCTTCTTTGACCTGTTTTTTTTTCAAAAAACTGCCTGCGGCGCAGAAAGTTTGGCCAAAAGAGGGTCTTTTTACTGCTTTGTGGGAGCTCGGAAAATCAATCTGTTCGACCTAAAAAAAAGGTCGTCAAAATTTTCGAAAGTTTTTTTCGAAAATCCCCCCATCGAGAAAATCCTAGATCCGCCCCTGATTTAATATATTCTGTACCAATTGAATTTTTTAACTTCCGTAGAAACAATCAAATTTTCAGACATGTATTAGTATAAACTTCTGATAGTACCGAGACTGCTGTGATGCAACATTTATTTGATTATATCCGGCCGATATTTAAGAAACCACTTTCAATTATTAATTCTCGGGCTTTTCGCTTGTTCTGCAGTTTGCGAGCATTATTCGTGGTAAAATTTTAGACGACCAGGACACGATTTATTTTGACTGCAAAAATTTAATGAACTTGTATTCGGGGAAGATTTTTTATTGTCCAATTTGTTAAAACCTTATTAATTTTGAGATTTTAGGTAGAATCTAGTTATGGGCTGCACCAACCGTCGTGATTTTAGCTTTAAAAATGGCTAAAGAATCGAAAAAAGTGTTTTTTGACTTTTTGGTTCTTTCCAGAGTCCGTAAAGAATGTTCTGATTTCTGTTTTTCAGACAGATTAAAGATTAGTGTGGGTACAAAAGCTTCTGTCATAGAAACAATTTATTTAGAATCAGTTTTTTTTACGAAGTCCATTTAAGAAGCTACTCTTATTTCTTTTTTAATTAAGCTAATGATCTGATCACTAAAAGTGGGGAAAATTTTTGTCTTCGGGTCTGTTTTACTTTTTTTCTTCTGTTTTTCTTGCATCAATCATTAGAATGTGTTCAGTGAATCATCATAGTTAAATATTTTTTGTCGTAAGCTGAACGACTTTACAAATATTTTTTAAAAAAATTGAGTGTGGAGAAATATTGGCCTAATTAATTTGCTTCTTAGGCTAATTTCGAGCAAGTAGAGCGAGCGATAAGTGAAATTACTCTCAAAATTGATGTTCTGACTAATAAAAACCGAGTGGGGGGGGGGGGGCATGGAGAGGAGATATGGCTGTGTTTTTGTTTTCTCCTTACAAAATCAGGTACCTCAAATAATCATCGGAATGGGTCGAGTTATAAGTCATTAAATCAACAGAGAGCAACCAAAGTCCTTATTTGAACGACAGTAGAAAACTTTCAACATTCCCGACATTGAAAAAAAGTTTAACCAGTGTTGCCAATAAGAAAGTCTTGCTCGTCATTGGGAAAGCTGATTTTTTAGACCAAAACTGATTTTTTCTAGACAAGTGTTATCTAGACAATGTTATGACGAATTATGCACCAATCGACTAATCTTGTTAATTTTTATAGTTATTTGTTGTTAAATTTTTTTTATCCTATTCCGATTTTCAGATAATTTTTAGGTGTTCGTTGTCAGTACCTTCTGAGCTACGAGAACATCCTCTAGCTATTCTTGCTAATTGAAATTTTAAAAGGAAACTAATCATATGTTTCCATTTTTTCATTTTTTACATTCTCACCAGCTTTTGTTGAATCATTGAAAAATAACTTGATAATTTTCCCGTTGTTCTGCAGTCTCTGGAGTCCCCTGATTCCATGTTGACCTTCGTCTTTGAAGAGATTGATCACTTTGTGTCTCGTGTCGTGTCTTATCATAATATCGATGTCGTCGTCCCATGGTAACATGTCGTGCATGACCTAATAGGGCTCGGCTATCAATATGTTTACTTAATATTCTGCTCATTGTAGCCATACGCTATTCTTTCCGGTAATTGAGACCTGCAGTCACTTTTTGTCAATTTTTGGTTCAATCAATCATTATGAGTATATATTATTCGAGCATCGAAGAAAAAAACGGAAAATTATTCTGATTTCTGTAAAACACGCGGAAAAAGAAAAGAATGAGGAAATGTGGTCATTCGGGTCGTTTTAGAAAGGATTAAGAGTTAGAAATTATATCCTTTTTTCCTCCTATCTTTTTGCAACTAATGTGATCCACCCACGGTTATTTTCGGAAAAAAATGAGGAGCCCGGGAACTTTTCAGATTACAATGTATACAGTTTTAATATTACACCCCCTACTGCAACTGCTTCGAAGAAACTCCTACTGATTTGTTTCGAAGTTTTGGGTTATAGATTTTATGAACTTTGGATGCGAGTTTCGAAAATTGGGCTAACAATTGTTACCAGAGGCTCATTGCAAGAATCTTATATCACAGATTTTTCAAAAAACTTTTGCTTTAATAACTATTAAAAAATTATCGGTTTCCAAGCGCGAAGCCAATAGAAAAACTATTTTTTAAAAAATAGGATGAAGCCAACGATTCAACAAAAAAATAACAGTGTTACTATTATTCGTTGCATATCTTCGAGATTTACATGTGCTTCCGGTGAAACAAAAGATACAATGTAAAGCCGCGTGGATCAGGTTCAAATTTCAAGGTGCCCTATTTTATCTGACTGGTTTATTTGTGCCTAAACTTTTACAAAGGTCTAAGAGAGAAGAACTTTTTTTGAAATAAATGTCTGTCACACTGAATTATACATAATGTCATCTGTTAACAGTGGAGCAATTTCATTGAACTATCTGTCAATTTTTGTGCGCGGTTTAAACAGCTACGAGAATTTCAAATAAGCTCGAAGGTAGTATTCGTTCTACCAATTATTTTGACTCTAAAGTACACCTTTGCAATAAAAACTGGTGTTCGAACCTACATCATCAACCTTATCACAAATTTTGTGCGCGAAAAATCAATTTGATCGACCCAAAACAGGTCCAAGTTTTTTTAAAAACTCTTCCCTTCGAGAAAACTCTAGTTCTGTTCCTACTTTCACGTACAATGTTTTCCCATAAAGATCGAAACAGACATCGCAGCAGAAGGTCAAAAAGAGGCCCTCAAATCTCTAAACTGCTTTAGAGAATTCAAATACTTTACTTTTTGTCATCAAATGAACCAGTCCATGAGCTTAAATCAAAGAGACTCTTAATGAGACTTTTTTTAATATGTAACTTTTTAGTTATATGTTGAAATTAGGTTTTGTTTAACTGGATTCTAAACCAATGTTAAAAGCAATGTTTATAATATTTTAGGTTGAAAATGGCTACGCGTCAACCGAATATCTGTCCGAGCCAGACGCTGGCCGAGCCCTACATATGAACCGATTAGTCCGCCTGCGCTAATTGTGTAAGCAATTTCGTTTTCATCCAATACTCCAATAGATAGATTCAAGAGACGTATAAAAGTATCATAATCGTTTTTAGACAATTTTCGAGAAATATGAGAACTATTTCTTCTAGGAACATTGAACTTTGTTAGTAAATTTGGAAAGTTATCAAATGTAGTCGGCTCAGTATATAAAATGCTGTTTTTAATAAAATTCTCTTGTGACAAGAAAAACCGATGAGCTGCGTTATTGAGCTGGGACTCGTGTGAAAATAATGGGCATAAAATAAGAAGTAGGACGGCAAGAAAATTTAATAAGATAAAAAGATATCTGATTGAAAATCGGATCGAAACGTTATATCTACTATACATTTCAAACAAATATCTCCTATTCGTAAAGTTTCAGGAAAGCTAGGAAAATAGTATGGTTTTCAAATTAAAAATAAGGGGATATATTTGATGTTAAAGCGACAACAAACAAAACAAGACTGCTCGTATCAGGGCGAAGCCTTGAATGTTCCGACTGCCTTTTAAGGTTTATGGAGCAGTAATAACATTAAAAAATTCAATGAAATAAAACAAATTGAAAAAAAAAATTTTTTCTAAAATTAGAAATTTTTTTAAAATCATCACCCCACACGCCATGTAAAGTACAAAAGAATAAATTTCTCTCCTTGTAACAATCAATTATGGCAAATAAGCTTCTTTTAACCAATTTGGAACGATTTCTAAGACAGATTAACTCTCCGCTTACGCGTTAATAGCGCGAAATATATCGCGCGTTTATTGTCCCAAATTGGCCAAAATTGCAATCTTTAAACCCCCGTAACTCTACGAAAAATGATCACAGGTGAACAGGTGAAATATCTTTTCAAATTTGAGCTCAGGACAACAATACTTTTCGAATGATGTAAAAAGATTCCGTCAAAAATGGCTAGTTAAAAAGTCGAAATTTGTCTGAAGAAAAAAAACCACCCCGAGCACAAATATTCCGTTACTTTCGTATCGAAAGTCGGAACAAAAAGTCTGCGCTGATGGCCCTTGAGTGTCTAAAATGATATTTCGACCACTGAAAGTGGGGAAAAACTCTTTTTCTGTGATAATTCAGTTGTTTAATTGTTTTTTGTGCAAAGTCATGTACTGCAAACAAAAATTTTAAAACAATTTCGAGTGATATATCTTTTTAAAGCTCTTTTAATCGGCATTCAATTGTTGAGAAAAACTGACCTGAAGTTGATAGAGTAGAAAAACAGATAGAGTGTATGAAAAAAACTAAGGTACTTCAAAATGAATGGCTTTCCCTGGTTTTCTTAGAGAATGTGAGGCAAACTGCGCTTGTTATTCCAGGCATATCCAGACGTAGAAAAAACGGTGGTTAGAAAAAGACAGGTGGCCAGACATTCAAGGATATCATTGCCAAAGTTTTACATAAACTTAAGCTGTACTTGCTTCAAAAAATCAAATTGCAATACTTATATCGCTGTTTATAATATATGTTAATTTAGTTTTGTTTCGCATTTAGTTTGTGCAGTTTAATCCACAGGCTTTTCCATTATCTCACCTACTCCCTGGGTTCACTACTCGTGTTTCCTATTCTTTTGCATCATTTTCTTGGATCCTTACTCCGCCCTATTTTTTGACGGCTTTCCGTGCTCGTGTCGAACTTCTTGCTGGCGTATCGATGCCCGTGCGTATGTCAGGAGCCGTTTTGGTCGTAGTTTCTTGCATTCCCTCGCATCCGCGAGGATCGTTTCCAGTCACTGTTGTTGTTTACATTGTTCTGCTTCAGTGTTCGTCGTGTTCGTCGTTTTGGCCGTTCTTTTTGCTCGTGATCGTCTCTCGCTTTGAACTGCTGGTTTCCAAGTTGTAGACCACCGTCAACTTCTTCTGCCCAAAATCTCGTCGTTCTTTTTGATGAGTGTGCGACGTGCGACTACTGCAATCTCCGTTTCTGGCTCGTATCTAAACGCGACACCGTTTGGATTGTCCGTTAGTAGCAATTTACTTTTGAAGGAATTTTGAGACATTTTTGATTTTTTGCTTGAGCAGACATTGGCCGACGGTCAGTGAGAAAATACATCGAAG
Organism: Symsagittifera roscoffensis; assembly: GCF_963678635.1. Classification (NCBI taxonomy): domain Eukaryota; kingdom Metazoa; phylum Xenacoelomorpha; order Acoela; family Convolutidae; genus Symsagittifera; species Symsagittifera roscoffensis. Next base: position 72,468,368 of record NC_087062.1, on the reverse strand, counting down.
GCTACGAGTGCGTATTTTTTCCTCTCTTTTACGTAGTTAACGGGCCCCCAGAAGTTCAATTGGACTACTTCGTTGTGTTCCTATGATTCATAGGTTTCTCCTACGTCTTCCTTGGCTTTGTCAGATTTTAGGTTTTTAACTGCATCTAGGCGATGTTTCTATAGCTTGGTTGTCGCTGCCAAGTTTATGTGCATCATGGACAACGAGGCGGCATGCATTTTGTCACTGCCGTTGTAGTAATAGTGTAGTCAATTCATAATCGGTGTCACCAGTGTCTTCGATATTGGCCCAGGTTCGACAACATTTTTCCGCAGTATTGGCCCAAGCCTGGGAATTATTGTCCATAGTATTGGCCCAGGTTCGGAATGATCTATTTCGTCGTCAGATTTTTGTCCCGTTTTGCGTTGCGTATGAGCTTGAGTATGGTGTCCTTCTCTATGTTCGCCTCCATCATCTTCAGGGAAAGGTTATACAGGTATTTTCATCCACCGCACCGTTTTTGTGCCCGTTCGTTTTTTTGAGTAGATCCATTTTCCTCTATTGATGAGGGGGTAGGAACGTCCAGGGAATTGACTGGATTGAGATGATCGTTTTTAATTTCTTGGATGACGTCTGCAATTTCCTGGATTTCTCGAGTAATGCCATTGGCTGAAACGTAATTAGATGTTCTTCCGCCTTCCATTGCTCGGTTTTGGCAAGTATCGGCAGGAAAATCACTTTCCCTCGGTTGTTGCTCCTTTTCCTTTTTCCCTTGGCGGATTTAAATTTGGGCTTAATTTTACAACTGTAAATGTAGAATCATGAATGCTTGCAGAGGGCGCTTCAGATGAGGGGTCTCTAGATACATAGTCTACCATCTCCGTTTTTGAACCTTGACGGTGTTCTATCTCAAAATGATAAGGTAAAAAACTATCGTAACATCGGTTTAATCTGCTGAAATTTTTTTAACCTTTGAGCGATGAATTTAAAAACATTAGTAGTGCTTTTTGAGCTGAAATGATAAGTCGAGCTTGTTTGCTGGTTTTTTCCGTTTGATTAGGTATGAATTCAAGAAAGCTATATAGTGAACGCATTTCAGTTGTTTTCTAGTCCGCTGCACTTTTTGTTCGTCTGTAGCGTTCGTTTTTTGTACTTGTGGCGTAATTCCGATATTATTTAATTGATTACCCAGCCATTGGCAACTAGATTTCGCAAGTTTGCAATTTCGGAGTTTCAGCGACGCGCATGCTATGTCCAATTTTCTTAGAAATTTCTCTTGAAACGCAAAATGTTCAATTTTGGTTCCCCTTGGAGATGATCAGTATGTCGTCCATAAATGCGAGTGCCTGAGGAAATTACTTTATGAGAGTGTCGTTTTATCTGAATTTCGGCAGGCACAGTTATTAGTCCGTATAAGCCGTTCTTAAAGCGTTGGGTCCCGGTGGATTTCCCCTTACAATTGAGAAATGGCATTGCTCATTTGTATTTGATTCTCGTCCATACGCGTACTTAAAGTCTAGCGTTGTAAGTTAGACTTTTCGTCTTTTCTTCCTGTGATTACTTGGCTTAATCCGTCCATTAGTCTGTGTTTGGCATTTGGTACTTGTTCTTGTGTACCTGTTTATTTAATTCTCTTGATTCTAGAGCCAATTTATTTCTCCCGTCCTGTTTGCTTTAATTACAATTGGGGACACCAATTGTTTATCCGAACATTCTTTGAGTCTTACGATATGTGCCTAATGCATCAGATGCGTTACCTTCCTATCTACTTTATTCTGTACACTAATGGACATTCCCCTGCGTCCTTTTTGTTGCACTGGTTTAAATATGTCGAAGAAATCTGCCTGTACCTTGGCATTGAGTATGCCCCCTTATCTGGAAAACAAATTTGGAACAGCTTAGATAAATATAACTGCCACTCATCCAGTTCACGCTCCTACTCGGCACCTGTGTTTCTGTCTGCCACTGTCATCACTCGTTTCCTCTGGACCAGCTCCAAACCCGCGGATCTCATCGAGTCGCGCCCCAGGATCGATTGATGATTCACTGCAATGACCGAGATCTTCTGCTGAGTGGCACAGCCGTAGAATTCGGTCGTTACTTCTGCTTTGCGAAGTATGTGGATTCTGTTGTTATTTTAATCCACGAGTTCATCCTTCCCGGGGATAAAGTTGCTATTTCTATGCATTGGCTTGTTTCAGTTTTGGCAAACTAAAGACGGCTAATGGAGAGCCACTGTCGATCCACAACCACAAGCTTCTACCGCAAACGTTGACCAGAATCCTGGCATTGGGAATCTTAAACTCAGTTTCTTTCTACTTAAGTTTTACTGCCAATACCATATGTTCGCTCGATCCCGTTAACGAGTCTTATTCTCCCTCAGCCTCCCGAATCACCCATCCGACAGGTTGGCCCTGACTACTGCCAGCCATGATTTGGTTATTCTGCTGATGTTCCTGCTCTTCCTGCAACATCCCGACGCGTTCTCTCCCTCTCCATTACTTAGTTCCCTGACAGGTCTCACGGCATGTCCTTTGGAAACTTCCAAAAATCCTGCATGCATTACATGCGCATTCCTAGTGGGCCTTCATTATATGTTCTAACAAAAAATCGCAAGCATCACAGTTATAGCATTTTTGGGAGTTTGCCATCCCCTCCCCGGTCCGATTCCGCGTCCACCGCGCTCTCAGTTCTGGAAGTATCCCGTTTTTCGTCTGATGGCTCTTGCTTAATGCTATTGTGTGGCTCCGATGGCGCTAGTTTCCCCGTTTGCAATTTGTAATTTGTTTTCTTTGTCCCCTCGTTCATCGGATAAGGCAAATCTATATACTTGCTCTGGCGTTTTCGTTCAACTTGATATATCCCTTGGCAAACGTCTCGTGCTCCCGTTGTTTGCGTCCATAGAACAGCCACTTTCATTGTCACGTTACGTTCTCGTTTGAATACTTGTTCCGTGTTTTCCAATACTCTAGGGTATCTTTTCCCCTTTTATATCAACTCCTGGATGCCTGACTTTAAAAATTCGGCTTGCCTTGTCTCCAATGCATATATAAAAGTTCGACTTAAATTTTTTTCTGAGTAGCTGATAACGTGTTATCAAAACAGAACTCTCCCGGGTCAATATCGTATTTTGCTATCATCCCCCAAGGAAATTAAGCTATGCATTCCTCACCTTAACTTGGAGGATCTGGTGTTCTTGAGTCCCAGAAAGAAACAAAATTTGAAGGGTTCCTCCATTCCCTTTTTTATCTGCTGGCTGTGCAATTTTAAAGTAGAAAAACAGATAGAGTTTATGAGAGTTTAGGTATTTCCAACTCTATCTTATAGAATGTAAGGCAAACTGCACATGTTGTTTCAGGCGTATCCAGACGTAGAAAGAACAGTGATTAGAGAGAAAGACCGGTTGTGGCCAGACTTTCAAGGATGTCATTAAACTTTACAAAAACATAAACTATTATATAAACCCCTATGTCGAAGCTTTAATTCTTATTTCTACTTTCAATCCAGTATGAGAGCCAGGAGTAGTTGCATCAGAACGAATAAAATTTGAACTTTTTGAATTTTTTTTAAATAATCATTTTTTCAGTACAATTGGAGTAATATTTTGAACTTTTGTCTCACTCGTTTTACCAAAATTTGCAAAACAACCATTGCAATTCGAAAAAGGAGTCATACGAATCTTTCGTTTTTTTTTGTTATTGAGCACAGAACTTTTTTTTGAGCTCGGCTGCTCCTGTTTTATAATTAATATTAAAGACAATTTTTGCCCTGCTAAGACCCCTAGATCACTTCAATACATTCACTACATTCAATACGTGCTCAAACCTCGATTGACATGAAGAAAGGCACTAGACCATTTGTGGACCTCGATATTTTAAATAACTGTAGGTGGAATGATTATAGTATTTATTTTTGGTTGCTGAAGAGTTGAAAAAACCTCAAGAACTGTTAATTATAGAGTTGAAAGTTCTATGGAGGAAAAGTTTAAAGACTAAAATCATTTTGTCAGTTTCTTCCAAAGTCGGAGAAACAAAATATCGATCCTGTAAAAAGTTCATAAACGGGTTTCCGCGACTTTTTTTATCAAACATTTTCATTCAAAAAATCTTAGTAAAACAATTCCAAAAATAATTTTTTCTTAGGCCCTTTCCAAAGAATATTAATATCAAATGAGTTATAAAGAACCTTTATATCTGATTAACATTTTTGGTTGTCAAATTTTTGGGTTGAAATTGGTTTCTTTTTGTCAAGGAAAAGACTCACATCAATTGTATGCGAAAAACAATTGAAGGTTCTTTCAATGCATTTCATGCGTTTTTGATCATCACATCATCACATCTTAATGTAATTTTATGTAATTATATGGTTATTGGAGTTGCAAATGTATCATTTTTTAGAAAAAAAACTTTATTGATTAAGTTTGACAAAATTGAAGGCTCCGAGTTTCGACAAAAATGACCAGGTATTTGTGCTTAGGGCGGTTTTTCGCCCAAATAATTCTCAATTTTTCAACCAGCTACTAATTGTACTCATTTTTTTAACCCATTTTCAAACATTTTGGCGAAATTTTTTTTAGGTCGACCAAATTGATTTTCTGAGCTCTTCCAAACCATTATAAAGACCCTAATGTGACCAAATTTTCTGCGCCGCAAAGAACAAAAAAGGCGTTTTTAGGCACTTTTTGCAGGCAAAGAACAAAAAAGGCGTTTTTAGGCACTTTTTGGAAAATTTCGACCAAAAGATCGCGTTTTTTCGGCGCGCACTCCCCCCTCAAAATTAGTATAGATTGGCTCCGAAGGCGCATTAAGAAAGTTTTTAGGGTCCGTCACCAATTATGGATATCTCAAAATAGTACAAAGGGAGACCCTTTGCGTCGGCAGGGGGTCGAATCCCTGAGGGGGGGGGGGGGGCGTGTGATTTAATCTAGCTTCGATAAACTTGCCAAATGCAATAGGGCACGCTGATTAACCCAAAAAATATCAGATGTTGCTCGCGATGTTGCATGTGTTATTGCTCATCAAAGAAAGCCTCAGATGAGTGCGTGTTCGCGCTTAAATTAATCTTAAATTAATGACGTCATTATAGCGCGAAAGTGAAAAAGCTAAAATTAGATTTTCTTAGACAAAAGGCCTTGAAAACTACTGGTTTGTTCGATTAAGGTCAGTTTGCCATCAAAATGTTTATACATTTTTGTGATTGTTGAAAAACCGTTTGATAACATGTTAACCGGAAGATGTTTGCCTTATTTATATCATCTTTATATTGTCATTTATCTGTTTAAATTGCCGATAATTTACAGATGTTGAACCAGGTTTTTTAGATCTTACAGGATACGAGAGTGCGCCACATTTTTGGTCCGCCGACCCGGACCGTATTCTGGACATTAGATATTCTGGACAGTATTCTGGACGATATTCCGGACGATATTCGTACACCCGGACACTTTGAAAGTGCTTCTTGATCGGTGCAGACGGCCATTTTGAGCAGTATTTTTGGAACCTGAGAGATAGCCAACCAGAACCCAATTCTACTTGGTTTGCCCATCTCAAACAGCTAAGTAACTTGAGCCGAACGGCCTCGAGACAATTCATCGCCTCTGTAGCTTATCCATTCACACAACTTCACTCATTGCATGAGAGAGCGAGCCAAATTCCCTTTTGATAAAGTCAACACTCTCAAGCAGGTTTTGACAGGAGAGAGCGGATACAATAATCTTCCGAAGCCAACCCCCCAAGGGCCAGTTAGACAAAGCAGGCACCCAAGTTGGGGCTGTCCCGGACACAAAAGACATCCGTTTTTTGTGAACATCCATATTGGAGGTGGAAGTGGTTAGTGAGACGGATGAACTTTTGGAGGGAGACCTGATTGTGGATTGTGGACATCCGTTTTTTGTGGACATCCATATTGGAGTGTGGATTGTGGACATCCGTTTTTTGTGGACATCCATATTGAAGTGTGGATTGTGGACACCCATTTTTTTCTCAAGACCCGAAGTTTTCTGTGGATTTTGGAATCTACCGGTGAACGCCTCTACAAAAAAAAACAAAAATTTATCCATTTGTGCTAACTTGCTGATTTGATGCTTTAAATTCTGATACGAGTTTTTTTGATGGCAAAATCGTAGCCCCCAATTTTTCTCGATACCAAAACCTGATCAGAAAATTTTCTGTGGGCTTAGGAAAAAACCGGCCTCATAAACCTTAATTACGTTATCCTAACACCGTGTTTGTAAGCTAAACACCGTATCGAAAAAAAGACCAAAAATTTTGAAAAAAAAAAATTAAAAATTTTTGATTTTTTTTTCCAAAATTTTAAAGTTTTGCAAATTATTCAGCAAAGCGCCTAGTTTCATAATAATTTAATTTAAACGACCGAGTCGAGTTTTTTGCCCCAAGTTTTGGACTTTAAAAAAAAAATCAAAATTTCGCAAACGCATCAGGTTATTGTTGGAACTTGAACCGTTGGGTGAAAACGTGGAAAAAAATTTTCAAAAAAAAATTCGGAAAAAAAAAATTGGGAAATTTTCGAAAAAAAAATCCGAAATTTTCGAAAAAAAAAAATTTCTGAAAAAACGCCGTGTTTATTCTTGAAACGTGGTGCAGCTAACTAAACTAGTTCAATTGGATAAAAGTAGCCGTAGTTGAGACCCGTAGCGTATTATCAAGCAAATCGTCTTACCTTTTGCCACAACCTTGTTAGCTCAGGGTGTTGGGGGAGGTCAGGTCGCGGTTTGCTTGATTCCCTTCCTCTAAAGTTGATTTAATTCACTAAATGTTCATACTAGCTGCTAGCTCGCTGCACCACGCTTTGAAAAAACTTTCCCCCGCTTCGCAAAAGCGTGTATCTCAATCGTGCTTAGCCATTCCCGGGTTAAGTTTCAACCATAACGCAGTGAACGTCCGTAAAACTTGTCAGTATCAACTTGAACACTATCTCTTAAACCGAACCGACATTGTTATTTGGCACGACGCTGTTAATAACTCATTTAGTCGACACCGTAGTAATAACTTTAAAGCACTAACTCCTAACCAGCTTAAGAAGATTCTTTTAAACTATAAACGCAATATTTATGCAATCGTTTACTGTAAACGTGTAGGCACGGAAGATATATATAGTAAGTTGAAAGAGTTAGGCATATTAGTTATTAATATAGTAACAGACCTGATATCTAGAAGGAAGCAGAACCTCACTGAGTTAGGGCAAAAGTACTTAGAACTACACCAGGATCCCTCTCTAGAACTGAAAACGTTTACGATCCTTAGGCGTTATAGCAAGAATTTGAAGCATATTATTTCAAAGAAAAATACTCCTAAGCCAGGAAAACGCAAGCGGCAAGCTAATCGAAACAGAAGAAATGCTGAGCAGCACTAGGAGTTAAATAAATTGCTTCTCTAAGGTGTGATATTGTTTAATGTGTCAGAATATAATTTATTAATACTAAATATAAGGTCTTAAATTTATTATTCCCTTTTTTTCTCTCAAACTGAGCAGTTGAGCGGTTGAGTAGAAGTGAACAAGTTTAAAAGTAATCAAAATGACAGAACAAATTGAGTTAAAATATCGACGATTGATGAATGGTCGAACATCACTAGAAAATGAGCTTTCCGTAGTTCACAGTCGCATAACTGAGAGTTTAGAGGGACAAATTCGGAAAACAAAAATAAACGCCTTAATTGAATCTTGCAAGAGTATTCTCGAAAAAGCTTTAGCTAAAAATGATGAACTTGTGATATTAGCTAATAAAACCGATAACCATAGCAAATTATTAACGGAGTTGGCTGCATGGTGGGATAGGATAGTTAAAGTTAACGATGAAGTAACTGGTAAGGCTCGCGCTCATATGGAATCTAATCAAGTTTCAGAGGTCTGCGTCAGTGAAACAAGTCAATCAAAAGTTTCATCAAAATCGGCAAAATCCGGGTCGAGTAAGCAAAGCACAATGAAATCGTTGACCCCCAGTGAGCGCCGCAAAGAGCTGCTCCTAGCAAAGATGGAGCGAGAAGAGTTGGAAAAACAACATGAAGCAACCTTAAGACTGAAACAACAGGAAGCCATCATCGAAGAGCAACAGCATCTGATTGAGATGGAACGAAAACAACAAGAAATTAAATTTGAAAATGACCGTAAAGAGCAAGAATATCGTTTACGAATCGAAAAAAGTCGGCTTGAAATGGAACGATTAGGCGAAGAAAATCGTATTAAAGTAGCTGAAGCAAAAATGGTTGAAACTGAATGCCTCGAAGAGTCTGAAATAGATCAGCATCTCGAGCTGGCGTCTTCGGTTGATCGTCGTTCTGACAGGGTAAACGATTGGGTTGATCATGCATTAGAAAACCAAAAGGGCCCGAGGTAGTTCCGTCTTCTTCAAAGTTTGAAACCTGTACAAATATAGAAAGTGGTTCGTATCAAAACAGAAATGTGTCCACAGCGGGAGCTTCATCTCGGCGATCGTTGCCGAATCAGACTTTTGGTTGTGATCAACAATGTTATCCCTATCAACCAACCGTCTCCTTCAGCGATGGCGATGGAATCAAGCACGCTGTATCCACTAATCCTGAGCACGAAACGCAGTCATTGCTTATTTCAAATAACGCTACACTTTGCGAAAACAATAATACGTCATTATTTAATCCAGCTGTAACAGCAGCTACCAATACTCCGGTTTGCTGTTAATTTTCTGTACCTCATCCTTCGTCTTCCATTCAACATATCCCCGTCAACAACTTTAATAACGATTCTCGAGTTGTTGGAAACATGCCCGCCAACTCCAATCAAAACTCTGGATACACCCCCCATGCCATTTTGTCACAAACACCTGCAAATTTAATCTGCAGAAATCAAAACTTGCTATCACATAACGTGTATAGCAACCCTGCTTCAGTGAACAATCCGTTTAGCGGACAGTCTGCTGTTATTAATCAGCCCAATGTGCCACTAATGCCCCAGTGGACACCCGCAGTCGCCCAATGTATCGCTGGGGTAACAAGTGATGGTAACACAAACCCATCAGTTGGTGTTTTTTCATCCGTAACGCCAATATCTCAGCAACAATTCCCGCACGTATCAAGTGGTGGTACCGTTTACTATGGGTTTCCCAATCACGACGCATCAGCTGAAAAACTTACATATATCAGCAGCAACCTTTTGCAACTGATCCTAGCAACACATTGCCGTCGTTGCAACGAGCTCCCCAACCGCAAGCCGTGACACTGAATGACTTAGTCCAAGCTCTGTCAGTCTCAAAGAAGGATCCCCTTCCAGAATGGAAGCTGGCCCAGTACGATGGCAACCCGCTCCAATGGCACGAATGGTTTGGCCAATTTTGCAGTACTGTAGACGCAGCGTCCCTAAGCGATGATGTGAAGTTAACTTATTTAAAAACATTAGTCACGGGAAAAGCTAAGTCAGTCATAGCAGAGTTCGCATACAGTGGAAGAATGTATAAGGATGCTCTGAAAACTCTGGAAAGAAAGTTTGGCCAGCCACAAAACGTAATTACGGCCCACCTTGATAAATTGTCTAGTTTCCCGCAGCTTCGAATGCACAACTCTGAGAACATCATTAGCTTCTCGATGACCATTTCAAGTCTAGTGGCTGTCTTTAGATCTCTTGATTACGAAGAAGATTTGAAAAGCGTCTCTTTGTTAAATCAAGCTCTTTCAAAAATTCCACCAAACATGAGAGAATCGTGGTCACTTTTTGTCGTGAAACGTAATTGGTCACGCCCCAACCTAATTGACTTTAACAATTGGTTAAAAGATAAAGCAGAAGCTCATGAGCAAACGAAAAATATGCCTGGAAAGCCCAAAGTCGAAGAGCCATTCAAAGCTAAAGCTGTAACGAGAATTTTTGCCTCGACAAGTACAGTTGAGAAAAAGTTTGAATATCCTTCATGTATCCTCTGCAAGGGGAAACATGCCTTGTGGAAGTGTTCCGTGTTTAAGGAGAAAACTCCAACACAACGTGCGAAATTCTCTGCGGAAAACAAATTGTGCTTCTCCTGCTTACAAGGGAACCACGCATTCCGGCAATGTCCCAGAGCAAAGAAATGCACAAAACCAGGTTGCACTAGCACCCATAGTGTACTTCTCCATGGGGCTGAACGTGTTTTTCCTAGTCGAAATCCGGACAAAAATGATAGCCATACAAGACCCAACGCTGGTCAACCAAGATCTAATGCAGAGCCGGATAAAGCGAGCACAAACGCTGATCGAAAATCATTCAGCAAGAATATACCAAACACAAGTTCGAATCATGCAGACATTAATCCCGTTCCGTTGGATGTAAGTTGCGCAATCTCGAACGACCAATCATCAATCATAACATCGAAAGGGTTACTGCCCATAATCAAGCTCCAAGTTTCCACCGATTTTCAGAGTGCTGATTGTTTAACATTGTGTGACTCAGCATCTAGTCATTCCTGGATATCGGCTAAATTAGTCAAATGTCTGAATCTCTCAGGAAGAGGTTTGGATCTCACAGTAAATGGTATTAACACAACGACTGTTGTTAAAACGAAACAAGTTCAGATGAAGGTATCTTCTAACTTCGATGGATTTGAATACATATTCGATTTAACCGCATTTGTCAAGAATGAACTTAAAGTCGGTACCGATACCGTCAACATCCCTGCATTACAGAGCAAGTATCCGTACCTTGCTCCAATCAAACCAATTGTGTATAGCTACGCCGATGTAGACTTAATAATTGGTCAAGACTCCTTCCATGCTATTCGGCCTGAGGAGTATTTCAAGAGTGAGGCCGATCCAAACACATCGCCCGTCGCTGTTCGCCTTCCAATAGGCTGGGTCTTGAGCGGCCCAATGCCGACATCTACTGGTTTCCTTTCTACTTGTTTCAAGTGCAATACGGATGATACCGAACTAGCTTGTCAAATCAAACGCTGGTATGAAATAGAGTCATACGGAGCCTACAAACAGGTCGATTCCCGTTCAGCCGAGGACAAAAGGGCGGCTAAAATACTTGATTCCTCCACCGTCCATGATGGATCAAGATACGCTGTAGGTATGCTTTGGGCAGAAGAATCTATCATGTTACCAGACAGTTACTATTCCTCATTGGTTCAGTTAAAATCGTTGGAAAAACGTTTAGCGAAAGATCCTCACTTAAGGGATCAATACTCAAAAACTATCGAAGATGATTTGAGTAAAGGATACGTGATTGAAGTTCCTCCCCATAAATTTTCGAACCGCAGCATACGCAAGTGGTATCTTCCTCACCATCCCGTGGTGAACCCAAACAAACCTGGTAAAGTGAGGCGTGTCCTTAACGGAGCATCTAAATTCCACGGTACGTCATTGAACAAATCGTTGCTAGTAGGACCCGACCTACTGCAAAACCTTGTATTCGTTCTCCTCCGTTTTCGTCAACATCATTTTGCCGTATCGGCTGACATTGAAGGGATGTTCCTACAAGTCGGCGTCCTTCCAGAGGACCAACCATCTCTTCGTTTTCTGTGGCGGGAGGACCCCACAGCCGATGTGGTTGTACACCAGTACACCAGACATATCTTTGGAGCGAGAGATTCGCCAACGTGTGCAAATTATGCATTGCAACGGAATGCAATGGATAATCAGGCGATGTTCCCTGACGCAGCGTCCGCAGTTCTAGAGAAATTTTATATGGACGACTACCTTGACTCCTTTGAGGACCCTGATGTTGCATTTAAAATGAGTCAAGAGTTGATTACTCTGTTAGCTCTAGGTGGTTTTAAATTAACTAAGTTCATAAGTAACGTAACTAAAATTAATAAAAAGTTAAACCCGCCCCAAAGCGCGCCGCAACAGGAAAGTAAAAATATTGTAACTTGTGGGGATAACTCTTCTCATGTTCTTGGTCTGAAGTGGCACCATATCGACAACAATTTGGTCGTAAGCCGTGGTGTGAACCGTGAACTTAAAAACTCGATAACACAGCGAACTTGTTTCTTCTGTTTTCGACCCCATAGGTCTCGTAGCGCCCTATACCGTAAGAGCGCGATTATTGTTGAAAGAAATCTGGCGCATTCATGGTCAACAATGGGATGATGAGCTGCCCGTTGATATCAAGACAAAATTTCTTGCCTGGCACTCTGGTTTGCCATCTCTAGGGAAAATGAGTATAAAGCGCAGCTACTTCTCCGCACCAGTCAATTGGGTTGAGTTACACATCTTCGGTGACAGCTCAGAAGAAGTTTTTTGTGCTGTAGCTTTTCTTCGCGCCCGTGTGAAAACTTCACTCGAAACACAAGTTGCCTTCGTCTTTGGAAAAGCAAGAGTCGCGCCCATGAAAGCGCTTTCCATCCCGAAGCTTGAACTGCAGGCCGCGTTACTCGCTACCCGCTTGAAGGAAGATGTCCTCAAAGCTCTAACCATTCCTGTGTCAAACACGTTCATGTGGACTGACAGCACCACTGTGCTCCAGTGGTTAAACTCAGGTAGTAAGCAACCCACGTTCGTGGCAAACCGGATTGGAGAGATTCTGGAAAGTACGACTGTAGACCAGTGGTTTCACGTCTTAAGTGGAGACAACCCTGCTGATACGGGAACCAGAGGAATCTCAGCGGAGTCCTTAAAAACAAGCAGCTGGGTGAACGGGCCAAGTCTGCTGAAAAGTGGCGAGTGGCCGTTCAAGCCGAGCATAGAAATACTTAAGAAAATCCGCCTGGCTGGTCCCGCTTGTGACCTTAATGAAGGTTTACAGCAGGCCTCTAATTTTTCAAACGTTGCACAAAAACAAAAACAACCCATTTTATTTGCATGGGAAAAATTCAGCTCGTTTCGTAATTTCCAGCGAGTGGTTGCCTTCATGCTCAGACTTAGTCCGAAACACCGGCACTACCGCAATAAAGTCAAGGAAATAACCGATCCGGTTGAATTAGAAACCGCCAAACAACGACTTTTGTAGATGTCCCAAAAGGAATCTTTTGAAGCGGAATATTTACTCATGTCCTGCAACAAAACCGTCAAAAAGTCTAGTCGTATTGCACAATATGCACCGTTTATGGGTCCTGCATTCCTCATTCGTTCAACTGGGCGAATTCGTCGCCTAGTTGAAGGTGAATATGACACAAAACACCCCATAATCCTTGATGGAAGGCATTCTCTGGTGAAATTGTTCGTAATTGAAATTCATTATCGCTATCAGCACCAGTTCTTAGACTACCTGCGAGCTGTAATTCACTTAGAGTTCGCAATCTTGAACCTTCGCTCTTTATTAAAGTCCATTGAAGTCCACTGCCTTATATGTAGGAAGCGCAAAGCCAAAACTGTCACACCTATGATGGCAGAGCTTCCAGTTGAAAGGCTTGGTTACCGCCAGCCTCCCTTCACAAACTGTGGTGTTGATTACTTTGGACCCTTTTACGTCCCAATCAGGAGGAGTTCTGAAAAACGATGGTGCTTCCTTTTTACATGTATGACCACCAGAGCTGTACATATTGAGATTGTCGCATCCATGGACACGAGTTCGTGTGTAATGGGAATCGAAAGATTCATTGCCCGTCGCGGCACTCCATCAGTCATTTGGTCTGATAACGGCACCAATTTTGTGGGAGCCGAGAAAGAATTCTTAAATTGTATTCAGTCGTGGAACGTTCAAGCACCCCCAGAGCTGGCGAAAAAGGGTATTAAGTGGAAATTTAACCCCCCCGGCAGCCCCGCATCACGGTGGTTCTTGGGAACGTCTCGTTCGGTGTTGTAAAAGGGTATTCTACGCAATAATAGGAAGTAGAAAGCTCACTCCCGAAGTCCTTGAAACAACTTTCTGTCTTGTAGAACAATCACTGAACGCTCGACCTATAACATCAGTAAGGCCAATTCCGGATGGTTTTGAGGTGTTAGCTCCTAATCATTTTTTGTTAGGCCGAAATGGTACTAGCTTCCCTTCTCTCTCTTTTCAGGAGCACTTCGACCATCGAAAGCAATATATCCGAGCGCAAAGCTACGCCAACGCAATTTGGAGTCGTTGGCTGCGAGATTATGTGCCAGCGCTGAATAAACGCAGTAAGTGGCACTCCGATAGTGACGTTATTTTGAAAACAGGGGATTTAGTGTGGATTGTTGACGAACGCAGCCCAAGGGGACACTACCCTCTGGCTCGTATAAAAACCCTTAATTACGGAAAAGACAACATAGCCCGATCCGCTGTAGTTACCACCCGCTCTGGGGAGCTAACTCGACCGGCCGTAAAACTCGCACCCGTTTTCGCTCCTTTGGGCGCGGAAGATGTTCGCGCTTAAATTAATCTTAAATTAATGACGTCATTATAGCGCGAAAGTGAAAAAGCTAAAATTAGATTTTCTTAGACAAAAGGCCTTGAAAACTACTGGTTTGTTCGATTAAGGTCAGTTTGCCATCAAAATATTTATAGATTTTTGTGATTGTTGAAAAACCGTTTGATAACATGTTAACCGGAAGATGTTTGCCTTATTTTATATCATCTTTATTTTGTCATATTATCTGTTTAAATTGCCGATAATTTACAGATGTTGAACCAGATTTTTTAGATCTTACAGGATACGAGAGTGCGCCACAGTGCGAGTTTACAGTTTTTATGTTGTCATTGATTTTGTATCGTTGAAATAAAAACATCGCGAATGAATATTTCAAATAAACCTAGACAGAACTGAGTTTTGAGTAGCAAGAACTTTTTTGACATCTTGTATCAACAAAAATGTTCTAAAGCTAAGTTTCGCCCTTTACGAATTGTCGCTTTCACTATTGCCACTTCACTATTCAAGCTCACTCCCGCTTACCACAAAAAAACTAAAGTTTTGAATAAATTTATTTTTAAAGCAATAAAATTTCTCCTAATCGCTTCGGATAACAAGAAGCGATTAATGCAATTTTGATTAACAATTTTGATAGTAAAGAGTTTGTGTTTTGGTTAATTTTATATTAATAAAAAAAAATTCACGGAGAAATTTTTGAAATAATAATTTAAGATGAAGAAAAAAGTGTTGGCAACAGATGCAAAGCCAACTGAGTGGGGGGGTCAAAAGGACAGAGAATGGACACGGCCAGAACAAACTGGTCGAATGTAGGTGGACTGCTTATTGATTTGCAGAAGCAATTTTACTTGAGATGAATGATTTCGCAAGTGAAAACTTATTTTCTATATAACTGAATGCTACGATTGTGTGATACGATTGAATGCTACGATTGCCATAATAAAATCATGTGGATATTAGGAAAGAGCCACCGTTTTAAATTTCACTTGGTTGGGGGATAACGGCTCATCTCCGCCTATTTGTCAACGCGTTTGTTTATCTTCGCAATTACTGACGGCACTCCATTCAATGAACTCAGTCGATTTTTCTAAGACTGCTGAGAGAAACAATATATCATGATTATCTGTTGCAAGAAAAAAAAATTTATCTGGAGCAAAGAATAAAATTTGAGAAAGAAAATATAGTTTAATATTTCAAAACTAGTTGAAATCTAGCTGTTATCAAAAACTATATATTTGTTTTTTGTTAACACTTGGATCTCAGGGACCCAAGATGACCAGCAATTGAAATTTAGGTGGAGTTTTCTCCATTGAAGACCTTTTTATGCAATGAAAATTGAAATTCGTGAAAACTGTCTGGACAAGCGCAAAGCCAAACGCCAAACGGGAAATTGTAAATTAGGCGAAACAAATAAATAGAATTTCTATCATTCATATTCCGAAAAATGAGGTCTTAGTTATCGAGGAAAAACATTAAAATAGGCCTCTTTTCCAAGCCCGAAGATATGCTCAATATCAAACCCGGCACAGAACAAGAAGAAGAGGAGCTGAAAACTGAGCAAATTTGTGATCATTCTCGAGCCAAAGACTTTAAGAGGCGCTTGAAACAGTGTTTGGAAGACAACACCCAGTTTTTGAGACAACAACTTGGATGATCACTCCTGAGGGTTTAAGTGTATAATTGACAGCTGGCGTAGATGCTTTTGATGAAGACTTGTTGAATAAACGGAGCCAGAGAGTCCATTCTCAACGCGTTCGGTCTTGAACAAGCATTTGCTTCTTTTTTTTAATTGCACTCAGAGGTCTGAAAAAGCTCAAGTGGGGCGGTTAAGTCCAGTTAGACAATATAAAAAGCATGAAAGTTGGTCCTAAAATAAAAATTAAGATACATGATTTGCATTAAGATGCCATGCTTTACCTTTATAAGCCGCAAGGTTTGGTGCCCGTGTCATCATGCAATCCAGAAAAAATCTAAGACGTGTGAACAATCAACTGCAAATTCTACTAAATTCTACTTCACCCATATCAATTTATAAAATGCTGTTTTTTTTCAAAAGATGACTTAGAGGCCCAAATAAATAGATCTAGGTTGTCAAAAAATCAATTGATACCAAACTATGATTCATTTTACGCTATTAGCAAGATAAATTTGCTTAAAAAATCTGCAGCTGAAAATTTAGCGAGCTCGTTTAAAAAGATTGATTGACTGTTTTATGCATAATGATTGTTCAAAATGAATGCACCCGGGTTGACCAAAAGTGCTTGTCCTACAATTTTCATTATTGAAAAAATGCTAACCATATAATTTCGTACAATTCTCAAAAGTTTAGTTCTCAAAACTAGAGTCACCAAAAGGTTGATCGTCTGGAATTTACAATGCATTGGAAACGATTTGAATTGTGTAAGAGTTCTTTTCACAAATCCTTTACTGAAAGCATCAAACTTCTAAATTTTTGCAGAACTTTTCTAAGATGATTATTTTTAAAATTAGAATTTTCAAAATATCGGATATTGATCAGGGCATATATAAAAACTCCAAACAAAAAATAGGAGTTTTTAGCCTGTTTGAGAAAAGTTTTTCAGAGAAACGAAAAAAAGTCCAATTCTTGTGTATCCAGGAAACAATCAGGGGAGAAAATGTACGGTTGATCCTGGATTCCAAAATCAAGAAATCATGTAACCTGTTAGATTATTTTTTTGAACATCAACAGTTTGTCTCGGAATCCTCAACAGTTTTTTAAAGCAAAATTCACAGCTTTTACGTGGACTTGTAAACGGAATGCACTATATGTATTTTTACTATACTCCTTCTCTGATGTTTGCGCCAAAAAATAAAAAATAACACAACCCAGTTTAACTATGAACAAATAAGCGCTATGACTTGAATCAAAACCAAACAAAATTTTTAAGAACAAGGACTTATTTATGAACAGAAACCACTTTTTATGGAGTCTTAAGACAAATCTTTACACCTTATTGAGCTCAATCATGGATGTCGCGCGGCAACAAATGTCGAAATCGACAGACGGTATTATTTACAAAAGCGACAACTCATAAAAAGCGACTACTTTCATCAAGCGACAATTAGTACCGCTAAAAAACTTGCAACAATAATCCCTCAAATTGTTTTAAGGTATCTTTAAAAAATATATGTCAATCGAGATAAGAGTCTGTGTTATATTTTGCTACTTTACGCACTCTCCCGCTTGATTTCGGACTCGTTGTGCTCAGATCTTTTTGAAAAAGCAGACGAATGGTCGGATGAGCTCAGCTCATTCCGATTTGAAAGGCTCCAAGCCAGCCTTCTACCGACTTATCCTGCCGGCTTTCGACTTGATTTCAAAAATATTGTGGAAGCTGACCAGCGCGTACGGCCACGATTGATTATCCCAACCCAAATTGAGTTAAAAATTAGCATAAGCCAACCAGGGGCGGATCTAGAATTTTCTCGAGGGGGGGGGGGCGGATTTAAAGAGAAAAACCAGTCACTCTTGAGTCATCTCGGTCCCTTTACCTTGAACAAATAGGGGAAACCGACGAGGAGACCTTCGTAGATCTGTCTAAATATAGGTCACTAACAACTCAGCAACAAAAAATTTGACGACCTTTTTTTTTAGGTCGACCAAATTGATTTTTCGAGCTCTCCCCAAGCACTGTTTGGCCCCTATTTTGGCTTACTTTGGCAGAATTTTGTGCGCCGCAGGCAAATTTTTGAAAAAACAGTCAAAAAAGCCGTTTTTGGGCATTTTTTGAAAAATTTTGACAAAAAAAATCTCGCTTTTTTTTTGGCGCGCGCTCCCCCTCAAAGTTAGTATATATTGGCGCCCAAGGCGCCTTTAGAAAAATTTTAGGGTCGGTCGGCCAAAAATGGATTTCTGAAAAAGTATCAAAAGGGGGACCCTTTGGATTGGCAGGGGGTCGAATCCCTGAGGGTAGGGCGTCCGCCCCCCACCCCCTTCCCCTAAATCCGCCCCAGAAACCAACATTGGGGAACCATCCGACTCCTTGCAAATCAAAGCGCATTGAGACCTAGATCAAAGTCAGCTCCGGTATGGGTGCAAGGGCCAAGAAAGATTTTAACAAAAGACGTTTTTTTCTTTTGTGAGAGTCATTCCAAAGGCGAGGGATCAATAGAACCAGTTCAAATTTGATTAATAGATCCTGTCTTGCCTTGGGATTGATCTAATAATTTATGGTTGCTGAGTTGTTCTGGCTAGTGACCTATATTTAGACAGATCTACGAAGGTCTCCTCGTCGATTTCGCCTATTTGTTCAAGGTAAAGGGACCGAGATGACTCAAGAGTGACTGGTTTTTCTCTTTAATAGCTTGTTTGAAACTTTAAACTTCAAGAGTGAACAACATGACGAGAAAAATTTCATCTTGAGTTAGGACCGAAGTGTAACTCATAGAGTAATTTCGGATAGGGTACACCGTCTGCTCGTCACGCTATCTTATTTTCGGCCGGATAGATTCGTGCAACTTCTTAGTCTAATACCGATCCTAATCTTACTCTTATACTATCTAGTCTCAGGTTGTTTAACTAGTCTCTGCTAGGCTCAATAGATCTAGGGTATACTGGTTTATTGCGGCTGCTGAAGTGCTCGGGAGAGTCCAACTAATTTCTAAGTTAAATTCAAATCTCTCTGGTGCTGAAATTACAAGTAACTTCAGCACTTACAAATAAGTGGGTTGTTAGTTAGATGGATCATGATTGGTTAATATTAAATACTTTACATTGGTAAAACATTTAATTTATCCAATCATAAAATGTAGTTTAGATCAGGTTCCACCCATCCGGGTTTTACAGAGTTTTTTAGAATAGTTCTTCTGCAATTCGAAGGATGGATGATGGACGTTTGTTTTTGGCGAACATCATAATTTTCTTCCGTTTCCTCTTTTGTTAGGGAAGTTCCAGGAAGCTGGAGTTAGAGACATAAGACGTTGTGTCTTCTAGTGACAACGACTACGTCTTTGCAACAAACTCAAATCTGATTTCAGAATGGTTTGCTATGTCAGGTTTTTCTGTTCTGCGTGGAGAACTTCTTTTGTGTATGATCTAGTTTGGGAATGGCGTGGAGATTGTGCGTGGAGGGGATGCCTGGTTACTCGGATCTGTACGTATACTTGAACATCGAGGTGGTCATTGGTCTAGTTCAATGAAGTCCTTTTCTGCGAGGTCAAGTCGTACTCTAAATCCTTTGAGTTGTGATTGTGAGCGGCATATCGATTGTAGTTGGTCATTCTCTCTCGAGTGTAGTGGGGTCGTCTTGTCTTTTGATGTTCGTCCTTGGTGTTGTATTCTGATCTATGTATTGCATCATATGATTTTACATTTTATAAAACTTTTATTAGTTTAATATTTTTTAATAATGATTTTAGTTAGTTGTTTTCACAAAAGCTTTTTGTTTTAGTTCGGTTATTTTGAAGAGTTACTCACACTTGAGTAGCTCTTATTAAAAATAGTGGTGTGGTCACAAAGCGTGGATGTAGCGCGGTGGGTTAGGCCGGCTATAGAGCATGCTCAGGACGTCCTTCCTGGTGGGTTAGGCCAGGAGTGGGAGTATGATTTCATGCGGTTTTTGTGAGGGGTCCTGTTATGTGACAACGTTTTATGTTGAGTTTGTTGTGGTCTTACTTATGTTTTGTTGGTTGTGTCCTTTTTTCAAAAATCAAATTGTTTGTGGTATGGGTTTGTCTTTCGACTTTTTTGTGTTTTATTATTTCTTTCTTAGACTTTATAATAGTCTTCAAAAGAATAAATTATCCAGTTTTAAACTGGGTTAATCCGGTTTGGGTACCGTTGGTTTCTTTTTCTAAGTCATGCTGTTATTCTATGATTTGTGGTATTTAGTAAGCTGCGTTGGTTAGTTTTGTTTAGTATATGATTCCTTTCCAACCGGGTTAAAGGAAAGTTTGAAACATGTTATTATATGTTAGAGTTGTTGAGTGTGAAAACTTGAAACTGAAATTCATTATTTTAAACAATTCTTCGTGGGCGAGCTGTGCGAGTGTGGATAGAATTTCTGTGCGAATGAATGAAAATATCAAAAGGTTAGTACTGCATTTGCATTTATTTAATGTACTACATAGAATTTAGAAATTTACTGCTAGTCATGGGGGAATATTAAGATACAAATTTTCATCATAATTAGATTTACTGCTTGTGGGGGAAAATTTTAGAAATGAATTTACTGCATTGGTATTAAATTTATAAATTTATAAGTGTAAGAGATTAATAGAATTTTTGAAATCTGTTTGATGAAATTTGCGATTTTTATTTGTCTTTTGTGGTTTTTGTAGGTGATCGTCGGATGAAGGCTAAAAATCTAAAGAAAACATGAATAAAGTATGGTGAGTTTTTTAATATTTTAATTAGTTAGTAATATTCATTTAATTCATACTTACCTGTTAGTCGTCGGGGAAAAAACCGTGGGGGAAGATGTCGTGAATTAGTTCTGAAGTTGTTAGTAGTTTAGCTAAGATGCGGATGATATTTTTAGTTTGAAGCAGTGGCCAAAGCAATTGAAGTGCCTTGATAGTGGTTAGTTCTTCAGTGCCAACTGCAAACTCATAAGGTGTGTTTTGGATTAAGTTATATAATTTGTGATTGAATTTAGTGTTGTGGATGAATTCTAAAATTGGGATTTCTATGGGTTGTACAAACTCGTGCGGGATAAGGAAGGGTCGGGATTCTTCGGCGTTGAAGGTCTTGGTGATGGGACAGAAGATGTACATTTGGGTTATGGGGTCATAATTACGAAGAATACCATGGAGGTTAGTGTCTTTAATACAATATGTGAAATTTAGGAAAAATGGTGAAGTGTATTTGGAATTAATGAATTGAAAACGATGGTGTGGTTGTCTAGAGGGTGTGTGTAGGTCAAAGTGATTTTGGATGAAGCGATAATAACTATATGTGTGGGTTTGTTTAGTGCGCAACATAATATCGTGTGAGCAGTGTAAATCTCTTTCGTGTGGTGCAAGGAAATGAAAGGTTAGTGAAAATATTTGGAAGCGTTCTTTAAAACTTTCGTATGCTTGTGTGTCTGTTAGTGCTTCTGAAATAATGTGATCAAACTTTCGGTCGAAGATGTTTAGTGTGAATGTATATGGTGTCTTGATGAAAAATTTCTCGGTAATTTGTGGATTAGCGAAGCGATCGTCGTCTAAGAATTGATCTTGGTTAGCTCTGATGATGTTGTGATCATAGTATTCGAGTGTATATTCGTTAGCTCTAGGTGCAGTGTGTGTTTTTAGTGATTTTTTATATCCAACGTAAGTAAATTGTCTAGGTGTTAGTGGTGTAGTGAGTCGATATAGCATGTCCGTATTTCGCTCTATATCGATGTGAGTGTTAGATAAAGGTAAGCAAAGAGGGTTAGTGAAATGATAATATGAGGTCCAAGAGAGAGTAGGCATTAAAACGTATTCATCTACGAAGTTGCGTGTTTCGTTAGTGTCGTGGGGGGTGTTTAAGGTGTATTGTGGGAATGAGGGTAAGGTGATGGCTAAAAATTCTTTTGTGTTAGTATGCTTGGGGTGGTTGATGTATTCACGGGCTGTTCCTGGTTTTGCTGGGAAAGGATGGTTGGGGAACTTTCTTTTAAAAGTGCGGTAAGCTCTATTAGTGTTGAGTGAAGATTCAGTTGATGTGGATGATGGTGCTAATAATTCAGTATAAGTTGAAGAGGGTGTAGGGGTAGGGGGGTTGGATGAATTTATTGTGGAGGAGATTTGGTTTATGGTTGGGGTATTAAGGTGGTAGGGTTGTTGTTGAAGGGTAATAAAATTATCTAGCTCTGGGGAGATTCGGGGGGTGTCTGGAGAATGAGATGATTGGTCAGAATGGTATGAGGAATAGGTTGGGGTAACTTGGGAAGCATAAGAGGGTGTGGGAGTAATTGGGTCAGGGTTATTGGATAATATGGGTTGAAAAGGGGGTTGAGAAAAATTAGAAGAGTTATGAAAATTATTGGATGGGGATGGTTCTGAGTCGGCGAATTCATCGGGGGTTTCAATATTCGGGTTATTTAGCTGTGAGATGGAGTATAAAACTGAGATGTGTGAATTAGTGTCGGAATTCATGCCTGATGTTACATTACTAGATGGAAAATCGGGTGGCGGAAAAGCAAAAAGTGGTATTATTGGGATTGGAGAGGTAAGATTGGTTGGGTGGGAATTTGATCGGTGTAGTGATCCAAGTTGGCGGCTCATCGTGGGCTAAAAAAATGATTATTTTGAGACTGAAAAGCGGTGGTATGGGGTTGTTCAATAATTTGTTCATAAGTATTATCATCTTGTGACTGGTGTGTCATTATATGTTGAATGGGACTTTGTGATGTGGTGAGTCGAAAATTTGGATTATGTGTGATGGCTAAGTTTCGAAAATTTCGTGGGACTAGGGATAGTGGATGGTTATTTGGTAGGGCTGGTAATTGTGGTGCCGTTGGCGTTATGTCTACATTGTTATGTTCTTCGTCGTATGTATTTTGTCGTGTTGTTATTTTTGTGTTATATTCTTTTATTTGTGCGTCTAAAAGAATTTTGTTTATAGATGTAGAAAAGATTCCAAAAAATCCTGCAAATAGTATGCGTGCTACACTTGCTAGTCTGTTTACTTGTGTGTGTATAGCACATGTGTTGTAGATTCCTTTTAAAAGTGAGAAAAGAAATCCAATAAAGTTAAACATTGCGTATAAAATAGTCAATTTTTCTAAGATGTAGTAGGGCCATCCTAGAAAATCGAGGATCTCATTTTTGAGTGTAACAAAGCTAAAAATGTTAATTGGTGATATATCTTGGGGACGGTATTTTTCACCGTTTAGATATATGTAATCTTTAATGTCCTTAAAATATCCGCTATAGTCTTGCGTGTAGATATCGGCAAATCCTGCGGTTTCTGCAAGTTTGCGTAAATTTTGGTCTATTGATTGTCTTTGTATAGTGTCCATTTGTGTTAATAATTCTTGGAATTGTTGTGTTCTAATGTGATGTTGAATATCTGATTTTGAATAGATTCCTATTGATTGTAAGTCTATATTTGGGTTTCGAGCAATAGCGCGAATGCTTTCTGGTGAAAATTTTTTGAGTGATTGCATTAATGTGGAATATGGTGTGAGAAGATAATATTTATTTTCATCAGGGTTTAGTTGTACTACATTGTGGCTGTTTTCTGATCCACATGGGACTGCGGTATCCCAGAAATAGGTTCTTCGTGAAAGTGTATCCACGAAATGTACTTTATTCTTATAAAAGATAGGGATTCTTTTATAACATCGTTTATCTTCAAAAACGTATAGTGGTGATACTTTTTTAGTACAAGTATAAAACCATAAGATGTTTCCTTCATAGTCTAAAAAATTTGATCTATTTCCAGATAATAAGTATACTGCATAGGGTATTTTTAATACTGCTAGTGCAAGTGATTGTAATATTTGTGTTCGTTCTAATTCGCATAATTGGTGTAGTGTTTCTAATTCGGAGAGTGACATTTCTTGAAAAATTCGGCTAATTGTATAATCTAGTTTCATATCTAAATGAATATCATAGTGGATATTACCGAAATATGTAGTATTCATTAGTGATAATTCTTGTAAGCGTGTGCTTCTGGTGTCATGGGGTTTTAGATGTCCACCAGGTTGTCCGTTGCTTTTTTCAAAATTAACTGGTATATAGGATGTTCCTTCGTTTAAAGGATGACCTGTGGCATATGGGTCGATTTTTACTTTTCCAGTGGTCATGTCGAATCCTTTTTCGTATTCAACTAATATTTCAGAGTATTGTGTTCTGTGAAGTGGATTCCTGTATTTACATGCGAGTTCTGTTTCTTGATATATTTGAAAACGTGTCAATTTATTTTCTATATTGTCTATGTTTCTAAAATTAGAACTTAGTTTTCGTGATGGATGGACTTGTTCATATGGAATTGATTGTATAAAATATTTTTCGTGAAATTTTATCATGCGAGCGTGTATTTTTGCTACTTGAAATGTTGTACATGTATCTTCGGGGAACCAAACAATTGTTGCTTGCGTTCTCGTTGTAGGGTCGCAATAACCTTGATCATTTTTACAAGGTAATCGGATTCCTTGATAGATCATTGTATTATCTGATAAATCTCGTGTTAGTTGTATTTTTTCGAGTTGTATTTTCCAATCGAAAAACATTATTTCTTGGTATCCTTTATTTTTTGTGTCTGCTTTGCAGTTTGATGGGTCATTTATACCAATGTGTGGTATCCAATGTTTATCGTGTAGGTCATAGGTTAATCGTCCGTGTGCGCCGTTATACGGGTATTTTTCGTCTAGTTTTATATGTCCTTGGTGTCTTTCAAGTTGTGATTGATGTACAGAGTCTGAAAAAACTTGAAAATTAACTAATTTTCTTTGGGAGTTTTTATTTTGTGTGATGTTTAGTCTTAGTAATTCATTTTTACAATCGTCGGGATTGAGATGTAAAAGACGTTCTATATTACTTTGATAGAATGATTCATGGTCAAGTCGGTTTTTGTTTCCATTCGAGACTTGTGAACAATGTACTTTCTTTTCGGAAAATGTTGCTGTGAATTTATAACCTGTAACTGTTGTTGCTCGGGCTTTTGAATAGAGTGTTGCTATTACATCTGTGGTTTCTATAGCTTGTGGTTCTGTTTCACATTGTGATACTTGATTTATTGCAAATTTATGTAGTGTTTTTTGTTCATTTTCTTCACAATCGTAATGTGTTACTAGTAAATCTTGTGGTCCTGTACGAGGAGAAGGGTTTATGTTTTGATTTGAGATTACTAGAAAAGGGAGTTGGAGAAAAATTAATAATTTTAGAATATACATGTGTATGATAATCCTGAGTATGGATTATAAAATGTAATGTAGCCAATTGTGTTTTTGGTATATCTGTCGTATTTGTATATTACTTCAGTAGTTATAAACGGTGGTGGTAGTGATTGAGCTGTTATGTTAGGTGGATTTAATGGGTAGGGATGTTGGGTAATATTATTTAACTTAACTGTGATTTCAAACTTTAATTGTAAACTATTTTGTTGGAGTATTTGAATATTGTGATCACGGATATCGTTGTGAATATCTTGGCGATATTGTAATCTATTAAGTGCCCAGTTATGAAGGCGGTTACTTTCTTGATGTTGTCCAAATAGTGGTGGAGGTGCTGTGAATGTATTCCAATCTAGTCTTAAAGGAATATTTATTGATGATTGTTCTCGATATCTGGCGTCGAGATTATTTGGAAAGTTTAAGTTAAAGGGTGGTGGTGAAAACTGGCTTATTGATGGTGTTGATGGTAGTGATAATGTTTCTGGTAGTGATGAGGATGTTGTTGTATCCGTAGAAATATCTATGGGGTCATTGACTAAATTTGGTTCACCTTGTGTAAATGAATGTGTAGTCCAATATGGTAGTCGCGATGCCTGGTTTGGGGGGTTAAAGGGATTTTCACGTATTTGTTCAGATGTTGGTGTTGAACCTAAGTAATCTGATGGTAGGCTTGAGGTGCTACGTTGTGAAAGAAGCGTAGGGGTTTCTGGTAATATACCAATGGGGTTTTCTGGAGTGTTTTGTGATGGGGATTGAGGTATATCAAAATGAACTCGGGGAGTTTGAAGATTTCTGTTTCGTCGAGGATGTATAATTTGTCTATTTATTTCGACTGTATTTTGATTTTGACTAGAATTTCTTATTCTACTTAGTTCTTGTGGTAGTGTTGGGTATAGGTTATATGTTGGTTCGCTTAAAGGTGCTTGTCGTTGGACTGGTTCTAGTGGTTCTGATAAACGAGTATGTCGTTCTTCAAAAGTGTATGGATTGTCTTGAAAAGAAATTCGTGTAGACGTTTGAGGATTTTGAGTAGTTGAAGGTGGTGTTTGGTTATCTTGGGATGATGTCGGTGAAGACTGATTCTGTGACTGTTGGGTAGCAATTTTTGATGGTTTTTTGAATTATTACTTTAGTGAGAAATTTTGTGTTTATTATAATATTCTTCCAAAAAAAGAATTAGAAGGACTGTTGCTAGGGCAAATGTGAGGATTGCTTTCTTTATACATTTACAGATGGTCAAAATGAGGGATGAAAAAAATGTTATGAAAATTACAAACAATAAAAAAATATCGGTTCTACTGAAAATTGTTCGTATCATTTAGACAAGTTGTTAAAATCGTACCTGTGGATATATTCAAGGGTTTTGGAAAGTTGGAGGAATAGTTCGAGTAGAGTGTAGAAAATTAAAAAAATGTTACAAAAAATGATTAGGATTATTAGAAAAGATTCAAGTATATCAAAAAGAAATATTATAAAGGCTTCAAGTATTGAAAAAAAATGTTTAAAATTTATAAGTATTTGAGCAACTGTTTGAGAGAAGAGCATTTAAGAAATGATCTCTTGGTCGAATATTTTTTGCTGTTTGAGGCGATTTTCTAGTGTGGTCGAATTATTTATTAGTTTTTTGACAAGTGGGTTGAGTTTTGTAAAAAATTGTTGGGGGCAATTTTCATGGTGACTGGGAGGTCGTCTTTTTCTTTATTTTTGTTTGTCAAATGATCCGGGGTATGGTGAGATTTTTATACTTTAGGCTAATTAAAATCTTCATTTTGTTACTTTAGGCTAAGTTATCAAATTTGTTTTGGGGGTATTCGTGGTCTGAGTTGGGGAAATATTGTTGATCTTTGGGTTATTAGATAAGGGAGGGGTACGGTATTATGGTGATATTTATTTTAGTTGTCAAGTTGGAGTGATTTGCTTATTTTTGACCTGGAGGTTGTAAAGTTATAGTTAGAGATGTGCCTGGAGTTCTAGATTATTCGTCTAATTGATCTTAGTTTGAGTTAGAGAAAATGGCGGATTGGATGAATCCTATTGGTCTATTTTGAACTAGAATTATTGCGTACTTGTGAGCATGTTATTTTGAAAAATTGAAATGAAAAATGTTACGGAGGTTTCAAGATTGTGAAGTATGAAATCTTAAAATTACTTTTTAAATTCTACTTTCTTTAATATTTTAGATTGGGGGATGAACATTTTGTAGTTTTTACGTGGTTGATTTCGGAGTCTTGTTGTTTTTCTATGTTCAGATTTGTCTATTTCTTCTTGGGGTATTATTTGTTCTGTCATTTTTCTATTTTTTCTTTGTTTTGGAGATTCTTTATGGTTTTGTGTATTGTTTTTGGTGGCGGTTGGTTTTGTGTTTTGATTTTCGGTGGGGTTATCATTTTGTTCTGTGTTTTTCAGATGTGGTTCATTTTGAATGATTTTTAATCCTGTGAAAGAATATAATTGAGTTAATTCGCGGAGTGCGTATTCTTTTGGGTAATAAGGTAATAGGTTGTTTCGATGTTGAACGATTTCTTTTGTGTTTGAGTCGGTAATTTTATATGTGACATCAGTGGGTTTTGCAATTATTTGGTATGGTCCTTTTCGAAGGGGTTGTAATTTTTTAGAAATTCCTTTTTGAGTATTAAAATTAGGTATTAAAACAAATGTTCCAATTTTTAAATCGGAGGCTGGTGTAAAACGTGAATTGATTTGTTCATTAATGTTTTGTCTTTGTAATAACTTTTTTGTTATTTTTTGATAAATTTCATTGTGTTTTTTATCTCTATTTAGAATCCATTCGGTGTGTGTACCGGAGGCTAGTTTAAGAATTTGTGGGTGATGAAAATGATCTTCATCGTGTGTATGTAAAGGTAGGTTATAACAAATTGAGTCTTTATTTGGTTGACAATAACCTTGTGCGTTTTTATGAGAATTTGCTGTAAACATTATTGGTTTGCGTGGCTTTTGGTTAAAAACCATTTCGT
Source organism: Symsagittifera roscoffensis (assembly GCF_963678635.1). NCBI lineage: Eukaryota > Metazoa > Xenacoelomorpha > Acoela > Convolutidae > Symsagittifera > Symsagittifera roscoffensis. Next base: position 72,440,355 of record NC_087062.1, on the reverse strand, counting down.
ATGGTGACATTCCTAAAGTTGTCGTTATTTGTGAATTATATGCTAAGGGAAATAATTTTACATCTGCTGACCATTCGGTATATTTTGTATCATTTCCGTTGATGATACATCTAAGATATTCTTGTAATGAACGGTTCATACCTTCGACTAAGCCGTTTGTCCAAGGTGCATGAGATGTACGTGGTTTGTGTTTAATGTTATATAAATGACATAGTGTGATAATTTCATTATTTATGAATTCTGTACCGTTGTCTGTAACTAAAATTTCTGGTAGTCCGAATTTTGCTATCCAGTGTTCATAGAGTGTTGTGTAAGCGTAATAAGCGTTACAATGTGGTACTGGGTTAAGTGCTACATAATGTGTAAATGCGTCAACAATTACCATAATGTAGGAGTTTCCTTCTGATGAGGGTGAAATTGGTCCCTTAGTATCAAATGAGATACGATGGTTAAAGTACAAACTTTGTCCTTTAAAATCTTGTTTTTGTGCTATTTGTTTTTGATTTGGGTAAGGTTTATTTAGTTGACATACTATACAATCATTGCATAGTACTTTTATCCAAATTGGTGCATTTGGGAAGTAAAAATTTTGTATAAAATTTGAATATGTTTTTTCTGATCCAGAGTGTCCTTTAATATTTTGTGTATGTGAAATATTAAAAGCTATAAGAATCATACTTAAAGGGAGACATGGAACTGTAGATTCATTCAGGTTATACTCTAAAAGGTCTGTATTTTCGTTAATTGTTGTGTTGTTAAATTTGCGAAAGTATCGGAGGAGTGTTTTGTTTCCTAGAATGGTTGAATCTGCTTTGATAGGTTTAGTTTTATATTTGTGCCATGATTTCAGTTGTCGAATTACTGGGTCAAGGTTTTGATATTGTTTCAGTGTTGAAATTGTAATTGTTTCTGTTGGGGGGAGAAAAATGTTTTCGATTTCTAATTTAGATAAGGGTATTGTGTCAAGTGGGTCGTGAAGGTCAAAAACTTGATTTATTGTGTATTTTGAATCATTTGTTTGTGGTCCTGATAAATTTATTTTATCAGTTAAATCTTCTTTTTCAATTAGTGGAAAATGGTCTTTTTTAGGCGGGTGTTGTTTTGTTCGTTTTTGTTGGGTGTTATTTTTTATCCATTGAGAATATGGGATTGGTTTGAAAGTTGATGTTCCAAGTAAATCAACTTCATAATGATTATTTTGACAATCTAAATAAAGTGGGAAATGTTGTAAATTATTTATTTGTGATTGTTCAATATCAGTTTTTACTGCATATTTGCAATCCAATCGGGGTGATGTTTCGTTTTCTGCAAGGTAGAATTTTATGTTTTTGGGTATTTCAACTGTTGTTTTTCGTGTAAGTAATTCAGGTGGTGTATTTCGACTTAAGGTGTCTGGTAATGCAAGATTTTTTCCTGCAGTCCAAACTATATGTAAGTTTGGAAATTTCATTAGAATTAGTTGAAATCTGTAAACTCGGTGGTTTGGGTTAGATTTTTGTGTAAAGAGAAAGATTATTGGTTTATGGTCTGTGAATAGAACTGTTGGATGTTTTGATCCAAGTATCAGAAATTCATATTCTGTCAGTGTATATATTATGGCTGTACATTCTCTCATTAGAGTTGAGAGTCGTAGCTCTGCTTGAGTGAATAATCGAGAATTTGCTGATATGAGGTTCATTTTATTTGTACCATTATGTGATTGTAATAGTGCTGCACCGATGCCAAAGTTCGAAGCATCGCACATTGCATAAAATGGTTGATTTGAGTCTGGAATTGTGTTTGAAATTTGTTCAGTTAAAAGTTTCTTTATTTCTTCAAATCGTGTTTGATGTTCTGTGTTCCATTCAAAATTATTTTGTTGTCTAAGGATGTTATAAAATGGTCGTAGATATAATTGCATTTTATAAACATATTTACTTAAAAAGTTTAACATTCCAAGAAATTCTTGGATTTTCTTTTTATTTGTTGGTGGTTGAAGTTTTTGAATAGCGTCAATGCGTGGTTTCAATGGAGTGATTGTTTTTCTTTCTATATTATGTCCTAAGAATTTAACTCTTGTCAAAAAGAAGTGTGATTTATCGGGGGCGGCCTTCAGATTTTCGTTCTGAAGTATTTGGTGATATTTTTCTAAAACATTGAACATTTCGTCTTTTGTTTGTGATTGCATAAAAACATCGTCTAAATAGGTGATTGCGTTTTTCTTGAGTATTAGTGGTCTAAAAATTTTGCTCATAAAAGCTGAAAATGCTGCTGGTCCTATGGATATTCCATAGAATAAGCGGTTGAATTCATATTGTTGGTTTCCTATAACAAATTGTGTTAAACGTCGTGATTGTTCATCTAGTGGCATTTGATTGTATGCACTATTCATATCGGCGGTTGTAAAGTATTTGCCGTTTATTTTTGTTAAAATAACTTGTATTGGTTCAATGGGCCAATTACATTTTGATTCATCTATGAGTGAATTGAGGTATCTAGCGTCGAGAACGATTTTTAATGATTCTCCTTTAGCTAGAATGATAACAGGGTTGATGAATGTGTTGCCTTTTGGTTGTTCTTCTTTGTTTACTGGTGATATAATGTTGTATTGTTCTAAAATATCGAGTAATCTGTTCACTTTATCATGTAAGTGAATTGGTACTTTACTTGCTCTCTGTTTTTTGAAAACTGCGTCTGGTTTTAACGGGAGATGTAGTGATGAACTGATTTTGCCAACATCGAATTTTGATGTTGCATAGACTGATGAATATTTAATTAGCTGTTTGGCTAATTTTTCGAATTCGTCTTGTGTTATTTGTGAATGTTGGAAATTAAACATTGTTAAAAATTTCTGTTGGTCCTCTGTGTAGTTACTTATGTTGAATGTAGGTTTGAAATATGGAGTTTTTGTGAAATAATCCGTATTTCTGTTTTCGTTACTTATTATATTATTTATAGATAATTCTTCATTAAGAATTGTAGATTGGCAAATATCTAGTAATTGGAGTATATTATTTACGCGATAGGCTTTTTCGTGTATTGGTGATATTGTAGCGTTGGTTTCACAATATCCTAAAAGTCCTAAAGGTAATGTTACTTGGTAAGGTGTGTTGTTATAGACATGTAAGGAAATGATATCGGAATTCGAATTTTTCAAATATTTTATGGATGAGATTGTGATTTTGAAAAATTTGTGAATAGGTTTGAATTCAAATTCTGACATATAAAATTTTTGTTTGTTTTGTTCTTTATCATATTGCTGAACTTGTTTGATTGAAAAATTATAGATATTTCCTGATAGTGGTTTTAGGTGTTTTCTTTGTTTGTTAAATATCGGGTAGAATTTTGAAAAGAATGGTGGTTGTTTATTTAATCTTTGAAAAAATGTTAAGGATGTTTCTTTTGTTTTTGTATATTTATCTTTGATTAATATTTTACTATTTAGTATGTTAATTGTTGGTATATACTTCGAAATAAATGGTATTCCAATGATATTATATTTAATGTCAGTGATATGGAATATTTGTTTAAATGGCTTATTTAAAATTTTGCTTTGTTCCATTGTTCTGGTGGGGAGGAGAAATAATTGGATTTTTCCGTAGTTTATCAATGTTGATCCTTGTGCTGTTGCTAACTTACTGGAGGTTTCAAGAGGTATTAACTTTGGGTGTAAAGTTTTTATTTCATTCCATGTGGGGATGTTTATTATGTTTGATTCTGCTCCTGAATCAATTAAAAAATCTATTTCAAGGTCTGGTGGTTGAAATTCTTTATTTCTTGGGCTTTCTAAGAGAAATGGTATTGTCCAAATTTTTTCTTTGGGTTGTTCTTTTTGTATATTTTGATAAATGTGGTTTGTATTCAAGCATTTTGTTTTGGTATTTTTATTGGTTTGATCTGTAGTGTTAATCTCGTTTGTTTCTTGCGTCGTTGGTGTGGAATTTATGGGTGTAGTGTAATAATTTTGAAGAAATTCTGATTGATTTTCATATATGTGTGATGAAAAGGGTTGTTCATATATGACAGATTCATAGTCATTTTCGACTTTTATCATATTGATAGAAAGAGTGTTTTCAGTATCACTTTCTGAATCTGATGATGTACAGTTTATTTGATTGAGTTGTAACGTATCAGTTACTGTGTCATCAATACCTGGAGGGTCTGATGTTGTTTCTGGGTTAGATTGTACTTGATTGATTTGTCTTTGATGTTTAGGTGTACTACTTCTGTGGCGATTATTAGAATTATTATAGTTATTATTATTCCGGTGTGGTGATTGGGAATAATTTCTATAACGATTATTATAACTTGGGTGTCGATTTTGTGAATTATTTCGCGATCTGTTTTGGTAATTATTGTTTGGTCTGTTATAGTTCGATCTATTATATGAGTTATTCCTTGATCGATTGTTCGGGTAATTCTGGTTTCGGTTGTTTGAATAACTTCTATTTCGATTATAGGAGTAGTTTCTATTCCTATTGTATGATGAATTTCGTGATTGGTTGTTTGGATAGTAGTTATTTCTTGATTGGGAATTAGATCTAGAAACAAATCGTTGTGTGTTTGAATTTGATCTGGAGTAGTTATTTCGACTATTTGGTCTATTGTAGTGATTTTGTGATGAATTATACGTGTTTCTTCGTTCTGGTGATCTTCCTCTATAACTTGAGTTATATGGTGATTGATTTCTTGTATAATTTGTATTGTTCGGGAGTGGTTTTCCTGAACTGTTGTTGCTGTGGACTGTTTTGTTCGGTAGATTTTGATCTTTTTTCATGTATTGATAGAATGATTTATTTGGTTCTTTATATTTTTGAGGTTTATTTTGATTATCTTGCTGTTTTTGTCTACATTCGGAAATACTGTGTCCGTATCGTCGGCAATAATTACACCATTTTTTGAAAGATGGTTTGCCTTTAAAGTTTGGGTTCTTTTCGTAGATATTGAGTATTTCAGTGATTTTTTCAACGAGGTCTGTCTCTGATTCCTGTATATTATTAATATTAGTGGGAGTCGTTTCAATTCTGTTAACGTATTGTAATTTCAGATTTTCCGTTTCTTCTAGTTTCATCGTGATTTCTGCTTGTTCTAATTTGTCTACTAGTTTTCGAAAATCTAAATCGGGTTCTCGAATTGAAGAAGGATGTGATGCTCTCTTTTTTATTGCTATTTTCCTTAATTGTGGTGTTAAGGTCATCATTAAGATTTCTGTCATCTTTGTGTTTTTATAGTCATGTGTATTTAATGAATATGCTTTTCGAACTAGTGTTTCGATTCGTACTGCTATTTGCTTGATGGTTTCGTTTGGTAATCTGCGAATTTCATTACATAAAACTCTTTGTTGTTGTTTGTTTCTTTCGGAGTCAAACATTTTTGAAAATTCTTGTGTAAATCTTTTCCAGTTTGATTTTATTTCTAGAGGTAGTACTGAAAACCATTTTTGGGCTGCGCCATCTAAGGTTGTTTGTATTAACGCTGTGCGTCGATGTATCCAATTTTGATGTAGTGGCGTATTTATTGGTTCAGGTCCAATATTTAAAATCAGGTTTGCTGTTACTGCATTTAAATAATCTTCTACAGAATATTCAGGGTCTGTTCCTGTGAAAACCATTAAAGGTTTGTTTGATGTTATTGATGATCCACCCATAAGGTATGGATTCATTGTCATTTGTAATGATTCTGCTGCATTTGGCATTTGAGAAAAATTTGAAAGTTGGTTTCTTGTTATCTCATGTTGTTGGAGATAATATGGGAGTGGTATTTCATTTTGCATTTGTGATGGTTGATACGAGTGTGCAGTCATTGGATTTTGTTGTTGAATTGGTTGAAAAGATTGTGTATTAATTGGATTTTGTTGTTGAATTGGTTGTTGATTTTGTGCATCTATTGGTTGTGGAGAAAAATTTCTATGATTTGTACGTGTTCTCTGTATTCCTTGTCTACGATATTCTTGAGTATTTTGTGCAAATATATCTGGTTGTAAGAAATCATCATCTGAGGATAAATAATCCATTTGATAAGATGTCTGTTTTTTATTTTTATTTTGTTGAAAAAATGGGTAATTTTCACTGTGATCCCGTGGAGGATTTGTTTGGAAATTTGTTGAATTAGGTTGGGCCATTGGGTTATCCCAATTTCGAGATCTTGTATATTGGTTAAAATTTCTTTGTGGTTGATTATATGTTTTTGATGGATGTGTATAATTATAATTATGGTCTGCAAAGTTGTTTCTAGTGAATGTTTTGCGTGTTTTTGGTGGTATTGTCATGGGTCTGTATGTTTGGTAATCCATATGTGAATATTTAGGGGCAACCGAAGGTTTAACGGTTGATTGTAAGGTTACCTGTGTTTGTGAAGGATTTGTATTTCTTGGTGTTGTTAAATTTGGGCGTATTGGTGAAATACTTTGTTGTGTAGTTGTTGTGTGTACAATTTCTTCATTTATGAAGTGTGATGGTGTCTGGATATCTTGTTGAGTAAGATTCCTAGTTCCATTGAGGTTTTCATTGTGTATAACTGTAGAGTTTAAACTATTATTTTGTGTATCGGGTAAAAATGTATTATAGTTTAATGGTGTTGCATCAATTGTTAATGGTATTACTCTTACATAATCTCTTATGTAAGATATTGTACCTATTGCTTGACTTGAGATTGATTGTGGAAAGCTTATAAATGCGGGATGAGACCATTCGGGGTCCCAAACATAATCTGATTGTTCTGTGATAGCGGTATCATCGTTCGAGTTTTGGGGTCTAAAATTTTTTCTTGCTTGTGCAATTAAATCAATATTGTGTGTGAAATAATCTATTATGAACCATGCCAAAATTTTTTGTAGATCGTGTTTTGTATGTTGTGAAACGTCGTCTTTCGCGAAATTTTCTTTAATGATGTTTAAATAACTAGAGAGTAGTGTGATTTCATGTCGTACTCTTAAATGTTTAGATGTTTCTGTCGGTGAGACATTTGTTATTGGGATTTCGTTTTCTAATATCGAAATATAACTATATATTATTGCGAAAACTTCATTGGTGAATATGGAGTTTGCTCTTTGTGAGTTATGGTATTGGATGCTTTTTATATATTCTGAAAAAACTTTTGAAAATTCTAAATCAAGATCGTCTGTTTGAATTGTATATTTTCTATTATTATGGTTTGGTGAGGTGAATTCTATGGAGTAGATTCCATACTGTTGTGTTATGTTGCATATATCTTTTAGATAGTGATCTATGATTTGTCTTTTGATTTTTACATCGGGGAACTCTGTTTTACATGGACTGATTCCGGGTTCAAATAAATTTACGAGTAAATTTTGACAAAATATGTGTTGTCCTCTATCAGTATCTGCGTCTACTATAAAAGGAAAGATTTCATCATCATCTGGAGTTTCTTCACCTGGGGTGTGCGTTGAACTCATTTTTTCGTTCGATTACTGTTAATATGTAATTATTAATGTGTCGAATTGGTTGATTCCAATTGTATAAATGTACTGGTTTGTGTTTGTACTGCTTTTTTATTCTTCTTTTTCCTCTTTGTGATGAATTTGAAGTTGTTTCTGAGTCAGAGAAATATAATTGATCGTGAATTGGGCAATTTTTATCTATTGATTCTTTTAGTTTGTAAAGTTCGTCTAAACTGTTGGTTTCTGATTCTGAAAATGCGTTTCGATTTTTTGAAAATCTTTTTCGTGTTATTTGTCTTTGTTTCGTTATTATTTTTCTTTTTAGTGTTTGTCGTTTTGTTCGAATGTATCCAACTGTTTGTGTATGAGGTGTGATTACAAGGTCGTATTTTTTGTTATCTATTTCACAATTGTGTAAAACGATTGTTTGTTTATTTCCTAGGTTTTTAAATGACATAAGGTTTAGAATGACGGATGCAAAGGGTTGTTAAATGATTTCTATTTTCCTAAACTGTTAGTTCTTACGATTTTTTGGTTAGCTTAACCTGGGTCTGTTTGTTCAGGGTTGGAGAGAAAAGTATATCGATTCCGAAGAATGATTTTTTACTTTCTCGTGGCTAGTATAAGTTAAGGTGTTAACTTACTTAATCTTACTTAGGGGTAGTGATTGTGTTCAAGGGTTGGAGAATAGTAAATCGATCCACAAGGTTCAGGTATAATTAGAACGCGAGTAGTTCGTTAGATACTATTTTAAACTTACTAAGTCTAAGATTTATCCTGGGTCTGGTAAGAGGGGGGGTCAAGTGAAGGATGAATAACCGAAGTTCTTCACTGTTTATCCTAATTTGAATGATTAGTTTTGTTTAAAAATTTCTATTAGTCTTAGGTCTTTAGAAAGGGTTGGGTAGTGAATCGACGTTTGAGGTCGTTAGACACTAATTAAGTGGGTGGGGGAGAACAAAGTTGTTCTGTTTGATCCAAGGATAAGCCTTGATGATCAAATTTGAAATTTAATTAAGTAGAAAATGATTTAAGATCCAAGGATAAGCCTTGATGATCTGGTTTTAAAATTAAGTGAATTTAAGTTTTAATAAAATTTTAAATGTGTGTAAAGGAAAGATTTAGTGTTTTGATGATATTAGTGGGTTTATGATTGCTGTTATGTTTTAGATGATGAAGCTGGAACAACAGGATGATTTATGATTACTAACCATTTATTGTCATGCTACTAATTTTTATTTTTATTTTTCAATAAATATTTTTCAAACATGTTTTGTATAATACTGCAGAGTTTTAGGAAAACGATCTTAGATCTTTTTATCAATCGTTATTGTATATTAATAAATTTGTTTAGCGCCTGAAATGATTTTGAAGAGTAACTTCAAGGTTTTATGTTTGCAAATGGAAATCTAAATTCATTGCAAGTAGTATTCGAAATATAAAAGTTTGTTCTGGCTTTTGCCGAACTATCATATAACTATACGGCAAGTTTCTACTTTGTCGTATGTCGTCTTTGGTTCGAGGTCTTCTTCCAATTCCGGGTAGTTCTGTTATGGTTCGGAATATTGGCTCTGATCTATTGAGTCGGAGAGACATTTCAATTAAATTATTGTCGTATAACATTTTTGTAAATGTTTTTGTCTAATTTCTAATCTATTTTGGTTAATTCTAATCTATTAAGGTCTTGTTCGAGACTTATGGTCGCACCAGATGAGTTAGGACCGAAGTGTAACTCATAGAGTAATTTCGGATAGGGTACACCGTCTGCTCGTCACGCTATCTTATTTTCGGCCGGATAGATTCGTGCAACTTCTTAGTCTAATACCGATCCTAATCTTACTCTTATACTATCTAGTCTCAGGTTGTTTAACTAGTCTCTGCTAGGCTCAATAGATCTAGGGTATACTGGTTTATTGCGGCTGCTGAAGTGCTCGGGAGAGTCCAACTAATTTCTAAGTTAAATTCAAATCTCTCTGGTGCTGAAATTACAAGTAACTTCAGCACTTACAAATAAGTGGGTTGTTAGTTAGATGGATCATGATTGGTTAATATTAAATACTTTACATTGGTAAAACATTTAATTTATCCAATCATAAAATGTAGTTTAGATCAGGTTCCAATCTCTCAGAATAATAAACCCTGACTTGAAAAAATTAATTTGCTCAGATCCACTAACTTTCAGTTTTCTAGATGTCACCCTTTTTTCCCAGCAGAAAAGCACGCCTAAATTTCGTGTTTTATAAACAATTTTTAATAGTTTCAAAATGATTGAGTTACAACTTCAGTTTATGCACGTGTCATAAAATTTGAAATCCTTTTGGCTTCAAGCTCATAAGGAATAGTTTCATGACTATGCTCGCCATTTTTTGTACGATCTCATCGTTGGAAGTGTTTACAGATGATTTACATGGCCTTTTTCTGCATCTTCAAATTGTTTTTTGGTGCTACTGATTTTTGATAATTAAAATTACCTCAACGTAGAATAATTTCAACTTGCATATCAATTCAAAAATTTTGTACTTAATCCAGTACCAATTTCTTATCCCACAATTATTGCAGTCATGTGTATCAGGACTCATAAAATTTTGTATTTAACCACTCATACCATTTAATCATTGCTAATTGTCGCCTTTTACGAATTATCGCCTCGAGTGACCAGTCGCTTTTTTAAAAAAGTGCGACTTGTTGCTTTTCACCAATTGTCTTTTTCGACGAGTTGTCGCCTCACAAATGAATATAAAAAAAATGGAAAACGTTTTTTTTTTCTCAGCCAAATGGATCAATCAGAAAAAATCACTAACCTTCATTTGATTTAGGACTGGTTAAAACACAAGTATTTAAGAAATTGTCGTTGCAATTAATTCAAATGTATCCCACTTTTTGATGCTTTTATCCCAATTTCTGTGGTGTTATCCCAATTTCTCATAGTTTTATGCCAATTGCTGATAATTTGATCCCAAATGGTGATGACATCGAACAAATTGTTGATAGTTTCATCCTCCTAATAATTGTGTAATTATCCCAATTGCTGACGGTTTCTACCCAATAGCTGATGGTTTTGTTCTAATTGCTGATGTTTTATCGTGCGTGCTGATGATTTTATCATGTGCTTATTTATAAATATTAATTTGATAGGTTAACACGTGCTTAATCATGTAACTGAATGTTTTTGAATTGTTCAAACACAAACAAATTCGCAATCAAATTGCGAACTCTGGACAAAAGTTTGCTAGTGCAGCTATTAACAACAGACTTTTTGTTCCGACTTTCGATACGAAAGTAACGGAATATTTATGCTCGGGGTGGGTTTTTTTTTCTTCAGACAAATTTCGACTTTTTAACTAGCAATTTTTGACTGAACTTTTAAAAATCATTCGAAAGGTATTGTTGGCCTAAGCTCAAATTTGAAAAGATATTTCACCTGTGCTCATTTTCCGTAAAGTTACGGGGGTTTAAAGTTTGCCATTTTGGCCAATTTGGGACAATTAACGCGCGATATATTTCGCGCTATTAATGCGTAAGCGGAGAGTTAATCCGTTAGAAATCGTTCCAATTTGGTTTAAAAAAGCTTTTTTGCCATAATTGGTTTGTTACTAGGAGCGAAATCTATCCTTTTGTGCTTTAAATGGCGTGTGGGGGGATAATTTTCATAAAAAATTTCAAAGTTTAGAAAAAAAAATTTTTTTTTTCATTTTGTTTTATTTCATTGAATTTTTAATGTCATTACTGCTCCATAAACCCTAAAGACAGTCGGAACATTCAGGGTTTCGCCCTGATACGAGCAGTCTTGTTGTTTCTTTGTGGATTTCACTTATATTTGGTGGACTTCCCAAATTTGTGCTCCATGCTCATTGATACCATATGGCTAGTAGATTAGCACAAAATTTTCTACAAATGATATCAACAAGACTGCTTGTATCAGGGCGAAGCCCTGAATGTTTCGACTGCCTTTTGAGGTTTTATGGAGCAGTAATAACATTAAAAAAAAACAAAAGAATAAAATAAAATGAAACTTTTTTTTTTTTAATTTGAAATTTTTTAATGAAAATTATCCCCCCACACGCCATATAAAGTACAAAAGGATAGATTTCGCTCGTTGTAACAAATCAATTATGGCAATTAATCTTCTTTCAACCAATTTGGAACGATTTTAAGACGGATTAATTCTCCGCTTGCGCGTTAATAGCGCGAAATAAATCGGCCGTTAATTGTCCCAAATTGGCCAAAATGTAATCTTTAAACCCCCATAACTTTACGAAAAATAATCACAGGTGAAATATCTTTTCAAATTTGAGCTCAAGACAAAAATAGCTTTCGAACGATATAAGAAAATTTCGTCAAAAATTGTTAGTTAAAAAGTCGAAATTTGTCTGAAGAAAAAAAAACCCACCCCGAGCACAAATATTCGTTACTTTTGCATCGAAAGTCGGAACAATAAGGTTGAACAAGAATTAATAGAACCAAATTTGAAAAAAACCTTGTTGCGGAGTCTGCAAACCTAATATTTAAGCCATTACACAAAAGTTTATTATTCAACCAAAAACATGCTCTAACAGTCACAAAAAAACATCAAAAGTTAAGCAAATTTCGCAAAACATTTTAATATAAGCAACAATGATGTATTGCACATTTGATTGAAAAACTTACTAAAAAGGGCTGAATATTTGGAGTATTTTCAATTAGCTTGTCTTACTGAACAGTTTGTCACCTGCTCAGTAAATCTTTCAGATCGAACCCGCTCCTGTAATTAGATTCATACTGTACGATCACTGCAATTATGCTTGTGTTCAAGAAAGATTTTGCGTGTACTTTAGATGTAAGTTGAAATATCGATCTTGATTTTTATGTCTTATCTATCGCTCGGCGTTGAAAGCTCTCAAAATGTTCGTTAAGCAAAACTGCCATATGTTTGATGCTACCCCGGATTTTAACGAGGGGGCTGATTTTCATAGGTCTTTTAGGATTTATTTTTAGAAATTTTTAAGGTCGACCAAATTGATTTTCCGAGCTCTCCCAAAGCTTTAAAAGTACCCTGTTTTGAGCAAATTTTCTATGCCGCAGGAAAAGCTTCGAAAAAACAGGCCAAAAAAGGCATTTTAAGGCAGTTTTTGGAAAACTTTGACGAAAAAACGCGCTTTTTCGGCGCGCGCTCCCACCTCAACTTTAGTATACATTGGCGCCAAAGACGCCGTTAGAAATTTTTAGGGTCGACGCCAAATACGGATATCTGAAAAAAGAACAAAGTGGACAGGGGATGGAACAAAGTTGGTCGACAGGGGGTGGAATCCCTGAGAGGCGGGGCGTCCGCACCCCCTCAAATCCCCCCATGCTAGCATCATTGCTGCTATTTCAAATTTTGAAGAAAAAAATTTTTAGTCAAGTTTTGGCTTTGGATTACGAAAAAAATATGTAGAATAATTGGGATCAATGTTAGCATGAAAAAAGTATGAACATTAGATTAAAAAAGATAACGATTGATTTGGACCAATTTGACTCTATTTAAGTTGATCTTAAGTCCCAGCTAACACGTCTATCCTAATTGCATTTGAATTGACTTAAATCAATTTTTTCCAGTATTAAGTTTTTTTTCGGTTTTTACAGGGATTAAAACGGATTCAAACCGAATCAAATCATTTTTTAGCAATTTTCTCGATTTCGTCAGTTTTGACTTGTTGTTGCATTTACTCCTTGACAATCGTTTTAATTTCATAATTGCGTCTGATATTATAATGAAAAAAGACCAAGTATTTCTTTTTTTTCCAGTTTGGAATGATTTAGGTTGCCATCTGATTTATATTGGTTTTTTCAGGGGTGGATCTAGGATTTTCTCGAGGGGGGGGGGGGGGGGGGGGGGTCGTGGATTTTAAAAAACAATAGTGTCGACTTTTTTTTAGGTCGACCAAATTGATTTGTCGAGCTCTCCAAAAGCACTATTTTGTCATCATTTTGGCCGAATTTTCTGCGCCGCATGCAAAACTTTGAAAAAAGGGCGGCCAAAAAGGCATTTTTGGGCATTTGGAAAGTTTTGACTGTGATTAACTCTCCGCTTACGCATTAATAGCGCGAAATATATCGCGCGTTAATTGTCCCAAAATTGGTCAAAATGGCAATCCTTAAACCCCCGTAACTTTACGAAAAATGATCACACGTGAAAAAATTTTTTAAAATTTGAGCTCAAGACAACAAGACGTTTCGAATGATATTCAAAAAATCCGTCAAAAATGGCTATTTAAAAGTCGAAGTTTGTCTGAAGAAAAAAAACCCACCCCGAGCACAAATATTCCGTTACTTTCGTATCGAAAGTCGGAATAATTAAGCTTTTCTAGGAACGATATTTTTTATACGAAATTTTATTCTATGTTTTTGAGTCGTCATTGTACTGCAGCTGGTCAGTCTTAGATTGAGAACAAACCAAGCATTAAAAAAAGATATTTTTGCAAATGTTTATGTTAGAGATTTTGTTTAAAAAAAGTGTGGCCGAATGTCACATACTTCGCGCTTCTGCAGATTTCGTCCAGCTATTGCGGTTGGTATATCGAACATGCCGTCAAAAACATATTTTAATCGTATTAGTAACTAAGTTTTCCCGGTCTCAGTGCTTAAGAGATTCAGGGTTCTAGGTTCAAAAAAATATGCATTTATTGAAATCTGCGCTAGATATGTTGCCAGCAGTTCGACAACAGAAACACAGGTCGTCGTTCGATCACGAACACTTTTATAACTTTTTTTCTCAAATGCTGACATTTTTGTTTCAAATTGCACAAATTAAATGAAACAGAGTATTACAAATCTGCGTTGCCAACTTTAAAGATGACGCTATTCTTTGAACTCAGTTTTTTTCGAGATAAATTTATTCAAAGTAAACTAGTTGTTGAAACAACTGGTTTATTCCAGTCAATAGGCGGAAGTTTCTGTTTTCTCTCGTTTTCTTTTTCAACCAAATCGTCATCTTCCTCATTGACAGCTTGCCTGGCGACAATGTTTCCGCCCCGGATCATCTTTTCACGCTGGTACTGCTGGATGTCCTGGACTCTTTTGTGGAACCCGGATGTCCTGAACTCATTTTCTCTGTTCAGTCTCTCCAACTCTGCCCTTATTTCCTCGCACAAGTAGACCACGCAGTCTGCAAACTATAAACCAAAACACAGTCTCTAACAGTGGGAAATAGAAGAGGATTATGTCATAATCGGGATTCAATCAGAAGAAGAATCAAGTAGGTATCATGATTCTTTATTGGCCAAAACACCAGCAGTCCACCATCTTATCCCCTTCCCGGTTACTTGTTTCAAATGAATTCAGCAATGGAATAAAATACTAAAGCCAACCCCAGCCCCCCTCCAAATAAAATTTATAATCACTGAGGTCAAAACTCAATAAATTCAGATTGTTCAGATTGTTCAAAAATATCCAAAAAAATTGCATGTAGTTCTTAAGCAAGGGCACAACAGCGGTTCGCCGCGATGCGCTGTACAGCTCTTATGTTGTTCCTTCCCCTCATGGATAGATGGTCTTGAAAAAAAATTGCACAAATTCGTACCCGGGAACTTTTAATGTTCCTCAAGATAACTGAAACATAAGTGCATTTTTCGATTCTGGGATTCTCTGAAAACATAAATAGCAACAAAAATGGAACTGCTGCTTAATTTGACCCCATGGACTTTAAATTTAGTCTTATCAAATGTGCACTGATTGGTATTGGTAGTATTCAAACTTAAACTGTCATTTGACCTTGAGCACGCCTTCCATCAGCTCACTGTCTGCGACTGAGATTGCAAGTGGCCTTGAAACTACCAGACTGTTCACATTGAAGGGCAGGGACGTAAAGTGGGACCTATCTTGAAGGGGGTCAAAGGTCAATCGGGGTCGAGAGAAGTCTACAGAGTTGTTGAGGATGCTTTTGGCGTGTGTAGTTTGGTTGGGATCTAAAGATACATTTTGATTTCTTTTTTAACAAGTTTTCCAATTTGAATCACAAGCACGGCTTAGACAATTGGATTTTTATGATGTATTCATTGTGTTGATGGATTGAGATCTGATCTGCAATGAAAAGATTTTTTTTGTTATGAAAAATTATGAAAACATGGCCAAGTGAAGAACTTGCGGTGGCTTGAGCGAAATTGTCAGAGCGAGAGGTGTTATCATCAAATCTTGTTGTAAATATTAGGTTCTGTGAAATGTTGCAAAAATTGGTTTGTTTGTTTCCATTTTTCTAATGAATTAAAAGGAATTCCGTGATTTTAAGGAGTTGTCTTGATCTTAAGCTTACTGAGAACCGAGTTCGAAAAATTGATTAAATATTGAAAGTTATAAGCGAATGACCCAATTTACAGAATGAAACTGAATTTTACAAAAGGGAATAGTAAAAAAATGCTACAAAAGAACTGGAAAAGAGCGACCTTCAAGTTTTATACTTATAGGATCGATTTCTAATATTCTTACCAAATAGTTGAGTAATTTTTGAGTGAATGTCCAGAAACTGGTTTCTATCATCTAATGATTGCAACATGCAATCGTTCGCATTATTCTGGCCTAAACTTTTATCCAAATTCTGCTGGTAAAACTTCGCCACTCGTCGTAAATCGAGTGAAGGGTCAATAAATAATTCAGCTGCTTTCTTAGACGCTAAAAGATTTGAGCTGTCGACGTATTTAAAAGCTGACATCCGTTGCGCAATTCCACCCAAAGTCCGCCGGAGAATGGATACGCATGAGTCATAAAGCTTAATCCAGGGGTCCATGATTTTCCTGGAATATAAATAAACTCAGTTCAGATTTCAAGGTAACAGTTCAATTAACATGTTGCCTGGGACACATTGGGTAAGGTTAACTTGAAAATATGCAAGACGTTAACTTTTTCTCAGATTTAATTTTTTAATTAAGGGTTTCTTGCTTAGAAATGCGTAGTAAAAGCTAAGCAAAATCACATTCTTTTATTCACGAGCTCTGTCGAAACCCTAGAGAGCCTTTTTTATAGAACTTTGACAACCAGGAAGGAGCAAAGGAATTCTCTCCCTCCCCGCATCTACCGTTAAACATCCATTGAACATCAAAATGACTCGTGTTGTAATTTAAGACCACAGCAAAAACAGGAACAGGCGAATCTAGGGAAGCAAGTGGCATATAAGGCTCCAGTTATTTTTTTAAATCAACCAACCCGGAGGCCTAACCCGAAGGTTAGTTATTTAGATTGACAAGGGCGCATATAACCAGCACCCTATTAAGCTATGATATACTTTGAACCAGCAACCAAAATAAACTTTAAAACACAATAGGTCGAGCGTACTTGAAAACATCCTTTCTCGGGTAGAGAAAATAGAAATAAAAAGTGAGCACAACGACCGGGACGCGCAAAATAGTTTACATACCACGACTTGGGTCGTTTAAAGTTAAGCCAGTAGATAAACTGTCTCATGTCTTCGGGATGAGTGAGGGGATGGTTGAACCATGCTCTGTCGTGCAGAATCCGAACTACTGCCGCGGAATTCCTTCGGAACACCTCGCTGCGAAGCTTTAACTCCGGTATTACTCTACGGTTGTCCATAAGTGAAAATAATTTTTTTTTCTGCAGCGAAGAAGAAAACTAAAACTAGTGCAGTTTACTTAATATGTAACGTATTTAACGCTCTTGTTATATTTGATAAGAACCACGCACACAACGTGAAACTGAAAGTCCATGCACAGCTCTTCGTACTCTCTTAAGAGAAAAGTAATGAACAATTGTACGCTACTTTTTGTGCGTATAACAATGAATATTTTAGAGAGATGTAGTTTTTACCTACGGTAACCCGAAACCAGACAATTTTTTGTGAATTGAATATTGTAGAAATAAAGTGGTTGATTTAGTTTTTGAAAATGTATAAAATTCGATCGCCGTATTTATACTGGAGAAAGAAAGTAGGATTCTGGCCAATTTTTTCATAGGAATCTTTAAAGTTTAACCAAAGAGGGACTTAGTGCATGAAATTTCTTCAATCTGCATGAGAAAACTACTAGCTTTGAACACAATTGAAAATGTTTGACAAAACAGAAATTGCTAATTTGACACTGAAATTTGCTATTTAAATTTTTTTCTTTTATATTTCATTGATGGCGTTCATTGTTTTCACAAACTTCCATAGCTAATTTGCAATGGGAGCTCAACGTGGGTTGCGTTACTTTATTTTCAGCGAGTATCTCTGCTAAGATCTTAATGAAGTCAAAACTAATGCCCTAATAGAAAAATCATGCAAAAATTATTTGAAAAACAATCAATCGCCTATATTTAGAAGCAATAAATTTACCAAATGGCTTCTCAGAAATCTGCATAATCAATGAAAAACCACGCTTAATTTTGTGAACGCTCAAAATTTGGTACTTTTTGTTTTCCCTCTACCTCACATAAGCATCAACTTTATGGTGTACTGATAGATTTTAAAAGTTTAAATATGGAAAGCAACTATGTTTTCCATGGCCTACTCAGTCAGCATGCCAAGTTTTGTAATAACCGGAAGATAAGAAGAAAAAGTTTTACTTATAAAAATTTGCAGGTGAGCGTGTAAAAAGACTAAAAAATGGTAGTTTGACGTCACAAGAACCCACATCAATTAGTTTTGATATTTCAGTTGCAACTTAGCTGAACTTAATGTTCCTCTTGCGATAGTTCGAGCAAAATCAGAACTGTTTACTTTTTTGACTTTCAATGGATTTTCTAAAAATTCTGTCAAAAAAATTTCCTCTGAACATCAATTAAAGCTATTCGTTTCCATCTTTTTTCTTTAGACATAATCAAATCTGTTTGAACCAAATTGTGGAAACAACTGAAAAAATGTGCTACTCTCTTCACAGGCAAACTTGTTCGCTGCTGGGCTCCAAAAACCGCAATGCAATTTATAACGATTGGTGATCAAAAAAGTTTGAGTGCAGAAATTTTATACGTTCAGAACAAGACTTACCTTTACAATCCAATGCTGAAACATCCGCGTCTTCTGGATAAATTATTTGTGAGTTTGAAGCTTTAATTTTTGTAACAAAGTGTAAAGGTGATCATTTTTTATTGTTCAAATGAACTGTTACCTTTGTAATACATATTCTTGGCAGTTATTGTGAAATTTTTTAGCAGACATTTTGTCCCAAAATCGTATCTTCAAGAAACCTATAAATGCGAAAAAAATGTATTCACCCAGTATGGAATCCTCTCTCAGGGATGATGCAGTTCCACTATCTTGAAACCTACCTAAAAGTATCCGATTTATCTGAAAAAATTTTCATGCAATTTGGTAAATTAACTCTCAGCTAACTACATGTAATACTTTTTTAAGTTTCAGTTGTGAGTCAAATATTCATAAAAGTTGAAGTTAATTTTTTCAAAACATTTTTTGCTCGGAACTGATTTCTAACAAATTTTTTCCTGATAAGCAACGAGCGTAAAAAAGTTAGTCGTAACGGCAAAAATTTACTTCGGAAATTTAATAATAAAATTTGCGTATAAAAACTAACTTTACTTATAAAAATTTGCAGGTGAGCGTGTAAAAAGACCAAAAAATGGTAGTTTGACGTCACAAGAACCCACATCAATTAGTTTTGATATTTCAGTTGCAACTTAGCTGAACTTAATGTTCCTCTTGCGATAGTTCGAGCAAAATCAGAACTGTTTACTTTTTTGACTTTCAATGGATTTTCTAAAAATTCTGTCAAAAAAATTTCATCTGAACATCAATTAAAGCTATTCGTTTCCATCTTTTTTCTTTAGACATAATCAAATCTGTTTGAACCAAATTGTGGAAACAACTGAAAAAATGTGCTACTCTCTTCACAGGCAAACTTGTTCGCTGCTGGGCTCCAAAAACCGCAATGCAATTTATAACGATTGGTGATCAAAAAAGTTTGAGTGCAGAAATTTTATACGTTCAGAACAAGACTTACCTTTACAATCCAATGCTGAAACATCCGCGTCTTCTGGATAAATTATTTGTGAGTTTGAAGCTTTAATTTTTGTAACAAAGTGTAAAGGTGATCAATTTTTATTGTTCAAATGAACTGTTACCTTTGTAATACATATTCTTGGCAGTTATTGTGAAATTTTTTAGCAGACATTTTGTCCCAAAATCGTATCTTCAAGAAACCTATAAATGCGAAAAAAATGTATTCACCCAGTATGGAATCCTCTCTCAGGGATGATGCAGTTCCACTATCTTGAAACCTACCTAAAAGTATCCGATTTATCTGAAAAAATTTTCATGCAATTTGGTAAATTAACTCTCAGCTAACTACATGTAATACTTTTTTAAGTTTCAGTTGTGAGTCAAATATTCATAAAAGTTGAAGTTAATTTTTTCAAAACATTTTTTGCTCGGAACTGATTTCTAACAAATTTTTTCCTGATAAGCAACGAGCGTAAAAAAGTTAGTCGTAACGGCAAAAATTTAATTCGGAAATTTAATAATAAAATTTGCGTATAAAAACTAACTGATACGTTTTTTTTCAAGCTTAGTTTGGTCTTTTACTAAATGGCACGTTTTTTCTCTAGCTTAGTGTGGTCTTTTACTATCATAAATCATTGCACACTTCAATCGTTATATGGCATAGAAGTTCCCAGTACGATGAGATTCTGCGAGAACAGAAAAAAGCAAGACAATAAAAAAGCTCTTTGCAATGCTGTTTTAGTCTTTTTGTAATGCAACAATTAGGAGTTATATTCACTTTTTTCTCTAGAGTTTCTTAAATATTTTTCAAAAATGTATTTTAAAAAGTATCCTAAGCCAGACTAAAAAAGGTAAAGGAAATTCATTGTCTGTGCCCTCCAATTTTTGTTTTATAATCTAGGACGTTTTTTACTTTTTTCCATTATTGAAAACGTAGAAAACGGAATGTTTATTCTCGGTGTGGTTTTTTTATGCAGTCAATTTTCGCCGATCGAAATAATAGTTTTCGGAAATTTTTTCACCCCATTGAAGATATCGATTTCCTGAGTCCAAATATAAAAAAATCTGCTAACTACATTTATATTTTAGAAAGTTCTGGGGGTTTGAAAATGGCTAACTACATTTATATTTTAGAAAGTTCTGGGGGTTTGAAAATGGCCCCCAAACTGGCCATATTCTGGACTAAATTATGCGCCTTTGAAGAATTTATTCATATTGCTAAGAGCGTAATGTGACTTGCTTGTGCGCGGTGAATTATCCCGCACAACAAAAATCGTTCCAAATTGAATTGAGGCCAGATAATTGGTCATATTATTTTCGTACGACGCAAAACATTACATTTTGATTTTTTCCAAAATTTACAAGATTTCAATATTTTTTCCGAAAAACTATATGATATGATTTAAGGCACAGTCGGAACATTCAGGGCATAAACGAGCTGTCTTGTTTCTGATGAATTTTTGTTTGTAGAAGATCAACATTTGATCAACCGCTCAATTTTACTTATGTATTACATAGACTCGTCAGTCATTTTAGAAGTCGTAGAAAACTAAAAAAAAAATTGTCCCAAGAACGCAGCTTTTAGAAAGCTATGAATGCAAAGTAAGTATTTTATATTAGTATAGAGTTCTCCTTTATGACTCGATTTTTACGATTAGTTAATGACACAAAAGAAACAGGTTTTGAGCTTTCGTTAAACATAGTTCGGGAGGAATTAAATAAAAATGATTCTCGATTAAATGCCAACAACTTTAAGCATATCTCAAACTAAACTGTATAGAAATCTCTAGTTTCTGACAATTTCAACCCAATGCTTAAATATGCGTCTGTTTTCAGAAGTGTTTTTGTGAGTTGGCTGCTTTCTTGCGACATATAAAGGATAAAGTTGATCAACATTTATCGTTCAAGTGTACTCTATCCTATCCAGGTAGTGCAAACACTCGTGAGTTAGGACCGAAGTGTATAACTCATAGAGTAATTTCGGATAGGGTACACCGTCTGCTCGTCACGCTATCTTATTTTCGGCCGGATAGATTCGTGCAACTTCTTAGTCTAATACCAATCCTAATCTTACTCTTATACTATCTAGTCTCAGGTTGTTTAACTAGTCTCTGCTAGGCTCAATAGATCTAGGGTATACTGGTTTATTGCGGCTGCTGAAGTCTTCTTGGAGAGTCTACTAATTTCTAAGTTAAATACAAATCTCTCTGGTGCTGAAATTACAAGTAATTTCAGCACTTACAAATAAGTGGATTGTTAGTCAGATGGATCATGATTGGTTAATATTAAATACTTTACATTGGTAAAATATCTAATTTATCCAATCATAAAATGTAGTTTAGATCAGGTTCCACCCATCCGGGTTTTACAGAGTTTTTTAGAATAGTCTTTCTGTAATCCAAAGGATGGATGATGGACGTTGGTATTTGGTGAACATCATATTTCTTCTGGGTTCTCTTGTTAGAGAAGTTCCAGGTTCAATCGTTGTGTCTTCTCATGACAACGACTGGGTTTTCGCAACAAACTCAAGTCTGATTTCAGAATGGTTTGCTATGTCAGGTTTTTCTGTTTCATTGTTGAGAACTTCTTTGTGTTTGATCTTGTCTGGGAATGGCGTGGAGATTGTGCGTGGAGGGGATGCCTGGTTACTCGGATCTGTACGTATACTTGAACATCGAGGTGGTCATTGGTCTAGTTCAATGAAGTCCTTTTCTGCGAAGTCAAGTCGTACTCTAAATCCTTTGAGTTGTGTTTGTGAGCGGCATATCGATTGTGGTTGGCCATTCTTTTTCGAGTGTAGTGGGGTCGTTTTGTCTTTGGATGTTCGTCCTTGGTGTTGTATGCTGATCTATATATTGCATAATATAATTTACATTTTATAAAACTTTTATTAGTTTAATATTTTTTAATTATGATTTTGGTTAGTTGTTTTCACAAAAGTTTTTTGTTTTAGTTCAGTTATTTCGAAGAGTTACTCACCCTTGAGTAGCTCTTATTAAAAATAGGAGTGTGTGTCACAAAGCGTGGATGTAGCGCGGTGGGTTAGGCCGGCTATAGAGCATGCTCAGGACGTCCTCTTCTGGTGGGTTAGGCCAGGAGTGGGAGTATGATTGCATGCGGTTTTTGTGAGAGGTCCTGTTATGTGACAGCGTTTTATGTTGGGTTTGTTGTGGTTTTTCTTATGTTTTGTTGGTTGTGTCCTTTTTTCAAACATCAAATTGTTTGTGGTATGGGTTTGTCTTTCGACTTTTTTTGTGTTTTATTATTTCTTTCTTAGACTTTATAATAGTCTTCAAAAGAATAAATTATCCAGTTTTAAACTGGGTTAATCCGGTTTGGGTACCGTTGGTTTCCTTTTCTTAGTCATGCTGTTATTCTATGATTTGTGGTGTTTAGTAAGCTGCGTTGGTTAGTGTTGTTTAGTATATAATTCCTTTCCAACCGGGTTAAAGGAAAGTTTGAAACGTGTTATCTTGTGTTAGAGTTGTTGAGTGTGAAAGCTTGAAACTGAAATTCATTATTTTAAACAATTCTTCGTGGGCGAGCTGTGCGAGTGTGGATAGGATTTTTGTGCGAACGAATACAAATATCAAAAGGTTAGTACTGCATTTTCGTTTTATCAATTTATTACATAGAAATTTAAATTTTACTGCTATTTGTTGGGAAAAATTAAGTTACAAATTTTCATTATAATTAGATTTACTGCTTGTGGGGGAAAAATTTATAAATTAAATTACTGCATTGGTATTATATTTTTTTAATTGTTGGTGCAAAAAATTAATAGAGTTTTAAACAGTTTTGAAGAAGTTTTCTATTTTTTATTTTTCGTTTGTGAATTTTTCAGATGATCGTTGGATGAAGGCTAAAAGTCCAAAGAAGACTTGGATAAAGAATGGTTAGTTTCTAATTTTGTATTTTAATTAGTTAATAATATGTATAATTCATACTTACCTGTTAGTCGTCGGGGAAGAAACCGTGGGGGAATATGTCGTGGATGAGATCTGAAGTTGTTAGTAATTTAGCTAAGATGCGGATGATATTTTTAGTTTGAAGCAGTGGCCAAAGCAATTGAAGTGCTTTAATGGTGGTTAGTTCTTCAGTGCCAACTGCAAACTCATAAGGTGTGTTTTGGATTAGATTATATAATTTGTGATTGAATTTAGTGTTGTGGATGAATTCTAAAATGGGGATTTCTATAGGTTGAACAAATTCGTGTGGGATAAGGAAGGGTCGGGATTCTTCTGCGTTGAAGGTCTTGGTGATGGGACAAAAAATATACATTTGGGTTATGGGATCAAAATCTCGAAGAATACCATGAAGGTTAGTATCTTTATTGCAATATGTGAAGTTAAGAAAGAATGGTGAGGTGTATTTGGAATTGATGAATTGAAAACGGTGGTGTGGTTGTCTGGAGGGAGTGTGTAGGTCAAAGTGATTTTGAATAAAACGATAATATGTATATGTGTGAGTTTGTTTAGTGCGCAACATAATATCGTGTGAGCAGTGCAAATCTCTTTCATGTGGTGCAAGGAAATTAAAGGTTAGTGAAAATATTTGGAAGCGTTCTTTAAAATTTTCGTAGGCTTGCGTGTCTGTTAGTGCTTCTGAGATGATGTGGTCAAATTTGCGATCAAAGATATTGAGTGTAAATACATATGGTGTTTTAATGAAAAATTTTTCTGTGATTTGTGGGTTAGCGAAGCGATCATCGTCTAAGAATTGATCTTGGTTAGTTCTGATGATGTTATGATCGTAATATTCTAGCGTATATTCGTTAGCTCGGGGTGCAGTGTGTGTTTTTAGTGATTTTTTATATACGATGTAAGTAAATTGTGTAGGTGTTAGTGGTGTAGTGAGTCGATATAGCATGTCCTTATTTCGTTCTATATCGATGTGAGTGTTAGATAAAGGTAAGCAAAGGGGATTAGTAAAATGATAATATGAGGTCCAAGGAAGGGTAGGCATTAAAACGTGTTCGTCTACAAAGCTACGTGTTTCGTTAGTGTCGTGAGGGGTGTTTAAGGTGTATTGTGGAAATGAGGGTAAGGTGATAGCTAAAAATTCTTTTGTGTTAGTGTGATTTGGATGATTTATATATTCACGGGCTGTTCCTGGTTTTGCTGGGAAAGGATGGTTGGGGAACTTTCTTTTAAAAGTGCGGTAAGCTCTATTAGTGCTGAGTGAAGATTCAGTAGATGTGGATGATGGTGCTAATGATTCGGTATAAATTGAAGAGGGTGTAGGAGTAGGAGGGTTGGATGAATCTATTGTGGATGAAATTTGGTTTATGGTGGGGGTGTCAAGGTGGTAGGGTTGGTGTTGTAAGGTAATAAAATTATCTAGTTCTGGGGAGATTTGGGGGGTATCTGGAGAATTGGATGATCGGTCTGAATGAAGGGAAGAGTAGGTTGGAGTGACTTGGGAAGCGTAAGAGGGTGTAGAATTGGTGGGGACAGGGTTATTTGGTAGCATTGGTTGAAAAGGGGGTTGGGAAAAAATTGAGGGGTTGGTGTGAAAATTATTGGATGGAGATGGTTCAGAGTCGGCAAATTCATCGGGGGTTTCAATATTCGGGTTATTGAGTTGTGAGGTGGAGTATAAAACTGAGATTTGTGAATTAGTATCGGAATTCATGCCTGATGTTACATTACTGGTTGGGAAATTGGGTGGCGGGAAAGCAAAAAGTGGAATTATTGTAATTGGAGTGGTGAGGTTGGTTGGATGGGAATTTGAACGGTGTAGGGATCCAAGTTGTCGGCTCATTGTGGGCTAAAAAAATTATTATTTTGAGACTGAAAAGCGGTGGTATGGGGTTGTTCTATAATTTGTTCATAAGTATTTTCATCTTGTGAGTGGTGTGTCATTATATGTTGGATGGGACTTTGTGATATGGTTGGTCTAAAATTTAGATTATGTGTTATTGCTAAATTTCGAAAATTACGTGGGACTAGGGATAATGGATGGTTATGTGGTAGGGGTGGTAACTGTGGTGCTGTTGGCGTTGTGTCTACATTGTTATGTTCTTCGTCGTATGTGTTCTGTCTTGTTGCTATTTTTGTGTTGTATTCTTTTATTTGTGCGTCTAAAAGAATTTTGTTTATTGATGTAGAAAAAATTCCAAAAAATCCTGCAAATAGTATGCGTGCTACACTTGCTTGTCTATTGACTTGTGTGTGTATAGCACATGTGTTATAGATTCCTTTTAAAAGTGAAAAAAGAAATCCAATAAAGTTAAACATTGCGTATAAAATAGTCAGTTTTTCTAAGATGTAGTAGGGCCATCCTAGAAAATCAAGAATTTCATTCTTGAGTGTAACAAAGCTAAAAATATTGATAGGTGATATATCTTGGGGACGGTATTTTTCACCGTTTAGATATATATAATCTTTAATGTCTTTGAAATATCCGCTATAGTCTTGCGTATAGATATCTGCAAATCCTGCGATTTCGGCAAGTTTGCGTAAGTTTTGGTCAATTGATTGTCTTTGTATTGTACCCATTTGTGTTAATAATTCTTGGAATTGTTGTGTTCTAATGTGATGTTGAATATCTGATTTTGAGTATATTCCTATTGATTGTAAGTCTATATTTGGGTTTCGAGCGATAGCGCGAATGCTTTCTGGTGAAAATTTTTTGAGTGATTGCATTAATGTGGGATATGGGGTGAGAAGGTAATATTTATCTTCATCAGGGTTTAGTTGTACTACATTGTGGCTATTTTTTGATCCACATGGGACTGCGGTATCCCAGAAATAGGTTCTTCTTGAAAGTGTGTCAACGAAATGTACTTTATTCTTATAAAAGATAGGAATTCTTTTATAGCATCGTTTGTCTTCAAAAACGTATAGTGGTGATACTTTTTTGGTACAAGTATAAAACCATAAAATGTTTCCTTCGTAGTCTAAAAAATTTGATCTATTTCCTGATAGTAAATATCCTGCGTAGGGTATTTTTAATACTGCTAGTGCAAGTGATTGTAATATTTGTGTTCTTTCTAATTCGCATATTTGGTGTAGTGTTTCTAATTCGGAGAGTGACATTTCTTGAAAAATTCGGCTAATCGTGTAGTCTAGTTTCATATCTAAGTGAATATCATAGTGGATATTACCGAAATATGTACTATTCATTAGTGATAGTTCTTGTAAACGTGTGCTTCTAGTGTCATGGGGCTTTAGATGTCCAACGGGTTGACCTTTACTTTTTTGAAAATTAACTGGTATATATGATGTTCCTTCGTTTGGAGGATGACCTGTGGCATATGGGTCGATTTTTATTTTTCCAGTGGTCATGTTGAATCCTTGTTCGTATTCAACTAATATTTCAGAGTATTGTGTTTTGTGAAGTGGGTTTCTGTATTTACATGCAAGTTCTGTTTCTTGATATATTTGAAAACGTGTCAATTTATTTTCTATATTGTGTATGTTTCTAAAATTAGAACTTTGTTTTCGTGATGGGTTTACTTGTTCATATGGAATGGACTGTATAAACTATTTTTCGTGAAATTTTATCATACGAGCGTGTATTTTTGCTACTTGAAATGTTGTACATGTGTCTTCGGGTAACCAAACAATTGTTGCTTGTGTTCGTGTTGTAGGGTCACAATAGCCTTGATCGTTTTTACAAGGTAATCTAATTCCTTGATAGATCATTGTGTTGTCTGATAAATCGCGTGTGAGTTGTATTTTTTCGAGTTGTTTTTTCCAATCGAAAAACATTATTTCTTGGTATCCTTTATTTTTTGTGTCTGCTTTGCAGTTTGATGGGTCATTTATACCGATGTGTGGTATCCAGTGTTTATCGTGCATGTCATAGGTTAATCGTCCGTGTGCGCCGTTATATGGATATTTTTCATCTAATTTTATATGTCCTCGATATCTTTCAAGTTCTGCTTGATGTACAGAGTCTGAAAATACTTGGAAATATACTAACTTTCTATCTGTGTTTTTTTTTTGTGATATTTAGTCGGAGTAACTCGTTTTTACAATCTTCGGGATTTAGATGTAAAAGTCGTTCGATATTACTCTGGTAGAATGATTCATGGTCAAGTCGGTTTTTATTTCCGTTTGAGACTTGTGAACAATGTACTTTCTTTTCGGAAAATGTTGCTGTGAATTTATATCCGATAACTGTTGTTGCTCGGGCTTTTGAGTAAAGTTTTGCGATTACATTTGTAGTTTCTATGGCTTGTGGTTCTGTTTCGCATTGTGATACTTGATTTATTGCATATTTGTGTAGTGTTTTTTGTTCGTTTTCTTCACAATCGTAATGTGTTACTAATAAATCTTGTGGTCCTGTGCGGGGGGAAGGGTTTATGTTTTGATTTGAGATTACTAGAAAAAGGAGTTGGAGAAAAATTAATAAGTTTAGAATATACATGTGTATGATAATCCTGAATATGGGTTATAAAATGTGATGTAACCAATTGTCTTTTTGGTGTATCTGTCGTATTTATATATTACTTCAGTTGTTATAAATGGTGGTGGTAGTGATTGAGCTGTTATATTTGGTGGGTTTAATGGATAGGGATGTTGAGTAATGTTGTTTAATTTAACTGTGATTTCAAACTTTAATTGTAAACTATTTTGTTGGAGTATTTGTATATTGTGTTCACGAATGTCGTCGTGGATGTCTTGTCGATATTGTAGTCTATTGAGTGCCCAGTTGTGGAGTCGGTTACTTTCTGGGTGTTGTCCAAATAATGGTGGAGGTGCTGTGAATGTATTCCAATCTAGTCTTAAAGGAATAGTTGTTGATGATTGTTCTCGATATCTTGCGTCGAGATTATTTGGAAAATTTAAGTTAAAAGGTGTCGGAGAAATTTGGCTAATGGATGGTGTTGATGGTGGTGATAATGTTTCCGGTAGTGATGAGGATGTTGTATCTGAAGAAATATCTATCGGGTCATTGGTTAAATTTGGTTCACCTTGTGTGAATGAATGTGTTGTCCAATATGGTAGTTGTGATGTTTGGTTTGGGGGATTGAAGGGATTTTCACGTATTTGTTCAGATGTTGGTGTTGAACCTAAGTAATCTGAGGGTAGGCTTGAGGTGCTACGTTGTGAAAGAAGTGTAGGGGTTTCTGGTAAGATCCCAGTGGGATTTTCTGGAGTGTTTTGTGATGGGGATTGAGGTATTTCAAAATGAACTCGGGGAGTTTGAAAATTTCTATTTCTTCGAGGATGTATAATTTGTCTATTTATTTCGATTGTGTTTTGGTTTTGACTAGGATGTCGTATTCTACTTAGTTCTGGTGGTAGTGTTGGGTATAGATTGTATGTTGGTTCACTTAAAGGTGCTTGCCGTTGAATGGGTTCTAGTGGTTCAGATAAGCGTGCGTGTCGTTCTTCAAAAGTATATGGGTTATCTTGAAAGGAAATTCGTGTAGATGTTTGAGGATTTTGGGTAGTTGAAGGTGTTGTTGGGTTATCTTGGGATGATGTCGGTGAAGACTGACTTTGGGACTGTTGGGTAGCAATTTTTGATAGCTTTTTGGTCTATTCTTTTAGTGAAAAAGTTTATGTTTATTATAGTATTCTTCTAAAAAAAGAATTAGGAGAATTGTTGCTAGGGCGAATGTGATGATTGCTTTTTTTATACATTTGCATATTGTCAAGATGAGGGATGATAGAAATGTTATAAAAATTACAAATAGTAAAAAAATATCAGTTCTACTGAAAATGGTTCGTATCATTTAGACAAGTTTTATATCGTACCTGTGGATATAATCAAGGGCTTTTGAAAGTTGGAGGAATAGTTCAAATAGGGAATAGAAAATTTAAAAAAATATTACAAAAAATGATTAAGATTATTACAAAAGATTCAAAGATATCAAAAAGAAATATTATAAAAGTTTTAAGTATCGTAAAAAATTGTTTGAGGTTTGTGATAATTATAGTGACTGATTGAGAGAAGAGCATTTACGAAATGACTTCTTGATCGAATATTTTTTGTTTTTTGGGGCAATTTTCAAGTGTGGTCGAATTATTTATTGGTTTTTTGACAAGTGGGTTGAGTTTTGTGAAAAATTGTTAGGGGCAATTTTTATGGTGATCGGGAGGTCTTCTTTGTCTTTATTTTCATTTGTCAAATGATCTGGGTTGTTTTTGAGATTTTTATACTTTAGGCTAGTTAAAATGGTCGTTCTTTTACTTTAGGCTAATTCAACATATTTGTTTGGGGGGTATTTGAGGTCTGAGTTGGGGAAATTTTGTTGATCTTTGGTTTAATAGATAAGGGAGGGTTATGATATTATGGTGATATTTATTTTAGTTGTCAAGTTGGAGTGGTTTGCTTATTTTTGACCTGGAGGTCGTAAAGTTATAGTTATAGATATGCCTGGAGTTTTATATGGTTCGTCTAATTGATCGGAGTTTAAGTTAGAGAAGGTGACGGATTGGATGAATCCTATTGGTTTAAATTTGAACTAGATTCATTGCGTGTTTGTCAGCATGTTATTTTGAAAAATGAAAATTCAAAATGTTTCAAAGGTCTAAGACTGTGAAATACAAAATTAAAGTTGTTTTTGAAATTCGACTTTCTTTAATATTTTAGATTGTGGGATGAATATTTTATAATTTTTACGTGGTTGATTTCTAAGTCGTGAAGACTCTCTATGTTCTGATTTGTCGATTTGTTCTTGGGGTATTATTTGTTCTGTCATTTTTCTATTTCTTCTTTCTTTTTGAGATGTATTTTGATCTAGATTTTTTGTATTGCTTTTTGTGGTGGTTGATTTTGTATTTTGGTTTTTGAAGTGTAAATATTTTTGTTCCTTTGTTGTATTTTCCGTATGTGGGTCATTTTGAATAACTTTGAAACCTGTAAAAGAATATAATTGAGTTAGTTCGCGGAGTGCGTATTCTTTTGGATAATAAGGTAATAGGTTATTTCGGTGTTGAACGATTTCTTTTTTGTCTGAGTCGGAGATTTTATATGTGACATCAGTGGGTTTTGCAATTATTTGGTATGGTCCTTTACGAAGGGGTTGTAATTTTTTAGAAATTCCTTTTTGAGTATTAAAATTGGGTATTAAAACAAATGTTCCAATTTTTAAATCGGAGGCTGGTGTAAAGCGTGAATTTATTTGTTCATTAATGTTTTGCCTTTGTAACAACTTTTTTGTTACTTTTTGATAGATTTCATTGTGTTTTTTATCTCTGTTTAAAATCCATTCGGTGTGTGTACCGGAGGCTAATTTAAGAATTTGTGGGTGATGAAAATGATCTTCATCGTGTGTATGTAAAGGTAGGTTATAACAAATTGAGTCTTTATTTGGTTGACAATAACCTTGTGCGTTTTTATGAGAATTTGCTGTAAACATTATTGGTTTGCGTGGCTTTTGGTTAAAAACCATTTCATATGGTGACATTCCTAGAGTTGTCGTAATTTGTGAATTATATGCTAAGGGAAATAATTTTACATCTGCTGACCATTCAGTATATCTTGTATCATTTCCATTGATGATACATCTAAGATATTCTTGTAGTGAACGGTTCATACCTTCGACTAAGCCGTTTGTCCAAGGTGCATGAGATGCACGTGGTTTGTGTTTGATGTTATATAAATGACATAGTGTGATGATTTCATTATTTATGAATTCTGTACCGTTGTCTGTAACTAAAATTTCTGGTAGTCCAAATTTGGCTATCCAGTGTTCATAAAGCGTTGTGTAAGCGTAATAAGCGTTACAATGTGGTACTGGGTTAAGTGCTACATAATGTGTAAATGCGTCAACAATTACCATAATGTAGGAGTTTCCTTCTGATGAGGGTGAAATTGGTCCTTTAGTATCAAATGAGATACGGTGGTTAAAGTACAAACTTTGTCCTTTAAAATCTTGTTTTTGTGCTATTTGTTTTTGATTTGGGTAAGGTTTATTTAGTTGGCATACTATACAGTCATTGCATAGTACTTTTATCCAAATTGGTGCATTTGGGAAATAAAAGTTTTGTATAAAATTTGAATATGTTTGCTCTGATCCAGAGTGTCCTTTAATATTTTGTGTATGTGAAATATTAAAAGCTATGAGAATCATACTTAGAGGGAGACAGGGAACTGTAGATTCATTTAGTTTGTATTCTAGAAGGTCTGTGTTTTCGTTTATTGTCGTATTATTGAATTTTCGAAAATATCGGAGGAGTGTTTTATTTCCTAAAATAGTTGTATCTGCCTTGACGGGTTTAGTTTTATATTTGTGCCATGATTTTAGCTGTCTAATTACCGGGTCAAGATTTTGATATTGTTTCAATGTTGAAATTGTAATTGTTTCTGTTGGGGGGAGAAAAATGTTTTCAATTTCTAATTTAGATAAGGGTATTGTATCAAGTGGGTCATGGAGGTCAAAAACTTGATTTATTGTGTATTTTGAATCGTTTGTTTGTGGTCCTGATAAATTTATTTTATCAGTTAAGTTTTCTTTTTCAATTAGTGGAAAAAGGTCTTTTTTATGCGAGTGTTGTTTTACTCTTTTTTGTTGGGTGTTATTTTTTATCCATTGTGAGTATGGAATTGGTTTAAAAGTTGATGTTCCAAGTAGATCAACTTCGTAGTGGTTATTTTGACAATCTAAATAAAGTGGAAAGTGTTGTAGATTATTTATCTGTGATTGTTCAACGTCAGTTTTTACTGCATTTTTGCATTCTAGTCGAGGTGATGTTTCGTTTTTTGCAAGGTAGAATTTTATATTTTTGGGTATTTCTACTGTAGTTTTACGTGTAAGTAATTCAGGTGGTGTATTTCGACTTAATGTGTCTGGTAATGCAAGATTCTTTCCTGCTGTCCAAACTATATGTAAGTTTGGAAATTTCATTAGAATTAATTGAAATCTGTAAACTCGGTGATTTGGGTTGGATTTTTGTGTAAAGAGAAAAATGATTGGTTTGTGATCTGTGAATAGAACTGTTGGATGTTTTGATCCAAGTATCAGAAATTCATATTCTGTAAGTGTATAGATTATGGCTGTACATTCTCTCATTAGGGTTGAGAGTCTTAGCTCTGCTTGAGTGAATAATCGAGAATTTGCTGATATAAGGTTCATTTTGTTTGTACCATTATGTGATTGTAATAACGCTGCGCCCATGCCAAAGTTCGAAGCATCGCACATTGCATAAAATAGTTGATTTGAATCTGGAATTGTGTTTGAAATTTGTTCAGTTAAGAGTTTCTTTATTTCTTCAAATCGTGCTTGATGTTCTGTATTCCATTCAAAATTATTTTGTTGTCTAAGTATATTATAGAATGGTCTTAGATATAATTGCATTTTATAAACATATTTGCTTAAAAAGTTTAACATTCCAAGGAATTCTTGGATTTTCTTTTTATTTGTCGGTGGTTGGAGTTTCTGAATAGCGTCAATGCGTGATTTTAATGGAGTGATTGTTTTTCTTTCTATGTTATGTCCTAAGAATTTAACTCTTGTCAAAAAGAAGTGTGATTTATCAGGGGCGGCCTTCAGATTTTCGTTCTGAAGTATTTGGTGATATTGTTCTAAAACATTGAACATTTCTTCTTTAGTTTGTGATTGCATAAAAACATCGTCTAAATAGGTGATTGCGTTTTTCTTGAGTATTAGTGGTCTAAAAATTTTGCTCATAAAAGCTGAAAATGCTGCTGGTCCTATGGATATTCCATAGAATAGTCGGTTGAATTCATATTGCTGATTTCCAATAACAAATTGTGTTGAGCGTCGCGATTGTTCAACTAGTGGCATTTGATTATATGCACTGTTCATATCTGCGGTTCTAAAGTATTTTCCGTTTATTTTTGTTAAAATAACTTGTATTGGTTCAATAGGCCAATTACACTTTGATTCATCTATGAGTGAGTTGAGGTATCTAGCGTCGAGAACGATTTTTATTGATTCTCCTTTGGCTAGAATGATAACAGGGTTGATAAATGTGTTGCCTTTTGGTTGTTCTTCTTTATTTACTGGTGATATAATGTTGTATTGTTCTAAAATGTCGAGTAATCTGTTCACTTTATCGTGTAAGTGAATTGGTTTTTTACTTGCTCTTTGTTTTTTGAAAACTGCGTCTGGTTTTAATGGGAGATGTAGTGATGAGCTGATTTTGCCAACATCAAATTTGGATGTTGCATAGACTGATGAATATTTAATTAGCTGTTTGGCTAATTTTTCAAATTCGTCTTGTGTTATTTGTGAATGTTGGAAATTAAACATTGTTAAAAATTTCTGTTGTATTTCTGTGTAGTTATTTATGTTGAATGTCGGTTTGAAATATGGGGTTTTTGTGAAATAATCCGTATTTCTTTTTTCGTTACTTATTATATTATTTATGGATAATTCTTCATTAAGAATTGTGGATTGACAAATATCTAATAATTGGAGTATATTATTTACGCGATATGCTTTTTCGTGTATTGGTGATATTGTAGCATTGGTTTCGCAATAGCCTAAAAGTCCTAAAGGTAATGTTACTTGGTAAGGTGTATTGTTGTATACATGTAGAGATATAAAATCTGAATTCGAGTTTTCAAATATTTTATGGATGAGATTGTGATTTTGAAAAACTTATGGATAGGTTTGAACTCAAAGTCTGACATATAGAGTTGTTGTTTATTTTGTTTTTTATCATATTGGTGAACTTGTTTTATTGAAAAATTATATATGTTTCCTGATAGTGGTTTCAGGTGTTTTCTTTGTTGGTTATATATTGGATAAAATTTTGAAAAGAATGGTGGTTGTTTGTTTAATCTTTGAAAAAATGTTAGGGATGTGTCTTTTGTTTTTGTGTATTTATCTTTGATTAGTATTTTACTGTTTAATATGTTGATTGTTGGTATATATTTGGAGATAAATGGTATTCCAATGATATTGTGTTTAATATCAGTGATATGGAATATTTGTTTAAATGGTTTAATTAAAATTTTATTTTGCTCCATTGTTCTTGTGGGGAGAAGAAATACTTGAATTTTTCCATAGTTTACCAATGTTGATCCTTGTGCTGTTGCTAGTTTACTGGAGGTTTCAAGAGGTGATAATTTTGGGTGTAATGTTTTTATTTCATTCCATGTGGGAATGTTTATTATGTTTGATTCTGCTCCTGAATCAATTAAAAAATCAATTTCAAGATCTGGTGGTTGAAATTCTTTGTTTCTTGGACTTTCTAAGAGAAATGGTATTGTCCAAATTTTTTCTTTGGGTTGTTCTTTTTGTATATTTTGATAGATGTGATTTGTATTCAAGCATTTTGTTTTGTCATTCTCATTGGGTTGATTTGTAGTGTTAATTCCATTAGTTTTTTGCGTCGTCGGTGTGGAATGGATGGGTTCAATATAATAATTGTGAAGGAGTTCTGATTGATTTTCATATATGTGTGATGAAAATGGTTGTTCATATATAATAGGTTCATAGTCATTTTCGACTGCTATCATATTGATGGAGATAGTGTTTTCTGTATCACTTTCTGAGTCTCATGATCCACAGTTTATTTGATTGAGTTGTAACGTGTCATTTACTGTGTCATCAATACCTGGAGGGTCTGATGTCGTTTCTGGATTTGATTGTACTTGATTTATATTTCTTTGATGTTTAGGTGTACTACTTCTATGGCGATTATTAGAATTATTATAATGGTTATTGTTCCTGTGTGGTGATTGGGAATAATTTCTATAACGATTATTATAGCTTGAATGTCGATTTTGTGAATTATTTCGTGATCTGCTTTGGTAATTATTGTTTGGTCTGTTATAGTTTGATCTGTTATATGAGTTATTCCTTGATCGATTGTTCGGGTAATTCTGGTTTCGGTTGTTTGAATAACTTCTATTTCGATTATTGGAGTAGTTTCTATTTCTATTGTATGATGAGTTTCGTGATTGATTGTTTGGATAGTAATTATTTCTTGATTGGGAATTAGATCTAGAAACAAATTGTGTTGTGTTTGAATTTGATCTGGAGTAGTTATTTCGACTATTTGGTCTATTGTAATTATTTTGTGACGAATTTTGTGTATTTTTTCGTTCTGGCGATCTTCCTCTATAACTTGAGTTATATGGTGATTGATTTCTTGTATAATTTGTATTGTTCGGGAGTAGTTTTCCTGAACTGTTGTTGCTGTACACAGTTTTGTTCGGTAGATTTTGATATTTTTTCATGTATTGATAGAATGATTTATTTGGTTCTTTATATTTTTAAGGTTTATTTTGATTGTCTTGCTGTTTTTGTCTACATTCAGAAATACTATGTCCGTATCGTCGGCAATAATTACACCATTTTTTGAAAGATGGTTTGCCTTTAAAGTTTGGGTGTTTTTCGTAAATATTGAGTATTTCAGTGATTTTTTCAACGAGGTCTGTATCTGATTCCTGTATATTGTTGATATTTGTGGTATTTGTTTCGATTCGGTTAACATATTGTAATTTCAGATTTTCTGTTTCTTCGAGTTTCATTGTGATTTCTGCTTGTTCTAGTTTGTCTACTAGTTTTCGAAAATCTAAATTGGGTTCTCGAATTGAAGAAGGATGGGATGCTCTCTTTTTTATTGCTATTTTCCTTAATTGCGGTGTTAAGGTCATCATTAGGATTTCTGTCATCTTTGTGTTTTTATAGTCATGTGTATTTAATGAATATGCTTTTCGAACTAGTGTTTCGATGCGTACTGCTAATTGCTTGATGGTTTCATTTGGTAATCTGCGAATTTCATTACATAAAACTCTTTGTTGTTGTTTGTTTCTTTCGGAGTCAAACATTTTTGAAAATTTTTGTGTAAACCTTTTCCAATTTGATTTTATTTCTAGAGGCAATACTGAAAACCATTTTTGGGCTGCGCCGTCTAAAGTTGTTTGTATCAACGCTGTGCGTCGATGTATCCAGTTTTGATGTAGTGGCGTATTAATTGGTTCAGGTCCTATATTTAAAATCAAATTTGCTGTTACTGCATTTAAATAGTCTTCTACAGAATATTCAGGGTCTGTTCCTGTGAATACCATTAAAGGTTTATTTGATGTTATTGATGATCCACCCATAAGGTATGGATTCATTGTCATTTGTAATGATTCTGCTGCATTTGGCATTTGAGAAAAATTTGAAGTTGATTTCTTGTTATTTCGTGTTGTTGAAGATAATATGGGAGTGGTATTTCATTTTGCATTTGTGTCGGTTGATACGAGTGTGTGATCATTGGGTTTTGTTGCTGAATTGGTTGAAAATATTGTGTATTAATTGGGTTTTGTTGCTGAATTGGTTGTTGATTTT
Organism: Symsagittifera roscoffensis; assembly: GCF_963678635.1. Taxonomy (NCBI): domain Eukaryota; kingdom Metazoa; phylum Xenacoelomorpha; order Acoela; family Convolutidae; genus Symsagittifera; species Symsagittifera roscoffensis. The sequence goes on along the minus strand of NC_087062.1, from coordinate 72,403,866 downwards.
GTGTTTCTATCGGTTGTGGAGAAAAAATTCTATGATTTGTATGTGGTTTCTGTACTCCTTGTCCACGATATTCTTGATTATATGGTGCAAATATATCTGGTTGTAAAAAATCATCATCTGAGGACAAGTAATCCATTTGATAAGATGTTTGTTTTCTATTTTTATTTTGTTGAAAAAATGGATAGTTTTCACTACGATCCTGTGAAGGATGTAAATTTGTTTGAAAATTTACTGAATTAGTTTGTGCCATTGGGTTATCCCAGTTTCGAGATCTTGTATAATTATTAAAATTTTTTCGTGGGGGATAATTTGTTTTTGATGGATGCGTGTAATTATAATTATGTTCTGCAAAATTGTTTCTAGTGAACGTTTTACGTGTTTTTGACGGTAGTGTCATGGGTCTGTATGTTTGATAATCCATGTGTGAATATTTTGGGGCAACCGAAGGTTTAACGGTTGATTGTAAGGTTACCTGTGCTAGCGAAGTGTTTGTATTTCTTGGTATTGTTAAATTTAGACGTATTGGTGAAATGCTTTGTTGTGTAGTTGTTGTGTGTACGATTTCTTCATTTATGAAGTGTGATGGTGTCTGGATATCTTGTTGAGTGAGATTTCTAGTTCCATTGAGGTTTTCATTGTGTATGACTGTGGAGTTTAAACTATTATTTTGCATATCAGGTAAAAATGTATTATAGTTTAATGGTGTTGCATCAATGGTTAATGGTATTACTCTTACATAATCTTTTACATAAGATATCGTACTTATTGCTTGACTTGCAATTGATTGTGGAATATTTATAAATGCATAATGAGACCATTCGGGGTCCCAAACGTAGTCTGACTGTTCTGTGATGGCGGTATCATCGTTTGAATTTTGAGGTCTAAAATTTTTTCTTGCATGTGAAATTAAATCTAAATTATGTGTGAAATAATCTATTATAAACCATGCCAAAATTTTTTGTAAGTCGTGTTTTGTATGTTGTGAAACTTCATCTTTCGTGAAATTTTCTTTAATTATATTTAGAAAACTAGAGAGTAGTGTGATTTCATGTCGTACTCTTATGTGTTTAGATGTTTCTGTCGGTGAGACATTTGGGAGTGGGATTTCGTTCTCTAATATCGAGATATAACTATATATTATTGCAAAAACTTCATTGGTGAATATGGAGTTTGCTCTTTGTGAGTTATGATATTGTATGCTTTTTATATATTCTGAGAATACTTTTGAAAATTCTAAATCAAGGTCGTCTGTTTGAATTACATATTTGCTGTGATTCTGGTTTGTTGAGCTGAATTCTATGGAGTAGATTCCATATTGTTGTGTTAAGTTGCATATATCTTTCAAATAGTGATCAATAATTTGTCTTTTGATTTTTACATCTGGGAACTCTGTTTTACATGGACTGTTTCCGGGTTCAAACAAATTTAAGAGTAAATTTTTGCAAAATATATGCTGTCCTCTATCAGTGGTTGCATCTACGATAAAGGGGAAGATATCATCATCATCTGGACTTTCTTCACCTGGGGTGTGTGTTGAACTCATTTTTTCGTTCGATGACTGTTAATATGTAATTATCAATGTGTCTAATTGGTTGATTCCAATTGTATAAATGCACTGGTTTGTGTTTATATTGCTTTTTTATTCTTCTTTTTCCTCTTTTTGATGAATTTGAAGTTGTTTCTGAGTCGGAAAAATATAATTGATCGTGAATGGGGCAATTTTTATCTATAGATTCCTTTAATTTGTAAAGTTCGTCTAAACTGCTGGTTTCTGATTCTGAAAATGCGTTTCGGTTTTTTGAAAATCTTTTTCGTGTAATTTGTCTTTGTTTGGTTATTATTTTTCTTTTTAGTGTTTGTCGTTTTGTTCTGATATATCCAACTGTTTGTGTATGAGGTGTGATTACAAGGTCGTATTTTTTGTTATCTATTTCACAATTGTGTAAAACGATTGTTTGTTTATTTCCTAGGTTTTTAAATGACATAAGCTTTAGGATGACGGATGCAAAGGGTTGTTAAATGATTTCTATTTTCTTAAACTGTTAGTCCTTACGATTTTTTGGTTAGCTTAACTTGGGTCTATTTGTTCAGGGTTGGAGAGAAAAGTATATCGATTCCGAAGAATGATTTTATACTTTCTCGTGGCTAGTATAAGCTAAGGTGTTAACTTACTTAATCTTACTTAAGGGTAGTGATTGTGTTCAAGGGTTGGAGAATAGTAAATCGATCCACAAGGTTCAGGTATAATTAGAACGCGAGTAGTTCGTTAGATACTATTTTAAACTTACTAAGTCTAAGATTTATCCTGGGTCTGGTAAGAGGGGGGATCAAGTGAAGGATGAATAACCAAAGTTCTTCACTGTTTATCCTAATTTGAATGATTAGTTTTGTTCAAAAATTTCTGTTAGTCCTGGGTTTTTAGAAAGGGTTGGATAGTGAATCGACGTTTGAGGTCGTTAGACACTAGCTAAGTGGGTGGGGAAGAACAAAATTGTTCTTTTTGATCCAAGGATAGGCCTTGTTGATCAAGTTTTAAATTTAATTAAATAGAAAATGATTTAAGATCCAAGGATGAGCCTTGATGATCTGATTTTAAATTTAAGTGAATTTTAAGTTTAAAATGATTTAAATTTGTGTAAAGAAAAGATTTAGTGTTTTTATGATATTAGTGAGCTTATGAATGCTGTTATGTTTAGGTGATGAAGCTGGAACAACAGGATGATTTTTGATTACTAATCATTTATTGTCATGCTACTAATTTTTATTTTGATTTTTAAATAAATTTTTTTCAAACATGTTTTGTATATTACTGCAGAATTTAGGAAAACGATCTGAGATCTTTTTATCAATCGTTATTGTATATTAATAATTTTGTTTAGCGCCTGAAATGATTTTGAAGATTGACTTCAAGATTTTATGTTTGCAAATGAAAATCTAAATTAATTGCTAGTAGTATTCTAAATACAAAAGTTCTACTTTGTCGTATGTCGTCTCTGGTTCGAGGTCTTCTTGCAATTCCGGGTAGTTCTCTTATCGTTCGGAATATTGGCTTTGATCTATTGAGTCGTAGAGACATTTCGATTAAATTATCGTCGTGTAACATTTTAAAAATGTTTTGTCTAAATTCTAATCTATTTTTGGTTAATTCTAAGCTATTAAGGTCTTATTCGAGACTTATGGTCGCACCAGATGAGTTAGGACCGATGTGGTTAACTCATAGAGTAATTTCGGATAGGGTACACCGTCTGCTCGTCACGCTATCTTATTTTCGGCCGGATAGATTCGTGCAACTTCTTAGTCTAATACCAATCCTAATCTTACTCTTATACTATCTAGTCTCAGGTTGTTTAACTAGTCTCTGCTAGGCTCAATAGATCTAGGGTATACTGGTTTATTGCGGCTGCTGAAGTCTTCTTGGAGAGTCAACTAATTTCTAAGTTAAATTCAAATCTCTCTGGTGCTGAAATTACAAGTAATTTCAGCACTTACAAATAAGTGGATTGTTAGTCAGATGGATCATGATTGGTTAATATTAAATACTTTACATTGGTAAAATATCTAATTTATCCAATCATAAAATGTAGTTTAGATCAGGTTCCACTCGGCAGTCGAGGTAAAACGTTTAGCAAACCAAGAAATTGCTTTTCAAGATTGCAACTTCTAGAAACTTATAAATGCAAAGTCAATGAAAATGGACTCCTTTTTCATGATGCTGTAATTTCACTGCCTTGAAACAAATTTTTCTACTAAAGAAAAAATTTTAATTTCGTTTGCTTCAGAAAGCAAAGCGATACATTTGAAGGCATTTTCATGCAAAATGGGTTTTAATGTAGATACTTACTGTGTGTAGATGAGTTTTTAAAACTTCGGTTGCGAACAAAAATTTGATAAAACTTAGAGTTGGCTTTGAACGATGTTTTTGTTCAAAAAATTGGTGCGAACCCTTACAAATCTGTGAGCTATCTCCTCGAAACATGTTTCTGAGAGCGTAAACGCGTGAAAAAGTTTTGAGATTTACAGGTGATCAATATTATAACATTTCCAGACAAACCTATTTGTTCTCCTTGTTCTATTGAAACATCAGGTTCTTGGCTGATGCATATGTTGTGAAAAGCTATCAAAACGACATTTACGTACACAACATCCTGACCAGGGGCGGATTTAGGGGAGGGGGGGCCCTACAACGGCTTCTTTGACCTGTTTTTTTTTTCAAAAAAATTGCGTGCGGCGCAGAAAGTTTGGCCCAAACAGGGTCTTTTTACTGCTTTGGGGGAGCTCGGAAAATCAATCTGTTCGACCTAAAAAAAAGGTCGTCAAAATTTTCGAAAATTTTTTTGAAAATTCGCCCCCCCCCCCCCCCCCCCTCGAGAAAATCCTAGATCCGCCCCTGATCCTGACAGTTAAAATGAAATTTTTCATGGTATTGATTTTTAACCAGTGTTTTCCCAGAAGGCAACGAAGATCCAAAAATTCAGTCTAACAGCAAAATTAGTAATTGTCGCATTTTAAGAACAATGTGATATGTTTTTTTTATCTAGCTTAGTTTGGGCTTCTGCTATCATATTTCATTGGAGAGTTCAATCGTGAAATGGCATAGAACTTCCCTGCACAAAAAAAAAGATTCCCAGTAAAGCAGAACGAGAAAAGTTATTATCGAACAGTGGTTTTATTGAGCTCTTTCATAACGCAAAAGTTATGAAACTATGTTCATTTTTTTCTAGAATTACTACAATATCTTGAAAATACTCATTAAAGTATGCTAGGGCAGACTGTAAAAAGAGTAACAGTTCCGCTGTCTGTGCCCTCCGATTCTTGTTTCATCAAATAAGGGGCTTTTCTATTATCTGCTAAGGGGCTTTAGCTATTATCTAAATTTTGATGAAATTTGTTACTTTGAAATGACTTGGAGAGCAAATTTTCTTTTTCTCTTTCTTCAATACTGCTCCTGCTATACAGTGCTTAACTCCAACACCTTTTCCTTTGAGTGTTTCTTTCAAATTTTCCTATTTTCCTTGCCCGTGAAAATAAATGCCTGAACCCACATTTATTTCCCCTTATTTATTATGCTGCCACCACGTGACTAAATTGCCCAATGTCTGTCTGTATTAAAGCTACGACTGAGCCCGCATTGGTCTTTTCAGCGGAACTTATTCCTTATTTAATGCTCTAATCTTTGCATATGTGGTTCTGCAAACACTTTTCTCTGAAATGCAATAAATATACTTCATATGCACAAAAAATAACAAATTTACTCTTTTTTTGATTTTCTCCTTCATCTACTGTGTTTTATCCTTTTTTTCTGCTTAAAAGGTTGCTGATCTGATTTCTCTCTCAGATCTGATTTCAGTTTCATCTGCATAATATGCCCTTTTAAATGGTATCATTATTCAAGTAAAAAAAAATACTCTTAATCCTGGTTGGTAGTAACTTACGTCGTGTTTCCCAGCGTAGCAAGACTGGATGACGTTGATTATTATCAGCTTCAGCCCGTTATGTTGGACCGATTAAGTTCAGAATTACAATCCGAGAACAAGTCTTCAAAGTACAAAAAACACTACGTTTGCAGATCAATTTGACAGTACAACAAAAACGAAAATCCCTTAAATCTACTCAGCTTAAACTATTAAGAGCATTTTTCAAGAGTCGCTAGAGTTCATTTTTGAGCTGAATGGATTTAAATTTGTTGTGATTTTGCAAATACCTTTACAAAATTGACCGTCATCAATAAAAATCATCATCGTTATGTATTTAATTTGTTTTAACTTTTCCTTAGTTGTTGTATTCTGTCTAATTATCTTTCACCAGACTTTTACTCAAGGTATGTGGTCATTACAATTTAACGAAATTAGTTCTCGGGATCTAAGCTAGGACACATCAGAATGCAGTGAACAGATTTTTCCATTGAGGCTCCAATCAAGACTGAAAAAGGGCTTTGTTATGGAGTACCATTATTCTGAAAAAAGCAATGTTGTTTTAGCGTCAAAAATAACTCGCTAGCTCTAAGTCTGGATATTTAAGGGCGAAGAAAGGCCTGCTCTAATTTACGAAAAAAGTCTAAATTTTCTATCGTCTAAGTTTTTTATTGGTTGATGTTTCGGATACGACAGATAGCAATTTTTCAAAGTTTTTTTTCCAAAGTTTTAAATAGGTTCATAAGTGAAACCATTCATGTGGATAAACTATGGATTAGAAATGGAGATTTCCCTTTACAATCAGGTAACCAACTTGAATTTTATTTTGATTACAGTTGAAACTTCTTAAAAAAGGTTTTCAATATAATCTAAGTCTAGATGTTTTCTCATCCCAAGCCTTGTGATTCAAGTCCAGATTTTTTAAAGAGAAAAGTCTGTCTAATTTAATTGAATTTGAAATTTTTCATAATTTTGTAACATAGAAAAATAGTTGACATCACAATCAAAGAAAGAACCAACTTGACCGCATCCAAGTTTAGGCGTAAAAAGCGCATGATAACGGATTACTTAGTTGATTTTTAGACAACTAATTTTTATTATAATTAACAAAAATGGGTGTTCATAGACTTATTATCGATCAAAATTGTGATGTTTTCCTAGAGATTATAAACAAAAAATCTCTCTAAATTGATTATAATTAATTACCAATGATTATAATCTCTTAATTTGCCAAAAAAAATTGTCTCAACAAAAGCATATTTAATTATATCCCACGGGTTCCTAACTTTCCGTGAAAAACAAAGTCTCTAAAAACCATCTGACCTGTCACACTTTGGTTCATCTGAACACAAAAATTTCCACGGAACAAAAGTTTCATAGAAATCTTTTCATATTATTTAAAACGTTCCCGCGGTAGGTGAAAAAAAATTCGTCCAATTAAATCATGAAACTAAAGCAAAGTGCTGATGCTTGGGTAGTTGTTTGAACAACTTTATTGAAAAAAGGAAACAAAAAAACTATAAAAGTGAAATTATTTGAAATTTCCCACACAGTTTTTTAATTTCTCATCAAAAACAACGTCCACGTAAAGAAAAAAATCTATACAATTCCGGTGGTCGAAGACGAAATATGCAAACAAAAGATTATGATCGATTAACCTTGATTGTATAAATTTTTGAGCACAACATGAATTGAAATTTGGGAAAAAATTATTCGATTTTATTCCACTACATTGTGCTATATTTGATTGAAAATTGAATTCAAAAAGAGAGGTTAAAATCGATTATTATTGAAATTGGACGCGGGTTTGTTTAAAAGAGAAGTCAGTTTGACTTATCTCACAGTTTTTTCTAACAGAAAAGTAAAAAGCATCACTGATTTGTTTGGTTGTCTGCTGAAGGTGAATGCGACACATGTTTTATTTTAATTGACAGTACTTGAATTCTCGTAATTTTTTTAATTCGCGTAAAACAAGTTCCAACACTGATCTAGTGAGTTTTTTTAAAGTTGTTTTGAATGCTCGATTAGACGACCTTAGCCATTGACCAGTTGCCTCGTGGTGCAAAGTCCTCTAAGATTCAAAAAAGGTCAACATTTTTTATAAGATCTTCTGCTTGGTTCAACTTGGTTTGTTTGACCAACGTTGGAGCGTACTCCTTCCGAGTCGTTTCCAGAAGCTTTATACTCGACCCTTTGTTAGCTTACAGGATTTGTTGCTTAATTTGTTGGGCTTGGTTGATTGTAGAACGTAGTCGCAGAAGCGTAGATGAGTGAACTTCCGACCAGGAAACGGTTAAATGTAATTAGTTCATGATCGATGAGGTTGTAAAGTACCTGAAACTCGATTTGATTACGCCTTCAACAATTATTACTAATGTTGAAATCAAATCTTTTGAAATTGTCTCACGTCCCGAACTTAAAACAAAGACTCATTTTTTTAGGGCGACGCGTCTTTCCTTTTCTCGGATGAAAAAAGGGGCAGACGAGGCGTTCAACAGTCTTTCAATTGAATCATATTGAAAGTTAATTACTACTTTGGTCGAAATTGTGTGGCCAACTCATATTTTATTTGCTGGCAGGTACAAACTAAATTGGATTATCTGAAAGTTAATTATTATTATTAGTTTGGTGCTCCGAGCCCTGCTTATCACTCAACAGTTCTTAAATTTTTCTGAAGAACTGCTCCAACTTTTTTCATGTGTTCAAAATGAAGCTTTGTTACAAGATGTTCCGTATGAAATCAGTGCATAGGAGCATACCTTTATCATGAGCTTGAATAATTGTCAGACGAAGACGAAGTAAAAGGGTTTCGTTGCATTAAGAATTGGTGAATTTGTCAGCCGACCTCGGCCTCGAGCAAGACTTCATTCCATGAATGATAACAAAAGTATTAAACCGTCTTTTTTGACTAGTGCCTTGTCGGCGGCTAGGAGTTTAATGGTATCCGAAAGGCTAGTGCGTTGAGTTTGGTTGTAAAGAAAAGATTTTGCTGGCGCTCAATCATCAAGGGTAAACAATTGTTTCCGTTTAAGTCTTATTTTTATAATAGGAACAGCTACACGCGTTAGAGAAAGCCATTCAAAAACCAATATAAATTCAATGAATGGATCAATCATTATAGCGTACAAGTAATTTTCCTCTTTCGCTGTAGCATGGAATTGTCAAGCTGCACAGTTGACTTTAAATAGGTTGTGTTAATCTAAGATGTAGTTGAGTTGACCCACATGGGATTTTAGCGCGGTACTTGAAGCCAGTCCGTTTCTCATAGACACGAAACGCTGGTGATCGCAAACAAGTAACTTTTTCAGCAGAATACATCATGTGGTGTGAATGGCTAGATTCTTCTAATCTGGTTTCTATCGGCACTGTTGGGGCGTTAGAGATTGACGGTAATTCACTAATTGTAATGGAAATTTTTTTTGTTTTTAACTCTAAGCAAGTACGGTCGTAATATCTGTCTAGAACGAATATGAATCCTTTTTTCGGGTTTAATTTGACTCCTGGATGTATACGCAAGCTCCTATGGGGCATTGAGAAATGTAAGCAAAACCATGTAGTTCTAAAAAGCTGTGTTTGCCAATTTGACCGATTAACCTGAAAAAGGTGAAAAAGTTATCTTGTCTAAACTGTCTTGTGCGTTTTTGGATGAGTGGGATGTGTTTTTTCAGGAAATTCTTGATATCTTCTTATACCACAGCCTCACGCTTTTGAAGTAGTGTTTTGTGACAAATGGTGCTATCAATAGCAGCGGAACAAAAAATTTAGCTACAGTAGACGTTACTTTGGATATTGATTTTGCTTAAGCAGTTGTTTGTTTTGCGTTCTGGTTAAATGATGAGTGTATCAATCTTAGTATCTGGTTCACTGTTGAAACCCGATGAAATTTTTTTTTGTGTGGTTTTTATTTATGTGGGCTCGGTGAGGAAATCAAAAACATCTGCAGGTGTCAATAGAAACTTGGTTAAATTGAATCCTTTTTATGGAGTTCAGTCGTTGAAGCTTCAATTGATTGTTGAGTCTCCCGTAGAAGATCATGAGATTGAACTAGGTCATCCATGCAGACGGTGCTATGAAATAAATGCCGTATGTTGGGTTCTTTTCTGCAGACTTTTAAAATACAGAACCGGTTTGAAATTTATGCCAATCAGCCAACTTTCCAGCGAGTAAAGCGAGAGAGTATTTTTGGTTATATAAAAATTATGATCAATTGAGCAATCTCCCCCTCACCATTCTCGCGCGGGGGGAGATAGCTCAATGTTGAGGCATGTTTATAACTAGTTGAAAATAGTTCATTATATGAAACCATAAGACAGATTCTCCAACGATTTTGTAACAGCAAATTCACAACATGTCAGAAATCAAAAATACATGCAGTGTGAAAAACTAAAAACAATGCATCCATGGCCGGCTTTTTTCTGTCTCAAATGAAAAAATGATGTTTCTTACAATAAACGTAGCGCGGAGAATAGTTGTTTGTATTCACGTACAAAGTTATTGCCCCAACTATGGTGACTTGCTTTCCGCCAGGCAATGGTCGCCCAACCAAAAGTTCAGAGTTTCTCGTTTTCGATTTTTTTTCTTTTTTCAGTTTTTCTCGACACTCATAAAAAATTTCAGCCGGTCAATGCATTGCGTACTATGAACATATCAACCATCTGCGGCTGTTTGCATTCGATAACCCCTTTTGTTGTTTTCTTCTGTTTTCGAAGGTTACATGACAAAAAACCCCTCACCTTCAGATCCCAAAGAAGGAGATCCCAGCCAATAAGATACTTGTCCAAAAATACTCTTTCTAAAATTGCCCACAGCTTAAGATACCAACAAAAAAAGTATCAAAATTTGAAAAGAAAGGCGGTCAATTAATCAGAGCGAAAACAAAGCGTCGGTTAACTCAAGAAACGACAAAATTTCGAGCTTGAATGACCTAGCTAGTTCATTGTTTTCGAATGTAATCTCAAAACTCATAACAGACTAAATTACAACGAAAATAAAAGTTTTTCAATTATTCAGAACTAACTTTGCCGAAAACGGCCAGATTTTTCAGACAAATCAAGTCGGTACAAAAAAAACAAGTCTGTGGTACTTGCGCAGTACCCGGTTATCTTTGTTATGTCAAGCCAATAATTCACGAAAAATTCCTACAGATTTTTGAATTCGGGATTTTTTTTCCATGTATTCGAGTTAATGTAATCTATGATCCTCGGAGCGTAACCGTGGTTCCAACTATGAAAAATATTCATTGCTCAATTTCTTATAATCTATGTATTGTATGAAACTATGAAAACTAAAAAAAATTTACATCGCATAAAGTTTGAAGTCAAGCTTGTGGGGGCAGTGAAGTTACAAGATCAAAATCAGAAACAGACTTAACAAAATATTCAAAAAATTAGTTTTTCTATCCTTTTTTTATTAAAAAATAATCAAAAGCTTGTCGATGTGTTTTGAATGAGAACGAACAATGATCTTGAGTGGACAATTCGGCTACTGAAAAATCGACGGGTCCTCATTAGACAGTTTATTTGACTAATCATTCAAATGTGTGATCAGCAACGAGACTAATGACATCAAGAAACTTAGGCCCTTGTGACTTCATACCCTTTTGTAGAAAATTTGGCTACTTTTTGAAACTTCTTTGAAAAATTCTCAAACGCAATGTCCCAACGACCAGTTCTGAAGCTATGCGTCTAATAACGTTAAAACTGATTCAAACACTCTGTTGTAACTGAGCTTGGAATTAGTTGTGAACTGAATTAATTCACTATACAAGCTACGCGTTTAGCAAAATCAGACATCGAAACACTTTTGTTCCGACTTTCCATGTGGGCTCGGTGAGGAAATCAAAAACATCTGCAGGTGTCAATAGAAACTTGGTTAAATTGAATCCTTTTTATGGAGTTCAGTCGTTGAAGCTTCAATTGATTGTTGAGTCTCCCGTAGAAGATCATGAGATTGAACTAGGTCATCCATGCAGACGGTGCTATGAAATAATTGCCGTATGTTGGGTTCTTTTCTGCAGACTTCAATGGCTCTTTGACGTAGTTCAAATATGGCTGTTGAGGGCGAGAATTTAGCTTAGCGGACTAGTCGCGTATATTCTAGTGCTTAACTAATTGTTTTTTTTACAGCACACAAGAACCGTAGCATTCAATGATTATCCTTTTCTTGCCTATCTCCCAAAACATGCCTTCTATATCACCAGCGATTGCTATTGTTTTCTCTCTAGCCCAATATGGAACCAAACTAGTTGTTTAGTAGATCCTGTCCCCGTCTTTTAACGCGACCTGAAAGAAATAGCTTTGAAATTTGGTGCAGTTGTCATTGAGCGACTTCACCAACCAGAATTCTGGAGATTTGTAACCGGATGTTGTGGTAGATACCAAAATTGTAAGTATGGCAGATGTAGAAAAGTTACGGGTATCAAATCAATAGATAATGATTTGTCGTAGGGTTACAATATGGCTTTTACCTATTGTAGTTGTCGATGCAGAGATTCAAGTTGTGTTTCTGCAATGTTTGAATTGTGTGACATCGATAAATTGTCCTTTCGAAGCAATTTAGTTTAGTAGCGAGCTCCAAAAAAAATTTCATTTCAAAAACACCAACTGCGTAGTTTGTTGGCTCGAAAAGTTACTTTATTTTTTTCAAAAGATGCTTTGAAGTGTACCAGATTACTCAATTTTTGTCAAACATTTCCGCTTTTTTTTCAAGGGAGCATCTTCGTTTTGCATTATGTCGAGGGAATTGGCTAGAGGTCAGTTTTAATGCTCATCTGAAGACCTATGATGTAGCGGACTGGTTAGCGCACATACCAGAATTTGCGAAATCCATGCCGACTGCCAAAAGGGTCTTTCAGCCTTTCCTTCTCTGCTATATGCCAGAAAGCATCGACACTGAGTACAACTTGTAACGAGTTGTCGAAACGCGATGTGTCCTAGATGGCCTTCAATCGGTTTTCCACGTTGATACCGTTGCACTTCTGAGTCTGGCTTTGTTCTGATGTAAAGTAGATGGATATTTACCCAACAGTTATTTTTGATGCAGCGTTTTGCTGGAGTACAATAAGTTGATCTGTGGTTAGCCAGACATTTGAAGCAAAATTGTTCATCTTTCACCAGTTATTTACGCATTATTTGTTGAGAAGTTAGCTTTGAAAACTGCGCTGTGAAGTGACCAAGTTAGTGATGAGTTTGTCTTCTGTCAGTTCTTTTCAGCTGTTGACCCTCATAGAAATCTTTTTTAACTGGTATTTTCCGATCATTGCTTTCCGTAAAAGTGCTTGGTACATCCGGTAAAACCCATAATTTCTCGCAAGCTCTAAAGTATTTGTTGAGCCAGTCTGTGAGATCCTTGAGCGTACATTGGTCCACCCTATTATAAATGCAGTAATTTTTTCATTTGAACAAGACTGTTTTAGGAAATTTAGAACTAGCACGTTGAGTCAAGTAACTCGAGTTCAAACCTGACTTGCAGTTAATTAGCCGGAAGTTATCAACCAGTTTAGGTAGAAAAGCATCAAACTTGACGAAAATTTAAGGTTCATTTAAGTGCAGTCAATCAAAGTTTTCCAGCTTCCTAGTAAAAGCTGCAACAATGAAATTAATCATGAAACATCGGCAAACTAATTCGTCTGTTTTTTAAACTTACTAAAAAAATTGAAAATTGAGGCCATAGCTTTTTGCTTTGTTTTCAAGCTTAAGCCATAGCTTTTGGATTAAGTTAATTTTTCCGAGCCCATTTTTTAGAACTTGTTTTTTATGCAGTCGAGAATGGCTTAGGCTAAATATTCTATTGTATTGGACTGCTGTCGAATTGTGAAAGCTTAAAATCTGCCAGCTTGATTTGTTTGAGATTGTGGAGACATGCCAACTTTTTCTTTTTCTGATCAGTATAGCGGAGATCGTGATCGACTAGATTTAGGTTTTTGAACACCGCCGATTCGTAGGTTACATAATGAAGCCTTTAGCACCAGTCTGCTGCTGTTGTAGTGCTGGATTAATTGGATATTGATCGTTTCTAGATAACTCTGAACTCTCATAGGAACCAGGTCGATCTTCATAGCCTCACCTTGTCATCGCTGCGTCGCTCATCGACACTGGTGTATCCTTTTGATTATATTGTCGAATAATTTATCGATTTGCATTTTACTCGAGTAGTGTAGTTTTGTCAGATTGATTGGCCCAAGGCAAAAGCGTAGTTGGTCCCACTGTTGTTGTATTATCAAAACTGATGGTTGCCGTATGAAATTTATATGTAGTGTTATGAGCTGTAGTGGAAATTTGCATGAAACAACGATTACTGGCCGGTAGTTTGGGATGACTTGATTCTTTAGTTGTAACCCCCATACAAAAATCGTTCATAAACAAATAGACGTTCGAATGGAAGAACGATTCCAATTTTGGGACCTTAATACTAGGAAGCTTGAGTTTTTGATATTTTAGAGCCAGGCCATTGTGCTCGCGTTCTGATCAGTATCATCGCATTTGCTTCACCAGCGAGTTTTTGCGGCTTTGTAGTGAATAACCATCCTTAAGAAGATCTTGCACGTCTGCTAGAGGGCATGAAGTATATCATCCTACAACTCTTCTAATTCTTCTAATTCTAATTCTTCCAGTGTTTTTCAAAGTTCGTTAAAGAGTTTTTCACATTCTCTAAGTCAGTAGACTAGCAGTTTTGCTACTAATGTGTTGTTCAAGGCACTCAAGAGAAGTGTATAGCAAATCGTCCATTTGTTTATGAAAGCTTGTTGTGAGGTTTTGGAGCCATAATTGAAGTAGTGCAACGGTTATAAGAATGAAATACAAACGATGACAGAGAATTTAAGAAATAGAATGAAAAGTAGATTGAGGGTTTTAATAGTAATTGAGCAAAAAATACGGGCTGTACTGCTGGCACAAAATGCGTACCGTATTTCAGAAAGGGTTTTTTATGCAACTCAGAAACTATAAAAACTGTATGCCAATTGGTAGCTTTGTAACTTTATGCCATTTGCCAATTATGCCATGTTGGACTTTATTACAAAATCTATTGAACTGATTCGCAAAAAAAGCGCTGAGCAAGCGAAAAATAAATCCCCTGCAATAAAAGCATCTGGCGCAATCATCACTATGAAGCCCTTTTGAGGAGAAAAATGATAGTTTTAGTCTTGATACAAAGTTATTATTATAAAGTTGCACAATCGTGATTATACTCAAAAGTTGTCTAATTTAGACATCCTACGACGACTACATCAGTTTTTGTCTATTTCGCGTCAATTGTTTTGGATTAATAATATCTGGGTTTTTGAAAACGGTCAGAAGAAAATATTTCAGAAGAGCCTTCAACATATTTCTAAAATTGTTGTTCAAAGAGTAATAATAAAATGAAAGAGTAACCACTACACCTTGTTTATAGTTTTGAAATGTTTTTTTTTTGTTTTTTCTTAGAGCTAAGCTTTCATGTCGAGGGAAATTTATTTTTGGAAATTTCGCTTTTTTGTAATCAAATCGTTTTACTTTTGTTTTCAGATGTTTCTTTCAACTGGTCGGCGAACGCGGCTGTTCCTAGTCTGAGAGACTACTTCTTCAACCCTCCTGAGTCATATGAGCCCCACCCGGCTATAGGTGGAATCCAGTGCTATCGGCGCAAGTGTCGTCCTGATGCCTCCAACGGGGGCACGTGTCCGGGAGTCTATGATGACAGGGTGCGGGGAAACTTCTGTGTCGTTAAGAACGAGTTCGGATACCTCATGTTTGACGGGGTATTTTCAGTATTCGACTTGACCAGTGCGTGCTACGATAAGGTCAGTCAATTCCATGGTATCAATTGATGGAGCATCAATAACTGATCAACTAGGATCATTTTTTAATCACCAATCGTTTGACAAAGTTATGCATTTCTGATACTTGGCATCAATATTTTTAAAAATTTTTCCTCTTTGACCCAGTTGTTAATTCACAAAAAAACTGAAAAAAAATTTTCATCCCTACCAATGAGAAGGAGGCAGTATTTGCTATTTATACATCAAAATCTTGTTATTTATGGTCAAAAGGATACAAATTGTCAGGATAATATTGCAGGTAAAAGCGTGTCACGTGAGTTACTGCAACTCGAATGAGTTCTACCGAGACAAGACAGGCTGGTGCAGATGCGAAGATCGTCAGTGTATCCTGAAGATGCTCCTGCAGCCCCCCAACATCGAGAAGGAGGGGTCCAAATTCTACTACAAAACCCCTCAAGGTCAACTGAAACGGGGTCAACACGACTGCAAGGACACTTGCCACAATCAGAGGCATTCCAGTTTGATCTTATGAAGACCTTGTGATGAACTTTCAAAACTGTTTTTTCTTGTCTTTTTTCTATCACTTTTGTCGCGCGTAATAGTTCAATTCAAACTCTGTGTAACCTGTTTGGCTTAACTCAGTTCGCTCTGCTTTTAAAATACAGAACCGGTTTGAAATTTATGCCAATCAGTCAATTTTCCAGCGAGTAAAGCGAGAGAGTATTTTTGGTTATATAAAAATTATGATCAATTGAGCAATCTCCCCCTCACCATTCTCGCGCGGGGGGAGATAGCTCAATGTTGAGGCATGTTTATAACTAGTTGAAAATAGTTCATTATATGAAACCATAAGACAGATTCTCCAACGATTTTGTAACAGCAAATTCACAACATGTCAGAAATCAAAAATACATGCAGTGTGAAAAACTAAAAACAATGCATCCATGGCCGGCTTTTTTCTGTCTCAAATGAAAAAATGATGTTTCTTACAATAAACGTAGCGCGGAGAATAGTTGTTTGTATTCACGTACAAAGTTATTGCCCCAACTATGGTGACTTGCTTTCCGCCAGGCAATGGTCGCCCAACCAAAAGTTCAGAGTTTCTCGTTTTCGATTTTTTTTCTTTTTTCAGTTTTTCTCGACACTCATAAAAAATTTCAGCCGGTCAATGCATTGCGTACTATGAACACATCAACCATCTGCGGCTGTTTGCATTCGATAACCCCTTTTGTTGTTTTCTTCTGTTTTCGAAGGTTACATGACAAAAAACCCCTCACCTTCAGATCCCAAAGAAGGAGATCCCAGCCAATAAGATACTTGTCCAAAAATACTCTTTCTAAAATTGCCCACAGCTTAAGATACCAACAAAACAAGTATCAAAATTTGAAAAGAAAGGCGGTCAATTAATCAGAGCGAAAACAAAGCGTCGGTTAACTCAAGAAACGACAAAATTTCGAGCTTGAATGACCTAGCTAGTTCATTGTTTTCGAATGTAATCTCAAAACTCATAACAGACTAAATTACAACGAAAATAAAAGTTTTTCAATTATTCAGAACTAACTTTGCCGAAAACGGCCAGATTTTTCAGACAAATCAAGTCGGTACAAAAAAAACAAGTCTGTGGTACTTGCGCAGTACCCGGTTATCTTTGTTATGTCAAGCCAATAATTCACGAAAAATTCCTACAGATTTTTGAATTCGGGATTTTTTTCCATGTATTCGAGTTAATGTAATCTATGATCCTCGGAGCGTAACCGTGGTTCCAACTATGAAAAATATTCATTGCTCAATTTCTTATAATCTATGTATTGTATGAAACTATGAAAACTAAAAAAAATTTACATCGCATAAAGTTTGAAGTCAAGCTTGTGTGGGCAGTGAAGTTACAAGATCAAAATCAGAAACAGACTTAACAAAATATTCAAAAAATTAGTTTTTCTATCCTTTTTTTATTAAAAAATAATCAAAAGCTTGTCGATGTGTTTTGAATGAGAACGAACAATGATCTTGAGTGGACAATTCGGCTACTGAAAAATCGACGGGTCCTCATTAGACAGTTTATTTGACTAGTCATTCAAATGTGTGATCAGCAACGAGACTAATGACATCAAGAAACTTAGGCCCTTGTGACTTCATACCCTTTTGTAGAAAATTTGGCTACTTTTTGAAACTTCTTTGAAAAATTCTCAAACGCAATGTCCCAACGACCAGTTCTGAAGCTATGCGTCTAATAACGTTAAAACTGATTCAAACACTCTGTTGTAACTGAGCTTGGAATTAGTTGTGAACTGAATTAGCTCACTATACAAGCTACGCGTTTAGCAAAATCAGACATCGAAACACTTTTGTTCCGACTTTCCATACGAAAGTAACGGAACATTTGTGCTCGGGTGGGTTTTTTTCTTCAAATAAACTTTAACATTTTAACTAGCCGTTTTTGGACGGAATTTTTTTATAATGTTCGAAAGGTATTGTTGTCTTGAGCTTACATTTGAAGATATTTCACCTGTGATCATTTTTCGTAAAGTTATGGGGTTTTGAAGATTGTCGTTTTTGGCCAATTTGGGACAATTAACGCGCGATATATTTCGCGCTATTAACGCGTAAGCGGAGACTTAATCCGTCTTAGTAATCGTTCCAAATTGGTAAAAAAGAAGCTTATTCGCCATAATTGGTTTGTTACAAGGAGCGAAATTTATCCTTTTGTACTTTATGGGGGGGATGATTTTTATAAAAAATTTCAAATTTTAGAAACTTTTTTTTCATTTTGTTTTAATTCATTGAATTTTTTAAGGTTATTATTGCTCCATAAACCTTAAAAGGCAGTCGGAACATTCAGGGCTTCGCCCTGATACGAGCAGTCTTGTTTGTCTTATTTTTGAAAATTCACGAATTTTGTCACGTCTTTTTGTCTTGATACCAATAAGAGTTTAACTTTATAAAAGAATCAACGGCATGTTTGAGTTTGTAGGTCTAAAAGATCATCTCAAAGTTGTCAAATGCGACAAGAGTTCCTGAAGAGCTCTCGAAATAACACTGTTTGTGAATTATAGAGAAAATTTGTTCGGAGCTTGTCAGTAGCTGTTAGACTCAGCGAGTTTGCTGCGAGCGTCACACCAACCGGCTGGAAGGCCGTAATGACCTGACTAATATCGCGCTGAAAATAGTTTCATGCTGGGTTAACAAGTCGTACTTTTGGCTGATTACTCAACTGTTGGTGTGGTGTACCAACGCTAAACTTCGATTAGAAATTAATTAAAAAGAACTCGACGAAAGTAGCACGCTTATGTACAAGCTCACTATACAAGCTACGCGTTTAGCAAAATCAGACATCGAAACACTTTTGTTCCGACTTTCCATACGAAAGTAACGGAACATTTGTGCTCGGGTGGGTTTTTTTCTTCAAATAAACTTTAACATTTTAACTAGCCGTTTTTGGACGGAATTTTTTTATAATGTTCGAAAGGTATTGTTGTCTTGAGCTTACATTTGAAGATATTTCACCTGTGATCATTTTTCGTAAAGTTATGGGGTTTTGAAGATTGTCGTTTTTGGCCAATTTGGGACAATTAAAGCGATGTATTTCTCGCTTTCAACGCGTAAGCGGAGATTTAATCCGTTCTAGCAATCGTTCCAAATTGGTTGAAATAAGCTCATTTGCCATAATTGATTGTTGCTAGCAGCAAAATCTATTCTTTTGTACTTTATATGGCGTGTGGGGGATGATTTTCATAAAAAAGTTCAAACTTCAGAAAAAAAAATTTCAGAAGAAAATTTTTTTTGCCCTCCAACGTTTATGGAGCAGTATTCAGATTAAAACAAATTAAATGTGATAAAAAAAATGAATTTTTTTTCTAAAATTTGAAATTTTTAAATAGAAATCATCCCCACACACGCGATATAAGATACAAAAGGATAGATTTCGCTCCATGTATCAAATCAATTATGGCGAATAAGCTTCTTTCAACCATATCGGAACCATTTTAAATATCCGCTTACGCGTTAAGAGCGCGAAATATATCGCGCGTTAATTGTCTCGGCTCTTTTCCAGTTTCCCCCCCCCCCCGCTTTCAAATTCAAATTTGAAAAGCTTATTTAACGTAGTCATAATGCCATGAAATTTGGCATGGTGAACAAATCGACAACTGTGAACAGATTTCTTCTTCATACTTTACAGCGTAACATCACGCATTTAGCCGTAATAACACGTAAAACAAACATAAAACTCGGTATTTTGAAAGGGGGGGGGGGAACTGGAAAAGAGCCATTGTCTCAAATTGGCCAAAATGGCAATCTTTAAGCCCCCATAAGTTTACGAAAAATAATCACAGGTGAAATATCTTCTCAAATTTAAGCTCAGGACAACAATACCTTTTGAATGATATAAAAAATTTTGTCAAAAATGGCTAGTTAAAAATTCGAAATTTGTCTGAAGAAAAGAAACCCACCCGAGCACAAATATTCCGTTACTTTCGTATCGAAAGTCGAAATATGTGATCAATTTTAGAATTAATGTCATGGCAACAAGGATTTCATTTAAAGAAAGCAAATCAAATGATAAAAAATTGTGCGTTTGGAACTATTTGCCCAACTATCCATATTTAATTGAAGCAAACTGGTTTTAAGTCGAATTTGGCTCTAACCCGGGTTGACAAAAACTTGCTATCTTTGTCTTTTTCTTACATAACTCTTACAATTTTTTTCATAAAATTGGGCTCTATGAATGTTTTAAGAAAGGTTTCAGTTAATAATTTTACATATAACTTTTTCGAATTTTATATAACTGAAGAAAGCTCGCCGTTTTTGCGAAAAAAGTCCAAAAATGATATTTTTCTGTAATGACTCCCCCTCAAAGTTAATATTCATTGGCACCGAAGGCACCTGAAAAACTTTAGGGTCGATCGGCCGAAAATGGATTTCTTAAAAAAAACCAAAGGGGGGACCCTTTGGGTCGGCAGGGGGTCGAATCCCTGAGGAAGGGGCGTCCGCCCCCCTCCACCCCCCTAAATCCGCCCCTGCTAACAAGCCATATGAAAAGTCTATGATAGCGGTTTTTTGTGGTATGGTAAAGCCGGGATTATTTGCATTTTTAGCTCATTTTTAAACGCAGACATTTAGCGCAAAAAACTTTTTGTTCGATTTTTTTTTTCGATAGGTATTTGATCAACAAAAATCTATCCACTTCAATCAGATATTGTTTTCAACACTTTTCTTGTCGGCATGCAATCTTGTTGTGGAACGTGGTTTTGGTGTGGAAACTGTCAATTTGCCCAATATGCACTAATGGTTACGCTCGAACGGAAAATGATTCATGCTCAAACATAGTTTCATAAGTAATTGTTGCAAGCTATTAAAAGGATCTCAGAGATGCAAAAAAGATCACACTGAGCTCAATATTGCGGTAAGAGTTTTTTAATGAAACAAGTTTTATTTGGTTTTGTTTGAAAATTTCATCTATTTTTTCTATGAAAAAATAAGAACAGAAAAATTCAAAAAAGCGAACAAAAATAAAGCTCAACAAAGTCTCATAAAAGCATTTCTACAGCATTTTTGAAGAAAATGGCGGAATGTTTAAGAAAATGGCGGAATGTTTGCGCTCAGTCGGTTGTTTTCTTGTGCTGGTTTTGATTGTACACTTAGTCATTTTTGACGGATTCTTATATTCATTCTAACGCTATTAATGTTTTGAGTTTAAAAATTAAAACTAAATTTTTTACCCGCAAGCAAATTTTGTAAAAGTGTCGATTGCTGCAGTTAATGCACCACTTGTAATGTCAGCATTGCTGCAGTTGTCTATAACATAGTTGAGGCTGAATTTTCACTCAACAAATCCAAGAAAACTTGAGCTAATGTTTTTTGTATTCAGACAAAAAGTTTTTATTGTTTTTATATGCCAAAAACGCTAAAAGAAAATTTTTAAATTTTAGGGTCCGTCAGCCAAAAATAATAAGCATCTCAAAATAGTACAAAAGCGGGACCCTTAGGGTCGACAGGGGGTCGAATCTCTGTAGGGGGTGCGTCCGCAACACCCCCCCCCCCCACCCTATATCCGCCGCTGTTTCGTAATTTCGTAATGTCTTTTTTCTTCTATAAATTAGTATGAAATTGTACAATCAACATTTTTTTTTCACAGCATGAAATTGCATGGAAAGTAATGTTTGTTGTCAGCCCGGTAAAAAAAAATAAGAAAGCGTCATTGTTGCGGAATCCGCTTACAATTCACAAAACACACATCTTGACTTCGCAATGTTTTTTTGTGAATTTTTATCAGTTTTTTTCTACAACTTTGTCATCCGGAAGATAAGGGGCCCTGGAATATTTCTAGGCTCCGCCTTTATACGAGCAGTCTTGCTTACTTTACGGTTGATCATAGACACATCTTTCCCGCACCGAGCGTCCATGGATTCTAATCGATTATAATGGATTCCCGAGACAAAAATAATCGTTTATAATCCATTACGGATGTAAAATCCAGACCACGAAATCGATTATATAGCCAGAAATATAATCCATTATAATCCATAATAATCGAGTATAATCCATTATTTTCGTCACTGAAATCGATTATTTTTGCCAAGATAATCCATTATAATCGATTATTTTGAAATGAAAATCCATTATAATCCATTATAATTGATTATAATCCATTTCATTTTTAGAACTAATTTCGAATATTTTTGCAAAGTTTTGCAAAGTTTGCGAGAAGTTTGCAGAGTTTATGCCCTGTCTTTTACTAAATGCCATGTCTCAACTTCGTCCCGTCGCCCCTCCAGCTTTTTACCCCCCCCACCCTCCCCAACTAAAGGGGCAGGGTAAACTGGGGGGGGGGGGTGTAAATAGACCGGGGGAGGGGTTAAACTGGTCATCCCCTCGTTCCCTCAAGCTTTCTTACCCCCCCCCCCCCCCAACTTAAATGGCAGGGTAAACTGGAGGGGGGGGGGGGGTAAATGGTGGGAGGGGGTAAAGTGGGGGGGATAGTAAACTGGTGGATGGTAGTATACTGGGTACTGTGGGCTTAACTGGATGGGGGGGGGGGTAAAATGAAGTGTTAAACTGCGATGAATTAGAAAAAGTAGACACAAAAAATATATCAATTTTTTTCTTAAATGTAATATTTTATGAAACATAACACGTAGCAACTACACAAAACAGGAAATGAGATAATTTTGAACAAAATTGTAAATTTCATGAATAACCGCTCGAAAAAATCCATTATAATTGATTATAACCTATTATAATGGATTTTATTGGGATAAAAAAATTTTAGGATTATAATCGATTATTTTGTCATTTTTTAGATGCTGACCATATTTTGACAATATAATCGATTATGATCCATGGGCGCTCGGTGCGAAATACGCCCTAATGTGTGCGGCATCCACGAGATCGTTGTTGGCTAATCTCTCACTCGGCTAGTTGAAGAAAACTTGCGGTTGTTAGACTTTTAAAGATTTTTCATGTCTGATAAGAAAATCATTGCATTCAATGCTTGTATTCGAAAACTTTCAAAATATAGCCAAAAGTCAATTTAAAAAATTGTATAATCTCTGTGATTCTCATATGAAGTTTGTAGGCAATGCATTTTTGATCGAACGGGATGGTTCCCCAAACATTTGACTAACCAAACTGTTTAAGTGTTTGGTATAAGAAAATGTAGCTTTTTTCTTACCTTGAATGCAAAATTCCTCCCTTTTTATTAAAATTTTAAAAATCAGGTTTTCAAAAAAAAAAGAGAGAATCTACTAAACTTTGCCCACTTAAAGAATTATAAATAGAACGCTCTTATGCTAAAATGTGCAGCTTTAGTTATAAAGCTGGCAATTCTTTACTAGATACTATAAGAGGGGAGGGGGGATATTTAACTAGATCCAAAAAAAAAACAACCGACAAAAATTAAACAAAGTCAAGTGCGGTTTCATAGAAATTTTGTTTCATTTGAGTACGTTTATTACTCTTTGTAGAAGTTTCCTTTGTCAAACGTGAAGTTGAAAGTTGAACTGAAGTTTATTTAGAAGTCAGATTTAAATGCTTCGATGTTTAACTTGTAAAGTAGACATTGTGACTTTAAAATGGCATTCAACTTGTTCTATCTTGTGTTTTTCTCTTTTCTCAAATGTGTGTCGGCAGACTTCTCTTCTGGCCATTGCCCCACTGGTCTGGGTGAAAGGATCAGTCAGAGTCAACTAACCGGTCGCTGGTTTGAGATCGAGAGGTCAAATTATGTGCCGTACGAGAAGGAAAGATGCAATTACAATAACATCACTATAAAACATGGAGCCTTCAGTTAGAAACAGTAGTTAATCTGCTCATTGACTTTTTTTTTAAATTTATATCTCGACAACTTTATATACGAGAGAAAAATACTCGCTGGATTGACAAACAAGCCGATAGCCGAAATTAAGTTTAGCAAATATGAGCGAAAACGTTCTCAAAATAGGGATATTTAAGACAGCCTCTAGGGCTCCGGAGTTCGAAAAAAAAAATTCATATCTTTGAATAGGGGTATTTGAAAAACTTTCATCAATATCAGCTCATTGGAATTGTTGTCAGAGAATGAATTTTACAAAAGTATACTAGAAAAAATGCCGACCACTTTAGTATGCATTTATGAGAATCAACCAAAGTGATAAATGGCGTCGTGATTTGAAGCAGATCTGCCGTTTTTACTTCGGTTTATTTTCATTGGTTTCCAGTGGCCATAAACAGTGTTTAATAGTGGTTTTATATTCAAAAATTTGAAAATCAATTTCAGGTTCGAGAATAGAAATTACTCGTTCTTACTTCAAGGATCACAAATACAACTCAGAGTTGGTTGCGGGTTTTAAGAACCTTGACATGTCTTTAAATCGAAACTCATTCAACATCGGACGTACTTTGCTCGACTGGAGACCAAACTTCTTCATTCTATGTCTATCAACTGACATTATGGTAACGTTCTACTGCCAGTCGATCCAGGAAATGAAACTAGAGCTGGTCTCAACTTTCTCACGAACTCGCAATCCAGATCAAATAGAAATCAAGTTAACAGAAGATTGCTTGAAGTCACATGGAATAAATTTGACCATGTCAAAGGTAAATCAAGAGAATTGCCCTTCTTAAGATATTGATTTCTGATAATTGAATGATATAAGTAATATAAAACAACAATTATATAACCAGGGTGTGCGTTTGCGGTCATTGTAAACAGTTCAGCAGTACACTGCTTTTCGAACCATTGACCCGGATAGAGGTTTGCCATTTGTATTTCGACCGAAGCTCAATCAAAAATTCATGGCCAGAGGAGGTCCTATGGTCGATTGAAAAACTGTCGCGTCGGTTAAAAAAAATCAATTGAAACAAAATAGTTTTTTTAATTTCAAAATGCACAGCACGCGTTTAAAAATGAGAATCACAAGTTAAAATTATTAATACTGAAAGAAGAAAAAACGGACTTTCAAAAGATAGAAACACCCAGCAGTCTTTATGAAAAGCGTCAAAGCGTCTTAATAAGACAATAAATCAGCAAGTCTTTCAAAATATCGGCAATTCTTGTTCAACTGTTTGAAAATTTTGATTTTTCCCATCGTTCGGTTAAAACTTTCAAGTAATTAACTGCAAAATTTCATTTATTTTATTCTTAAAGTTAGCTATTTTCTGAGCCAGGCTCATCTGTTTTATGCATTGTACATAATAAATCGGGGTTGAGATAAACACGCCACAGAGCATTAAGGCAGGCAAAAACTAGAAAACCCATAATAATTTGATTATCGAAAATTATCATCTGGTGATATGATAATTACATATCAAATCACTTTTGAGTTTTTTGATATGAGAGAAAAAAAACAAAGTTTGACAGGGCATCTAATACTTCCATTCAAAATTTTGATTTTTTTAATCTAATTTTGAAAAAAAAAGAAATTATCTTATGTAGGTTCTGTTTTTTCACGGTTGAAATGACAATTTTTGACCATATCACTCATAATAATATGGAAGAAAATTTAATTAGAGATCGTTCAAAAAATTCCGCTTGCGCGTTCAAAAAAATTCAAAATTACGGCAACTGTTGTTCGTCTGGAAAAGTGGGAAGTACTTCTGTGAGATTTCTATCCCCACTTTTGGCAGGCTAAGGATATTTCTCTCGTGACCTTCTGTCCGGAAAAACTGACAATCTTCATGTGATCATCCATTTGAGAAAATTGAAAGTATAAAGTGATGTTGATGGCATTGTCCGTGAACTCGCAATACAAAACCTTGGTTACTTTATCCACTGGATAAATCTTTGAATAAGGATCCCATAATTTCAATTCATTTAGAACGTTTCTCTTGATGAAACTGACCGGGCTAGCAGTGTCCCCTTGGATGTTTAAGATAACTTAGTTTTCCTTCCCCGAGGCCAATATTTAACAGTTTTTTGAGTTCCTCACCGTCGTCGTCAAAAATTGTAGTTACATTCATAACAGAAAAATCGTCATTTTCATTTTGTCCAGATTCTGACAATTCATTGATCACACCACAACATTCTCTGTTTGCACGGTCCAAATTTTCATCCGGTTGATTACACGGATTACAATCTTCACTATTTACAACTTGATTATTTACCTTTATATTTACATGATGTACAAGTCGTGCTCTTCGCTGGACAAACAGCAAGCTGTCTTTTTGAGAATGTACCGCCACATTTCATACAGATATTGCTCCGTTCAATATTCATCCGCTCCGGCGGATATGTCACACTTTTTGACCATTTTGGCTAAGTCTCGCCAAATTTGTTCTAATCACTCTCTGTCTCGTTGTTTTTTGTTTTA
Source organism: Symsagittifera roscoffensis (assembly GCF_963678635.1). Classification (NCBI taxonomy): domain Eukaryota; kingdom Metazoa; phylum Xenacoelomorpha; order Acoela; family Convolutidae; genus Symsagittifera; species Symsagittifera roscoffensis. The sequence goes on along the minus strand of NC_087062.1, from coordinate 72,377,914 downwards.
CAGTTTGTGCTTTTCGAGTGTGATGAAGGTGGTTGCTAGATTTACCAAAACTCTTTAGAGGAAATTTGAAGTATTTTTTATCTTTGTGAATTTCTGACCGAAGATTTGTTTTCCTTTGTTTCCTAGGGCTAGGTAGAGGATAAAGCGGAGTTTCTTGTCGGCTTCCTCTATTCTCATTTTATTAATTTTCTCAGTTTCGGTTTTAATAGAAGCCGCCTCGTCGCCGTCATATCGTTTTTGTACTTGGATATTTCTTTTTGTCCTTGTTTTCCTTTGGATTTCCGATTCGTTTTCTGTCGGATTTTCTAGTGCTGGTGGAAGAGGGTGGTGTTTTTCTGAAGAATTTAGTAGATTCTGAATATCTACATTTTCTTTCGCAATGATTGCTAAGTGGAAAAAATCACTCCAACCCTCCCAAGGTGCGTCCACCGTATGGTTCTGCCAGAATGGAGGTATTGGATTCGTTGTTTGACTGCGCAAAGATTGAAAGTTGTTGTTGCAGCTAATTCAACTTTTTTTAGTTGAAAGAATAAAAGGATAAAAGGGAGATAATCTACAAATAAAACATTAAAAAGTGACGAAGTATTCTTTCAGTCGGAGATAATGAAAAGATGAAGGTCAGACATAAGTGATCTGTGAGATAAGTCATTAGCTAATCTGGAATAGATATAAAGTGGAATCACATCAAACCTAAACCCTTTTTATTTTTTACAAATTGGGGAAATTTCTTCTGATTCACTCATTAACGGAGCTCAAAGCAATTAATGCATGCATAATGTCTCGCATAGAGGCACATACTCTTGATAATTTGGTAAAAATTTTGAAGATTCAATAAAAACTTTTAATCTTAAGACTCATCCAAAGTATTTACTTTTTTGTTTTAAAATGTTGATTTTTTTTGCTGTTAATTCTTTAAAACCGAGCACAACTATCAAATAGTAAAAATTACTCATAAAGAGATGAAAGTAATGTGGAAGTTAAAAATGTCGTTTCCACCGCAGAAAAAGACAGGGAAATCATTCACATTTGTAAGACCTTCAAAAATCTATTTCTTCGAATTGGGAAAATAGAAAATCGAATAAATATCACCCATTATCACAACCTCTGAAGTTGATCGACAAAACGAAAGCAATAAAGGACCTAACTATCTCTAAAAACCTGAAGGAATTAAGATCATTTGTCGTGCTCATAAATCAATACATCAAATTCGTTCCAAATTCAACATTTTTGGGAAATCCGCTCCTCCCTTGCTGAATAGGAAGTTTAATTTCCATTGGAACTTTGACCATACAAAAGCTTTCGAAAAAATCAAACAAGAAATTATTAATCTGACAGAAAATACGCACTTTGACGTAAAACGTAAAACTAGAATAAAAATCGATGCATCACATAATGGATTAGGGGCAACCTTAGAACAAATCCGTGAGAACGATTAGAAGACGATTGGAATTAGAACTTTTGGGATTCGTTTGGGCAGTAGAACATCGTAAGAACTTCCTTTATGGATCAGACTCCGAAGTAATTACAGATCATAAAGCCCTACTTTCCGCCCTTTTAACAAACTACGGGAATAAGCAAATCACAGTAAACTAACAAGATGGGCCGATCGGATATTACCTTTTACTTTTACAATTAAGCACCTAGCGGGAAAAGATATGGAACTCACCGATTTAATTTCAAGAATTCAATCTGGAAAATACTTACCCCCATCACATTATGACGAAGAATTTTTATTCACAAATATCGATAAAATCATGAAAGCAATTTAGCCCTCAAATAATCAGACAGTCATGCACTGCTATTGGTTCAAATTTGGAAAATTCCGATTACGCAAATTTACTTATTTAATTTTTAGCATCAGTTCTAAAACTTATTAACTCGACTTTTCCAGTTTGTAACTCAAATCATAATCGAACTGAATTCTATACTTCAAAATGTATTCCTTCGGGTTATTCAAATATTACCTATTTATAATTCCGCATTTTTTCTTTTTATTTCTTAATTGTAGCATAATTATTTCCGCTTTGTATAGAAAAGTTGTAAATACTGTAAATAAGGAAAATAACAAAATTGTAATTTATCCCTCCACATCCGGTATTCAAGTTTCTCCAGAACTCCCATTGTTATCCGAACACGAAAAACTTGTAAATAAATACCGTGGAAACTTGAAGTTGCCAGATCGTCCTTTGGATTATATAATTTATTTAATGCCAAATTAGTCGCTCTCCTACATGAAGATGACCAAATCTTGAGCCCTATCGTGAAAACACTTCAAAATTTTAAAATAAAGTCGAGGCGATTAATGCAAATTCTCCATATTTTCACCAATTCGTAAGGGACTTACACGAATCAGATGGATTGTTGTACATAGATGGTAAATTAGTTATCCCCTTTATCCTGAGAAATGCTATGATTAAAATACTACATGAAACACATCCCGGTCAATACGGAATAAAATAATTGGCCCAATACATCTGGAAGCCCCATATTAACAGACAGATATATTGCCATGGCATAAACTGTTCAGAATGTACAAAAACAGTTAAAATTTTAAAAAAGCGTGATTACAATCTCTCAAACTAGTGAACTTTCCCCCTTAGTTGAACCCAACGTAGAACTTAACATATATTTCACCGGGCCTCTAGATTTCACTGGGGCACAAATAAATATATTTTACTTTGCATCGAAAGATTTTCAAAACTTCCATCAGCAAAAATTACTACATCCACGTCGTCAAAAACAGTTGTCGAATTTCTTCAAGATTACATTTTTCTTCATGGCATACCCTACTCCATTAGAGTAGACCACGCATCCTGATTTACAAGCCAAGATTTCAAAATAATTTGTCACTCGAACAATATTAAATTAATATTTTGTACAGTAGGAGATCGTCGCTCCAACGGATTAGTTGAAAATCTTGTACATACTGTAAAAATCAAACTGTTGGCAATGACCCAGAAGTTTCAAAAATGTACATTACAAGATGCTATCTCAAAAATTATCTGGTCCACTTATCAAATAAAAACTGAATGCTCTCCTCTCGAAATACATTTTAAAAGAAAACCAAAAACTATTTGAAAACAACTGGCACCTGGTAAACAATCCAATGGATATTTAGACAAGTAGACAAGAGAAAATCGATACTTTCCAAGGAAGGAGCTAAAGAATGGAATGCGGAGGACAGAGTGGAGGATCGATATAAGGATACTGTGATCCCTAAGAAGAACCAGACACCTCTGGAGAAGGGATATGAATCAGACTACCTATCTCCCTCAAAAGCTTCCTCGTCTAGAATTCCCCTTCAGTGTCCATTGAAAGGTAAAATCCTTCGGAAACGAACTAGAGCATCAATGGAAATCCGTTTTACAAAGAGTTAAACCAAAACATTTAAAACACCTCTGGCACTACTGAAGAATTATCCGATGGAAAATTAATCAGAAAATCAGACCTCGCTCTCCCTAAATCGAAATCTTCTAAAATCTGATCCTTTAAAGACAACATATCGTTCCCATGCTTTCCTAACCTTAATGTTGAAGTAGGTACGAGACGCACGAATCTATGAAAACCAAACAAGTCTAGAAAACAAAAACAGAGACCAAAAATTAAATAAATTGGAAGCATCAGGCAACAACACCAGGACGAGGGTGTCGAGAACATCAACGAACCCTTCACGAAGACAGCCACTCCGATGCAAGAATTCCATCATTACTCCAAATTATCTCGCTTCTGACAAGTCCATTAATATTTCCTCGTATACCTCCGATAATAGCGATTGCGAATGGATAGCAGGAGGCTTTCCGTGTAGAGACGTGGTCAGGGACCGAATAATTTTCGATACCCTAAAAGATGAAAATCACGATAACAACACTGCTAACCTTCGTAAATCAAATGATATTTTAAAGGTTGAGATTTAAGACGATAACCAAGACGACGGCTTAACAACCAATCGGCATCGCTCCGGCGGAACCAATTGTCACCCCAAAAGAAAGAGATCAAACAGACAAGACGACAACAACACTCGACGAATATCCTACAAAAACTTCCCGGTTTACGAGGTAATGACTCTTCCGACTAGGCCATTTCCATTTTTCAGCCTCCACCTAATTCAGGTAACGAACCGCTTCTAATTCGGTCAAACCGAAACGTGGGTCCGCCAAAATTTTACGGTAAAAGATATTTTATAGATGTTATAGATCACTCACAAGAAAAACCTGGCTCTGCATTGAATCCGATTGTCCTGGATAACAACCATAACGAATCCCTAGTGCACCCCACCATGAAACTCCTTCGGAGGAGGTGACTTTATTTTTGGACTCTTCAACGCCAGACATACACACCTCCTCTTCGACTGAGGAATCTTTAAGAATCGCTATTAATAATTACGACGGAAACACAGAATGAAATAGTGAACTATTTAATACAGAGCTGGAAAAATTTTTAAACAGCTATAAAAACTGCTAATTCAAGCAAAACTTGTTTTACCGTTTTCGCCAATTCGGTGTTTTTCATTTGTTAACCATACCCACACCAAAAATCCACAAAATTCGCAAACTGATCGCTAACTGCTTATACTAACATTAACATTCCTTCGGACCAGTGTTCGTTAGTCAGCCGAATGATCGTCTATTCTTAATTTTTAGCAGTAATCTACTGACCTTAGTTCGCTTAATTTCAATTCACTCAGTTACATTTCACAGAATTTAACTTCGTAACTAATGCATAATCCGCTAGTCAGTTTTCTATATTTATTTTCATCGGATGTTGGTTATTTTCTTCAAATTCAGTATTGAATTTTTTAAATTAGTTTCAATCGATAATCCTAACATTATTCTAGTTCACATACGGCGCCTAAGTTTTATTTTGTTTCTCGAAGGAAAGAAAAGGAGCAATTAGTTAGTAAATTAGTTAATCCTGCGACCTAAATTTTTCCTGCTTTGAGGAAAGATGTAGTTCCACTTCAAATTTATTTTAGTTTAGCTAATGACTTATCTAATCAATCTAACAGGTCACATATGTCTGACCTTCGCTTTTTCATTCTCTCCGACGGAGAGAATTCGTCGTCAATTTTTAATGTTTTAAATAGGATTAATTCACTTTTATTTTTTTTCTTAATTTGTATAAAGTAAAATTAGCTGCCACAAAGTAACATTTTATCAAGGTTTTAAAATAAGAACTATAGGTCTTCAATTAAAAAATAATTTTAAATGTTTCGCTGCGAACCCTTTTCTGACTTATCAATTGCAATTAAATTTTTTGCATCCTTGCATATCAACAAGACAAGACTCCTCGCTCCAACGCGAATCCTTGAGTGTTCTGACTGCTCTTTAACGTCGATGTAAATTTCGAAAAAGAACAAAAAGGTTGAAAATTAACACAATCATTTCACCGATTACGTAATCATAAATGGAATTTTGTCGCGCCTTATCTATCCTTAATAGGCCCAACTGGCGAGTTTTAAAATTTAACAACGCTAGTGTTTCAAATAAAAAAATTGATCATAATAGAATTTTATGACAAAGCATTGAACAATAAAATCAATTAAAGATGCCAATTTTAAAAATATAATCCGTTTTCAATGAATCATTAACGATTTTTTTTTCTTTAAATAATTTATTACAATCAATTTCACTTTAATTATAATCACTATAAAAGTCCATGATAAACAACTTGACGACAAAAATACATTTTAATCAAGTTTTTTGCAGAACTGTTTGTTTCTTGAATTCATACTCCGTTTCTGCAAAACTATGACTCATAGTTTTGCTTAACCCCTCCCCCCCCTCCTACTCTCTGCCCCACCAACTCCCTGTTCAACCCCCGATGATTAAATCCCCTTCCCCTGTTCAATATTCCTCCCCCTGACTGGAGGGGTAAGTTTGGGGGCGGGTATTGTGTCGGGGTGAGGGAGTGCAAACTTTTAATGTTGTACACGCATAAAAATACCGGGGGTTTACGCATAAAGTACAATAAAAGTTTGATAGGGGAACTTATTAGTGGGTTAAAACCGTAGTCACGTTTACCCTCTCCCCTCACAGGGAATAAACGAGGCGTATAGTGGTAAAATTGGCCGGCGGGCGGAAGCCGAGGGTGACCTTAAAAACGTGCAGCAAAGATCACAAAAATTTTCAAAAATCAACAAATTTTTTTGTATTTGGTTCAAAACTTAGTGATATTTGGAACAAATTTATGAAAATGAGTCAATTAATCAAAAGCGACAAAAGTTTTTGATTAAAATTGATGGAAAAGAATTATGTCTCAACCAAAAGAAAAGTCAAGTATTTGCAAAAAAAAATCGATTATAAGCGATTGTAATTGATCAAAAAAGGTTTTGTTGTTCAGAAAAATAATATAATTATTATCCATTTTAATAGATTATATTCTATTTTTTCGGTAATTTTATAGACTAACAATGGAAACACAATGTAATCGATTATTGTTCCGACTTTCGATACGAAAGTAACGGAATATTTTTGCTCGGGGTGGGTGTTTTTTTCTTCAGACAAATTTAGACTTCTTAACTAGCTATTTTTGACGGAATTTTTTTATCATTCAAAAACTATTGTTGTCTTGAGCTTAAATTTGAAAAGATATTTCACCTGTGATCATTTTTCGTAAAGTTATAGGGGTTTAAAAATTGCCAATTCGGGTCAATTACCCGGGTTGACCTCCATAGACCAAAAATGCTAATCATACAAATCCATAAACTAAGTCTGTGAAAAAATACTTGCCATACAATTTTCATACATTTTGCTAAAATGGTGTCGTCGACTTTTCGAAAAACTTTACTCTTGTTGTGGCATAAAACTCGGTGTATCGTACTAATTGAAAGAAAAAAACTTTTTGTCAAAAAAATGCTAATCATACAATTTCCTTATATGGAAAATGTATAACTAGCATTATTTTGATGGCGACGACAAAAGGTTTTCAAAATATTTTTGAAATTGCCTCCAAAATTTTTCTCTTTCTTTTTTATGACATGCTTCTCTTTCTTTTTTATGACATGTTTTTGTATGCCTTGATCAATGTTTGGTAAAATTCAAATTCAAATTTTAGAAATTATCATCTTTGAGTTCGTTATTTTCGTGATATTATTTGTGTGAGACAGGATTAACACATTTCCAATGCATTTTTAATTCAAGACGGCCAAACTTTTGCTTACTACGTTTGAGTAACCAATGTTTATATCATTTGTGCTCGTTTACGAACACAACGAAAAAATTTTGAGAAAATAAAGTGTAAAAAATAAATAATTTTGGTTTATGGAAAAATGCTAGTCATACAATCAGCGAAATCTATTCTTTTGTATTCTATATGGCGTGAGGTGTGATGATTTCTGCAAAAAATCTCAAGTTTTTTTTTTTTAATTCATTTTGTTTTATTTCATTTAATTTTTCAAATGTTATTACTGCTCCATAACCTCTAAAAGGCAGTCGGAACAAAGTAATAGAAAACAACAATTATATAACCAGGGTGTGCGTTTGCGGTCATTGTAAACAGTTCAGCAGTACACTGCTTTTCAAACCATTGACCCGGATAGAGGTTTGCCATTTGTATTTCGAGCGAAGCTAAACCAAAAATTCATGGCCAGAGGAGGTCCTATGGTCAAAATAAAGTGTAAAAAATAAACAATTTTGGTTTATGGAAAAATGCTAGTCATACAATCAGCAAAATCTATTTTTTTGTACTCTATATGGCGTGAGGTGTGATGATTTCTGCAAAAAATCTCAAGTTTTTTTTTTTTTAATTCATTTTGTTTTATTTCATTTAATTTTTCAAATGTTATTACTGATCCATAACCTCTAAAAGGCAGTCGGAACAATCAGGGCTTCGCCCTGATACGAGCAATCTTGTTACTCATTAAACTCTAGTGAGGGATATCATCACATACAATAAGATAATCATATAACTAAGTCTAAACTCAATTAAATTTGCAGTTCTTGAGCCGGGTTAAATAGCCGCCTACAACCTAACAGCACGGAGTATAAAGCGCGGTAATTGATCCGACCTATAACTTACAAAAAAGATCGCAATGAAATAGCGTTTGAAATATGAGCTCCTTACGTCATTAATTTTGCAAGTGATCTACCTTTCAAAGTTCTGTTCGAAAATGCTTAATGAAAAAAGCGGTCCTTAAAATACCACAGAGAACAATCAATCTGTCAAATTTTTTGGAAATAAAGCAGTCTCATACATCTTCTAATGACAAAAGAACACAACTAACGATTGCCGGCTGCAGCGCAAAATGGATCAAAATTTTCTTTGCAAACAAAATTTTTGTTTCCAAATTTTGCTGATTTTGTGAAAGGTTGATAAAGGTATTCAAACGTTGAAGGAAAATTGCACCGAAGTGATAGCTTGCCAAAAAGACGGACGGAATTATGATCGGATCAAGTTAACATCCTCCCCCCCCCCCCCCCCCTCCCCCCTTTGAAGTGAAAATCTTCGAATTGACATCCTTAGCGACCTTCAAAATCCGCACAGATCTTCCGCCAAAATTCGGTTGGCTATTTTTTTGATATCAATTCACTATCGAGATAGTCAATTTGATATGCGAGCTGCCGTCACAACTAATTCTACAACCAAAAAGGGTCCAAAAAATCAAATTGAGAATGAATATTTCCCATGTAGTTCAATTCCGAAGATAAATTTAATAATAAAAAATCATATTAATTGGAAACCAAGATACCATCAGATTTTACGAGGGCATTGATATTTTCTTTTGTTCAGCAGGTACCAAAAACGCCCATTTGAAAACAATTCTACTATCTACTTTGTTCTTTCGGTAAAAAAATGTGGATGTCAGAAAAACATAATTGCATTTTGTAAATGAGCGTGAGCGTGAAAAAGACTGCAAGTTTGTCACATTACCGCTAGATTTAAAGAGTACAGAGGGGTGATTTGTTAACAAGCAATCACAAGGATAGCCGATTACTGTGCAAATAGCACAGATTGTTCCGACCATAGCCTTTAAAAAAATTCAAGTTTTTTTAATAAAAAAAAGGTTTTTATTTAAAACTTTTTAAACAAAATACAGTCTTATTTTTTAAAATTTCTTTTTATACTGCTCAAAAAGTAACTGGGAAATTTAACGAACTGACTCCAATCAAAAACACGTCTTTTATATATGAAACTCGCTTCCAAGTTTATCACAACCAAACATTGCCAATCGAAGATTGGAAAAGAGTAATGAACGCAAGTAAACATCAAAAAACACTGACTTTGTCGAATAAACTTTCGATTTTCAAAAAAAAATAGATGCCCTTTGTGTTCTTTGGATTTCTAAAACGAATTATGAGTGGCGCTTTTTTGATAACATTAATCCAACTTGAGAAAACTGGATCAACAGGTAAAGTTTTTATTCCGCTGGAAGTCTTAAAATTTCCACTTTCGAAACTAGAAATCAAAACGTTTTTTGCGCCATTTCCACATTCGCATTTGGAGAGTGCTACTTGCGTTACCTTCAGCAGATGAATTTCAATTCAACTCAAAAAGTGCATATATACCTATGTGAATTCATAAATGCATCAATATGTATGAGTGCACATCTGTAGTTATTAGAGACTTTTATGGACAATTCAAAAGTTTTTTCTATAAAAAAAAATCAGCAATACTTATATAAGAGGTTTTGTTACGTTCATTACACTTAAAAAATCTTCAGATGATAATATTCGGAGTTATTCGTGTTCATTAATAGTTTTTGTCATTAATTTAACCATTCTGAGAAAAAAAAGTTTCAAGTTTCGCTGGTTTTTGTTGCAATAATTCAAATGCGCTGTTATACACATGGCATTTTTAACTGTTTTCAATTAAAGTACGAGAGAGGACGAATTTAGTACAGAAGCAAAACGGAGCTTCAAACCACCTGCGATGTAAAACAAACATTGCATGGCTGAAAAAAACAAGACCAACTACACTTTGTCAAAGTAGAGTGAAAAAATTGAAAGAAAACTTCACAAAATTCCCAGCTCAAAGGAAATTTCAAGAGACAGATAAACCAGGACAATTTTTATACCGAAACAAAAAAGCTAAGGGGCAAGTAATCATACAGTATTTGTGTACTCTTAGTGAGCGTAGCTTATATTTTTTAGCTCTAAATAGTGCTCCACAAATTAAGCCGTCAAAATTGAGCAGCCACACAAAGTCCAAAAGTGGGCAGAAAAATTTCAGCGCGCGAAAACCTTCAAGTAGTGCTTGGACTTGAGTTTTCCTCGTTGTTGCCGAACCGAGAAAAGGCGTTACCTCTAGGCCAGAAACATAAATTGATTTGAGTTTAATCAGAGCCAAGTAAACAATCTATTCACTGATTATTTGAAAAATTGTAAACCTAGCAAAAAAGGAGCCAGAAGTCAGGCGTTGTTTCACTAGCTACGACTGTTCAGGTCACACGAAATTGCAAAATATCGAACTGGCAAGACAGTTTTCTTCAGAGTTGTTCTTAATTTCTTTCCAATGATTTCTAAACAACTGATACCAAAAAACTCTCAATTTATATGCGGCTTTCAAAGCTGAGTAGTCAACCAAATTTCCTTAAAAAATTAATTAAAAAAATGAAAAATCAAAAAATTCAACAAAAAATCAAATTTTTAAAAACTGTTTTCCCAAAAAGGTGCTACAAGAAATTTCGAACACTAATTTTGCCACGGTGAAATTAAATCTTTAAGGTTTAACTTGATTCATAATAATAGTCTTATAAAATTATTAAGTCTTAATATAATTAGCCTGATAAAATCTCTTTATTCGCATGGAATTAGATTAAAATTAATTATTTCAAACCAGTTTTTATCGACTGTTCGAATTACGACTTAAGGGCTTTAAAATGATATATAACTGATTTTGTGGTAACTGATTTTGTGATTTTGCATGGAAAACGAAAAAAAAAACTAAAACAAAGCCGAAGACTAAGTTTTTCCCCATTTTCAAAGACCGGAACAATTAAAGAGATAAATGTCTAACTGAGGAGCGAATTGTCAGCAAAAAAAGGAAATATTCGCACTAATCTTTCTCGACACTGAAAAAGCTACCATAAGTCTCTTGATAGTAGCTAGTTGTTCTCAGCTTTTAACTATTACAAATCCAAGCCACGGCTGGAAGGAGCTTTGTTAGAAATCACACGCAATTGCTTGCGAAATCTCCTTAAAACAACTGAAATTGCCTGAAAATAAAAGCTCACCATAGGTCACAGTTCCTTACTGCTTTAAGTGTGATCGAAAAAATAAGTGCACAGAAAACCAGATTTCAAACTCGGCTTGAAGATCATAATTCAAAGCATTCTTTCGTGCTTACCAAACTGCAGAAACTGCACAACTAACATTGTCAGCAATCACCTTCAAGGAAGCATAAGTTTCAGATTGCCTTAAGTTTCAACACATTTTTTTGCAAGTTACAACAGTTGAGGCACAAAATCTGGCATTTTTCTTTTTCTTCTGCCATTAGCGATGTTTTTTCATGCAACAATTGCTTTAATAGCATAATGAATGAAAGTCAGGACTGGATTGATTTAGAAAAATGCTTTTTGTTCAGCTAATTTTTTCTTTCATGTGATCCAATGGTAAAGAAAATTGCAACAAAAAGAACAGACTGAACTTATCAAAGACTAACTTTTTTGAGAGTTTTACATGGAGTTCCAGACAACCTTGAGACACTAACTCTGCCTGAATATTGAAATGCACTTTTTGCATGCAAATTTTTTCCAAATGCACAATTTTTCAACTCAAATATTAACATGGTAAAATTTTCAACTTCGCACTCAATTATATTTCAAGCTCAGCTCTAAATTTAAAATCTTCCTCAGTTTTAGAGCACATTAAGCATCGAACAGGATATTTTGTTTGATTCAGTTTGCTCGGGTAGTTAAATGAAATTTCATTTCTGTCTCATTTCCTATTGCAGTAGCAGTCAGGGTCAACTGGGACCTCGGTTTGATCTTTGGGGTCATCCAATCGGTACATCAGCCCAGCCTTGTACCTGGAAAAAACACGCTGAAACACTGAGAAAAAGCATAGACGTCCAAAAAAGTCAACCAAAAAAATATAATAGTGATGTATACCGAATCGAATAGTCGAAACCCAAAAAAGCGAATCAAACGGTATACGTTGGAAAAAAAACAACAAAACCTCGAAGTCACAGCAAAAAAAAATAAAAATAATAAACTTAAATTACTGAACGCTTGTTTCTCACAGTTTTGAGTTCAAATATTCAAAGATAGGGGGAGGGGCAGCCCTCTGTTGAACTCGAATATTCATCAAGTAAAAGTCATAAAAGACAGTGATGGTGTTTAAATACCCCTTTGTTTTTGTCGGGTTGATTTTTTTTCTGTGGAATATTTTTGCATTTTCTGAAGTATCATAAGCATATTTACCATTATCAGAACGATAGTAGGTAGCAAAAAAATGTGTGATTCATTTTGCAGCTTCTCTCACTGAAGATCCGACAAATTATGAGAGCCGAACTGTTACAATTATTTACGGGGAGATACTCATAATATACTTTGAGAGCAAGTAAAGAAAGTGGGGTTGGTTGAAATCAAGTCAACCAGATTGAGAACACTTACACCTGCACAGAAGAAATCGGAGTTGAAAAAATCTCAAAGAGTGACCTGATATAGTGACGCTACGGGTCTATCAGATACTTAAGCTAGGCTGCGTTTTATGTTCACTTGGCTGTACAAATAAAAAATTTCTTGAAAAGTAAAAACTCTATAATTTAAATTAAAAATTCCAAAATTCTTGGGCAAGAGAAAAGTCTATAGAAATTTGACTCGTGATGGTGAAGATGATACCTTGAAAATGGGTCGTGCAGAGGTGGTCTGAGTGCCTCGCACCTCCTAACCACATACGGTCTTTTGGACTCCACCCTCTCTTGCCATTCTATTTCATTCAAACGCTCTCTCTTCTCCAGGTACAAGGTGGTGTTATGGGGGCCATGGGCATTAGGTATCCCAGAACCGTCGGCATTCTAACAAAATAATAACACATTGTACAGTGAGCTGATTTTTAAGAAAACTGATGTATCAAAAAATTATTTTTACTTCTACATATTTGATATGATGTTTGATATTAACAGTTTGCTTAACCATATTTTTCGACTTACCTCAACGCAACTTCAAGCAAAAGAGAATGGGCATATTTTCTTCATTTCTCGAAATGTTCAGGAAGGACAACAAAATGCATTAAATATTTCTTCCGTCGTAAACGTTCGGCAGTTTGTAAAACGTTCGGCAGTTTTTTATTAGAGGTCTTTTTCGTAATTTTTTGCTCATTTATGATTTGGTTGAAACATAGCGAGCAAAATATTATAAAATAAATTTTTGAAAATGATTTGATCGCTCATTCCTTATTTGAGCTGTTATCTATTTTAGCCAAGATAGCTTCAAAACTCACCTGGAGAATCAGTTCGCGATTCTTCATATCATGTCTCCAAGCAGGTTCATAGAGCCTGGGAATTATTGGATGGCTTTGAGAAAACTTCGGCAAGCTGAAAAAAAATACCCGATTAATCTTTACATGATGAGCAAACATTTTTTTGAATAGCGGATCTGTAACTGAACCTAGAAGAATGCTTACCTTCTATCAAATGAGCTTTGGATGAGTTTATGATCTGGTTTCATTGTGAGATTGGTTACAGTGGTTTTCCTCTGAAAAAAAAATAAATGAACTCAAACTTAACTTTTAAACCATGCGCAACATTATTGAAGGAAAATTCTAATCGAATTATTGTTGATCAGTTTTGTCTGTTTCGCTTGTTCAATGTTACATAACCTTAGCTTCGACACACATTCAAAGCATAAGGGATAAAACGTTGACAAGTTTTTGCATGACGTAACCTAGTTCAGCAAATTCAGCATACGTAAACAATCAACAATGGTATCTGAGGATGAAAAATAGTTTTAACTAAATTTCGGCTCTTCGGGAAAAAAAATTGCAAGAGTTTTTGGAATAATGATATATGATAAAAAGTCTGTTTGTGGATTAAATTTTTTGTTTAAGAGTTCCGTTATCCATAGTTTCTGCTAATAAAAAAAGCGTGGCAGCATCAAACATGAAGAAACAAATTTTTATATCAGAACAGTCATTCCTGCGGATTGATTGCTCAGGCCTCAAAGATCCAGAAGCCTTTATCCAAAGTTAGCCATCATGAAACTTGAGTTTTAAAACTGAAGATGCTTCAAAACTGCGACATTTAAACAGAAGCGATTTATTTTGCTATGTTTGATGATTGTGCCTGTTTGCCGGCGCCCTTTGAGAGATTTAAGAGACAAGTCTGTCAACTGTATCTGGTCTGGGGAAAGTCCTGAATAGCGTGTCTGAGGAGACTATAGTTGTGCTCCTAATTGTTGCGATAAACTTATTAAATAGATAAGATCTGTTTGATGTTTCTGCCTGCTTGTCGAGACCCCACTGAGGGATTTTAGAGACAGGTCTGTCAAGTAGGTCTCTGATCTGGGGAAGGAGTTCCTGGCCTTGGGAGTCTTGTAGTGCGCCGCTGGATCTTCTGAGCTCGGGTGAAGTTGTTCCTATTCAGCGAGTTTTGTAGATTTCTTTATATATTTTTTTAAATTAAATTTGTAATAGTTTTTTCTTCATCTATAAAAATCCAATCCTGTTATTATCGGTTAGTTCAGTTACATTGCGTCCAGTCAAATTTCCTTTTTTTACCCTGACGCCGCGCCATCAAGATGAGGAAAATGTATCATTCGCCCGGAAGTACATATCGACGGAAAATAAAGCTAGCTTCTGAAATGACTGGCTAGCGTCTAAACACAGCTCTACATGCTTTTCACCGTCTCTGCCAAAGCCAGTTCTTTTGGTGGTTTTCCTAACATCGGGTCGACAAAACGTTACTGCTTTCAGGCTTCGACTAGAACGTTCAAATTAACTTAATTATAGGCAAAAATAGTGAGCTCATGGCTGGGTCTCAGTATCCCCAGACCACGAGGTCACTCCTAAAAACAGGGCTACTACTAATTATTATATTACTATTGTTTGTTTTTGCTCAGTAGATAAAAATCATCATCTCCATCGAAGATGGATCAACCCTTTCCCTCACTCCTAGCTTCTCATTCTCTGAAAATGAATTTGGATGTTACTTAAAGTCAACTCAGGGCATGACCAGGAAGCTAAAAGTTTTTATAAAACAGTTTGAGTTCTGAGCCCGAAACCCCTCCGGATTCTGGAATCGGGGAAATAGCACTCCTATTTCTATCCGAAAGGCTCGACACGCCGTCCCAATACCCTTCCTTTTTCTCGGGTTCTACGTTGTAACGATTGTAGCGGCAAAATCGTTACAACTCGGAATGGTTCCTGATAATCTCCAATTACAATTTCAATCTGCTGTCGTTTTCTTGTAGTTGTTTTCACTGCGACTATTGTTGTGTTTCGCCGTTTCAGTGCGTGCAAAATATAAAAGGTTACGTGTCGTTCACGTCCAAATCGAAATTTTAAAACTTAGCATGTCAGTTAAAACCAATCCTTCCCGATTCTTCTAATCGTTCAAATAACGCTGCTAAATACTAATCCATTAAAAACATCATTCTTCCTGGGTAGATGATCTTTTTCTGATCAATAAAAAATCGATTGCGAAACTGCAATTTTGTACATTCTGGTCGAATGCCACTTACTCCACGGACAGCCCGGTCATTTCCTCATTGAGTCTCGTAGTCTTCATCGAAATGGTACAGTGCCATCGAACAGAATTTATAAGATGCATAAAGTCACTTTTAGCCACGTCATATCGACTCACTGCAGAATATAAATGGCATCATACTACACTACTATAGCCTTCCAAATTTTTTCACCAACCTGCATTTTCGAGGATATACTTAATTTCCAAAGTCTATGCCCGATTTAAATCTTTTTCTCCTAGGTTTAAAAAATGTAGGGACGCAGGACATTCCTGCCAACCCACAAACTAAAATTATCCTACTATGCTTTTTCCCTTCGGAAATTTAGTTGTTAATGGCCCTGATTATTAAAATAAAGGAAATCGGTGGTTAGAAGGAACAATGAAATAATCTCCTTCTTCAAGAGATTACCCAAGCCTTTCATGTCACCATTAAGTGATCAGTCGTCCTAGTTGATTAAAAACAATCATGCAGGCTGGAATTTTCTAATATATTCTTCACTCAAGCCACTCTAAATAAATAGTAAGTGTCTCTAAAGCCACTAACTAAAACCATAATGCAAATTTATAAATGCAACAAATTCTCTAATCTTCAAAAGTCAACAAAATGTTTTCTTTCCAGTTTCAATTGCAAACTTAGTTGCTCCGTTTCTCATTTGAGTTTGTTGTGAGAAACAAAATATCATTCACTTCCATCACATTCACTTGTCCTAGAAGTTCTCTTCACTGCGGTGGTTACTGTTTTCCGATGAGTTACAAAAGCTCGCTTAAAAGCTCCTGCTCCAATGACCAGCTGATACGCACTGTAAACTCTGCTGTGCTTCGACATATGTTTCTTAGCATATTCGTATAACCATGCAGTCATGTTGGCTCTAAACCATGGCATCAGTCGTCTTCTGGCCCATTTCTTTTTCACTTCCATCGGAATGTTCAAGATTCTGCACATTGTCTCAAAAAGATCTAAAACTTTTAGACAACCAAATTCCTGTAACTGTTCTTTCGTCGGCGCCTCCTGTCTACTGTTCTCTTTTGCATGAGCTTCCAGCCATCGTATCGCCATCATAACTCCCACTAACACTATCGTTATGGGCTGTGAGGAATCTGGTAAGCCCATGGAGAGCAGCTCTCCACAGTTCCAGATCAACACCAGATTACTACTCCCGGGGTACCACCATGTTTGCAGCAAGCATTGGCAGGGGAACTCATCATGTGTTGACATGATGCTCCTCCAATTACGTTCTCCCGAAGCTTCCAGTAGTGGTTCTACTTCCATCATCACTCAGTGGACTTCATCATTCTCATCTACTGCTTTGTAATCCGTCACTGTTGATCCTTTCTGCTTTTGTCTTTCAAAGTCGCTGAAGTTTCCACTGGCGTATCCCATGAACTTCTTTCCCAGTATCGATTCTAACTCCCCTTTGGTTCTCTCCGGAACTGCTGAGAATATTTTGCACAGTAACTCGTAAGATTTTTCTGACATTCTTGTTAGTCTTACGCATTTTGGCACTGAGAAGGCTTGATCCACGATCGTTCTCGTACTTTTCACATCCACCGCTGCGAAATTCACTGGTTATCTGCTCTTGCACATTTGAGCTAGAGTTGATCCCACTAAATATCTTGCTCCCGTCAGTCTACGATAATCTTCACAATGCCGGATGTTCATTTCCGCCTGGATCGCTTCTCTCCACTTTCCAATATACTTCTGCTCGATTTGCAACACTCCCGGAAACACTTCTACACTGATGGTCGTAGCCATCTCATGCTTTTATTCGAGATTCAACAGTGACTCTAAGGAACCAAACATGCTGTATAATCCTAGTGCAGTCACTAGATTCACCTCGGTTCCTCCATGGCAATCTGCAATCAGTTCCGTTTCGGCTTTCGCCTTCATCACAATGTTCCCAAACAATATCGTCAATTGCTTGTGTTGTTTCTCCAGGGTCTTTACGCAATCCAGACCTCCACAGATGTGATCTTCCAGCCCACAGACTGCTGTCAGACAACTACCAAGTGTGACCCAGTCCTCTGGTCCCAGCCAGGCAACTCTACTTTGTCTTCTCCGTTGCTCTTAGAGGCTGTCGTCATCAAATTATAGATGATGTTCAGGCCACGCAAGTTAGAGTCTGAGTTCAGTTCCCTCTGCACGTCTTGTGTCGCACGTAGTATCGAATCAGCATTCATCAGTTCCCATACCACCATTATGCTCGTTCTCAGTAGTTCGTCCCAGAATCCCAATCCAAACTCCACTCGGTCGTCCGATTTTGGCACCAAAGGTGCAGTCACCTTTTTCTCCAAGACTAGTCCCAGCTTGGTCTGCAGATTAGCAGCGCTTCTTTTTGTTTCAATTCTCGACTTCCAGAATCTTAGCAACACTGCTTGCTCGTAATCAAAGAAGCAATCGCGTATGTCTTCATTTAGAAAAGGGTTGTACGCCATCCCTATGATTCCGGATACGTAACTGTATGATTTCTTCCTGATCGGTTCCCAGTATTCACTGGATCTCGGCAGTGCTCCCATAGATTCTTTCGAGAGCCTCAGCTCCTTGTTTGAGAACCTCCTTATTTCGTCTATTTTCTTCATCGGTTCTAGTTCCACGGGTTCTTTCATATTCACTCGCATTGGTTTGCTCTGATATATGCCCAAAAGTGCTAGCAAGAGCAAAGCTTTCGCTCGTTCATCGCCTTCTCTTAGCATCTTGACGCAAGTTTTAAATGCTGGCACTTAACTTTGTTCTATCAGAAATCGAACGAATCAGAGAGCGTCTCTCCGTTTCGCGCACTCTACTGCTGCTCCTTTTTGGGTCATCAGATCCCTCACACTCGTCATTAAGAACACCTTTTCTTTTCTTCCAAATCATATTCCCGCGAGTCAGTCCAATCATGCACCAAGCGAACCTCAGTTGTAACTCTGTTCTCACATAGGGTATTGCTATCAGTGCGTGTATCTTCGGCGTGGTTCTCATTTCTTCTTCGAAGTATCGTAACACTACCGCTCTCCATGGAAGGCTCATCAACTGCTCGATCGTTTCCGCGTGCATTTCAGACAATACCAGAGTCGCGCATGCCTTCTGCTTTAGGGTGGTGCCTTGCATCATCGTCTCCAAATAACCTTCCATGGAACTTTTGTCTTCCAGAGCCATTAAGTGTCCTCTGGCCGAATTTATGTACTCTAACATCTCCATGTATCCACCGGCCACTTCATCAATCGATACAGTTTCCGACATTTTCAGTCGGTATATATTCCGCTGGGACTAGCTGTCCTACGACGCTTCCCTTTCCGTGATTCATGGGAGACGGTTTGAAGTCTTTAAGGGTACTCTCTCCACATTGGCTGAGTACCTCCATATCTAACGTCGCTCCAGTCAGAGTGCGGTTACTCTTCTTGGTTTTGTAACTGGCTGATTTTGTTCCTGCCATGAGAATGGGTGGCACCATCGCTACGTCAGTCAACATCCTGTCTGTGCCAGGCAATCGATCATCACCCTGTCCCAAGTCCATAGCTTCTTCGGTGCGTTTTCTTTCAGCTGAGTTGACAGCTTTCATCAAGATTTCGGAATCCACCTTTGTCTTTCCCGTTTTCCTCAAGGTCACCTTGCTGCCCAGTTTAATCCTCATTTCATTAATTCTGTCAATCACCATTTTTGATCGCATCGTTCCCTTCCGGGTTCTTGACAGATATACCACTTCTCTTTTGTCTTCTTGCGGCGTCATCTTGATAGGCGAGTTTGCCTTACTTTCGTCAGTGGCCGAGTCGATCAACAACTCGCTCAATCTCCCTTCACACTCGTCGAGTCTGTCAAGGACTTCCCGCATTAGCGGTCGGTTGAGACCTAGTTTCAAAATAGACTGGGTTCCGTAGCTCTGAACTACTGTCCAGACCTCTTCCATGAAGGCCACTCTGTCCATTTTGCATCCTCTATTTTCATGGTCTCTATGATGCACCTCCCACTCTTCTTCGGGCATCGTCTCAAGAAATGTACTCTGGCAGTGCCTTCTATTCTTCTTCTCCTTGGTGATTCCATCAAGAGTTTCTCTTCGGTATTTTTAGAATTGCTCGGAGAGCTGCTCTCCGTCAAGTTCCGGTTCGTTCCCATAACCTTAGCTTCGACACACATTCAAAGCATAAGGGATAAAACACAAACATTGACAAGTTTCTGCATGACGTAACCTAGTTCAGCAAATTCAGCATACGTAAACAATCAACAATGGTATCTGAGGATGAAAAATAGTTTTAACTAAATTTCGGCTCTCCGGGAAAGAAAATTGCAAGAGTTTTTGGAATAATGATATATGATAAAAAGTCTTATTGTGGATTAAATTTTTTGTTTAAGAGTTCCGTTATCCATAGTTTCTGCTAATAAAAAAAGCGTGGCAGCATCAAACATGAAGAAACAAATTTTTATATCAGAACAGTCATTCCTGCGGATTGATTGCTCAGGCCTCAAAGATCCAAAAGCCTTTATCCAAAGTTAGCCATCATGAAACTTGAGTTTTAAAACTGAAGATGCTTCAAAACTGCGACATTTAAACAGAAGCGATTTATTTTGCTATGTTTGATGATTGTGCCTGTTTGCCGGCGCCCTTTGAGAGATTTAAGAGACAAGTCTGTCAACTGTATCTGGTCTGGGGAAAGTCCTGAATAGCGTGTCTGAGGAGACTATAGTTGTGCTCCTAATTGTTGCGATAAACTTATTAAATAGATAAGATCTGTTTGATGTTTCTGCCTGCTTGTCGAGACCCCACTGAGGGATTTTAGAGACAGGTCTGTCAAGTAGGTCTCTGATCTGGGGAAGGAGTTCCTGGCCTTGGGAGTCTTGTAGTGCGCCGCTGGACCTTCTGAGCTCGGGTGAAGTTGTTCCTATTCAGCGAGTTTTGTAGATTTCTTTATATATTTTTTTAAATTAAATTTGTAATAGTTTTTTCTTCATCTATAAAAATCCAATCCTGTTATTATCGGTTAGTTCAGTTACATTGCGTCCAGTCAAATTTCCTTTTTTTACCCTGACGCCGCGCCATCAAGATGAGGAAAATGCATCATTCGCCCGGAAGTACATATCGACGGAAAATAAAGCTAGCTTCTGAAATGACTGGCTAGCGTCTAAACACAGCTCTACATGCTTTTCACCGTCTCTGCCAAAGCCAGTTCTTTTGGTGGTTTTCCTAACATCGGGTCGACAAAACGTTACTGCTTTCAGGCTTCGACCAGAACGTTCAAATTAACTTAATTATAGGCAAAAATAGTGAGCTCATGGCTGGGTCTCAGTATCCCCAGACCACGAGGTCACTCCTAAAAACAGGGCTACTACTATTTATTATATTACTATTGTTTGTTTTTGTTCAGTAGATAAAAATCATCATCTCCATCGAAGATGGATCAACCCTTTCCCTCACTCCTAGCTTCTCATTCTCTGAAAATGAATTTGGATGTTACTTAAACTCAACTCAGAGCATGACCAGGAAGCTAAAAGTTTTTATAAAACAGTTTGAGTTCTGAGCCCGAAACACCTACGGATTCTGGAATCCGGGGAAATAGCACTCCTATTTCTATCCGAAAGGCTAGACACGCCGTCCCAATACCCTTCCTTTTTCTCGGGTTCTACGTTGTAACGATTGTAGCGGCAAAATCGTTACAACTCGGAATGGTTCCTGATAATCTCCAATTACAATTTCAATCTGTTGTCGTTTTCTTGTAGTTGTTTTCACTGCGACTATTGTTGTGTTTCGCCGTTTCAGTGCGTGAAAAATATAAAAAGGTTACGTGTCGTTCACGTCCAAATCGAAATTTTAAAACTTAGCATGTCAGTTAAAACCAACCCTTCCCGATTCTTCTAATCGTTCAAATAACGCTGCTAAATACTAATCCATTAAAAATATCAATCTTCCTAGTTAGATGATCTTTTTCTGATCAATAAAAATTCGATTGCGAAACTGCATTTTTGTACATTCTGGTCGAATGTCACTTATTCCACGGACAGCCCGGTCATTTCCTCATTGAGTCTCGTAGTCTTCATCGAAATGGTACAGTGCCATCGAACAGAGTTTATGAGATGCATAAAGTCACTTTTAGCCACGTCATATCGACTCACTGCAGAATATAAATGGCATCATACTACACTACTATAGCCTTCCAAATTTTTTCACCAACCTGCACTTTCGAGGATATACTTAATTTCCAATGTCTATGTCCCGATTTAAAACTTTTTCTCCTAGGTTTAAAAAATGTAGGGACGCAGGACGTTCCTGCCAACCCACAAACTAAAATTATCCTACTATGCTTCTTCCCTTCGGAATTTTAGTTGTTAATGGCCCTGATTATTAAAATTAAGGAACTCGGTGGTTAGAAGGAACAATGAAATAATCTCCTTCTTCAAGATATTACCCAAGCCTTTCATGTCACCATTAAGTGATCAGTCGTCCTAGTTGATTAAAAACAATCATGCAGGCTGGAATTTTCTAATATATTCTTCACTCAAGCCACTCTAAATAAATAGTAAGTGTCTCTAAAGCCACTAACTAAAACCATAATGCAAATTTATAAATGCAACAAATTCTCTAATCTTCAAAAGTCACAAAATGTTTTCTTTCCAGCTTCAATTGCAAACTTAGTTGCTCCGTTTCTCATTTGAGTTTGTTGTGAGAAACAAAATAGTTTTGAGTTTTAACATCTTCTCTTTCGTCGCTTTTTTGTTTCCTTCTTTGTTCGTCGTTTAGAAGTTCTAAAAATTCTAAATTCTTCTAATTTTTTTTCTTTTTGCATCTTGTTTTTAGGCCATTTGTCAATATTCCAGCTGCTCCTCCTGCGACCTTGACTCCGCACTTTCAGTTTCTGTGTCTTGCAACACGTCGGTAGCTACTCTGACGCTGTTGGAAGCAGTCCTCCAACACTTCTGCTCTTCTACTCTTTGTTTACAACTAGGTAGAGGATCAACGTTAGATTCTCTGTTTCGGCAGAAGCTGTTGTGGAGGCACAACGCCACGTTTCTCTCCAAGTCTTCCTTCAGCATCTCTTCTTCTTCCCTTCCATCACATTCACTTGTCCTAGAAGTTCTCTTCACTGCGGTGGTTACTGTTTTCCGATGAGTTACAAAAGCTCGCTTAAAAGCTCCTGCTCCAATGACCAGCTGATACGCACTGTAAACTCTGCTGTGCTTCGACATATGTTTCTTAGCATATTCGTATAACCATGCAGTCATGTTGGCTCTAAACCATGGCATCAGTCGTCTTCTGGCCCATTTCTTTTTCACTTCCATCGGAATGTTCAAGATTCTGCACATTGTCTCAAAAAGATCTAAAACTTTTAGACAACCCAATTCCTGTAACTGTTCTTTCGTCGGCGCCTCCTGTCTACTGTTATCTTTTGCATGAGCTTCCAGCCATCGTATCGCCATCATAACTCCCACTAACACTATCGTTATGGCTGTGAGGAATCTGGTAAACCCATGGAGAGCAGCTCTCCACAGTTCCAGATCAACACCAGATTACTACTCCCGGGGTACCACCATGTTTGCAGCAAGCATTGGCAGGGGAACTCATCATGTGTTGACATGATGCTCCTCCAATTACTTTCTCCCGAAGCTTCCAGTAGTGGTTCTACTTCCATCATCACTCAGTGGACTTCATCATTCTCATCTACTGCATTGTAATCCGTCAGTGTTGATCCTTTCTGCTTTTGTCTTTCAAAGTCGCTGAAGTTTCCACTGGCGTATCCCATGAACTTCTTTCCCAGTCTCGATTCTAACTCCCCTTTGGTTCTCACCGGAACTGCTGAGAATATTTTGCACAGTAACTCGTAAGATTTTTCTGACATTCTTGTTAGTCTTACGCATTTTGGCACTGAGAAGGCTTGATCCACGATCGTTCTCGTACTTTTCACATCCACCGCTGCGAAATGCACTGGGTATCTACTCTTGCACATTTGAGCTAGAGTTGATCCCACTAAATATCTCGCTCCCGTCATTCTACGATAATCTTCACTATGCTGGATGTTCATTTCCGCCTTGATCGCTTCTCTCCACTTTCCAATATACTTCTGCTCGATTTGCAACACTCCCGGAAACACTTCAACACTGATGGTCGTAACCATCTCATGCTTTTATTCGAGATTCAACAGTGACTCTAAAGAACCAAACATGCTGTAGAATCCTAGTGCAGTCACTAGATTCACCTCGATTCCTCCATGGCAATCTGCAATCAGTTCCGTTTCGGCTTTCGCCTTCATCACAAAGAAGCAATCGCGTATGTCTTCATTTAGAAAAGGGTTGTACGCCATCCCTATGATTCCGGATACGTAACTGTATGATTTCTTCCTGATCGGTTCCCAGTATTCACTGGATCTCGGCAGTGCTCCCATAGATTCTTTCGAGAGCCTCAGCTCCTTGTTTGAGAACCTCCTTATTTCGTCTATTTTCTTCATCGGTTCTAGTTCCACGGGTTCTTTCATATTCACTCGCATTGATTTGCTCTGATATATGCCCAAAAGTGCTAGCAAGAGCAAAGCTTTCGCTCGTTCATCGCCTTCTCTTAGCATCTTGACGCAAGTTTTAAATGCTGGCACTTAACTTTGTTCTATCAGAAATCGAACGAATCAGAGAGCGTCTCTCCGTTTCGCGCACTCTACTGCTGCTCCTTTTTGGGTCATCAGATCCCTCACACTCGTCATTAAGAACACCTTTTCTCCCTTCGATCTTTTCTTTTCTTCCAAATCATATTCCCGCGAGTCAGTCCAATCATGCACCAAGCGAACCTCAGTTGTAACTCTGTTCTCACATAGGGTATTGCTATCAGTGCGTGTATCTTCGGCGTGGTTCTCATTTCTTCTTCGAAGTATCGTAACACTACCGCTCTCCATGGAAGGCTCATCAACTGCTCGATCGTTTCCGCGTGCATTTCAGACAATACCAGAGTCGCGCATGCCTTCTGCTTTAGGGTGGTGCCTTGCATCATCGTCTCCAAATAACCTTCCATGGAACTTTTGTCTTCCAGAGCCATTAAGTGTCCTCTGGCCGAATTTATGTACTCTAACATCTCCATGTATCCACCGGCCACTTCATCAATCGATACAGTTTCCGACATTTTCAGTCGGTATATATTCCGCTGGGACTAGCTGTCCTACGACGCTTCCCTTTCCGTGATTCATGGGAGACGGTTTGAAGTCTTTAAGGGTACTCTCTCCACATTGGCTGAGTACCTCCATATCTAACGTCGCTCCAGTCAGAGTGCGGTTACTCTTCTTGGTTTTGTAACTGGCTGATTTTGTTCCTGCCATGAGAATGGGTGGCACCATCGCTATGTCAGTCAACATCCTGTCTGTGCCAGGCAATCGATCATCACCCTGTCCCAAGTCCATAGCTTCTTCGGTGCGTTTTCTTTCAGCTGAGTTGACAGCTTTCATCAAGATTTCGGAATCCACCTTTGTCTTTCCCGTTTTCCTCAAGGTCACCTTGCTACCCAGTTTAATCCTCATTTCATTAATTCTGTCAATCACCATTTTTGATCGCATCGTTCCCTTCCGGGTTCTTGACAGATATACCACTTCTCTTTTGTCTTCTTGCGGCGTCATCTTGATAGGCGAGTTTGCCTTACTTTCGTCAGTGGCCGAGTCGATCAACAACTCGCTCAATCTCCCTTCACACTCGTCGAGTCTGTCAAGGACTTCCCGCATTAGCGGTCGGTTGAGACCTAGTTTCAAAATAGACTGGGTTCCGTAGCTCTGAACTACTGTCCAGACCTCTTCCATGAAGGCCACTCTGTCCATTTTGCATCCTCTATTTTCATGGTCTCTATGATGCATCTCCCACTCTTCTTCGGGCATCGTCTCAAGAAAGGTACTCTGGCAGTGCCTTCTATTCTTCTTCTCCTTGGTGATTCCATCAAGAGTTTCTGTTCGGTATTTTTAGAATTGCTCGGAGAGCTGCTCTCCGTCAAGTTCCGGTTCGTTCCCATAACCTTAGCTTCGACACACATTCAAAGCATAAGGGATAAAACACAAACATTGACAAGTTTCTGCATGACGTAACCTAGTTCAGCAAATTCAGCATACGTAAACAATCAACAATGGTATCTGAGGATGAAAAATAGTTTTAACTAAATTTCGGCTCTCCGGGAAAGAAAATTGCAAGAGTTTTTGGAATAATGATATATGATAAAAAGTCTTATTGTGGATTAAATTTTTTGTTTAAGAGTTCCGTTATCCATAGTTTCTGCTAATAAAAAAAGCGTGGCAGCATCAAACATGAAGAAACAAATTTTTATATCAGAACAGTCATTCCTGCGGATTGATTGCTCAGGCCTCAAAGATCCAGAAGCCTTTATCCAAAGTTAGCCATCATGAAACTTGAGTTTTAAAACTGAAGATGCTTCAAAACTGCGACATTTAAACAGAAGCGATTTATTTTGCTATGTTTGATGATTGTGCCTGTTTGCCGGCGCCCTTTGAGAGATTTAAGAGACAAGTCTGTCAACTGTATCTGGTCTGGGGAAAGTCCTGAATAGCGTGTCTGAGGAGACTATAGTTGTGCTCCTAATTGTTGCGATAAACTTATTGTTGCATAGGTTCTTCCGATCAACGGCTTCGTCGCTGCCCATCGTCTCGTCTCGGAATGTTTCCTGAACTTGAGGGCCCTTGCTCTTCACTCCTTGCCCCATCAGGAAATTTCGGTATAACTAGTCTGCAAGCGGACTGATCTTCCTCCTCTCCATGAACTACTTTGACTTTTTCATGGCCGAAAGGTGCTAGTATGGTTCTAGTCTGTAGTGTTCCTCCCACCGTTAACTCTAGTTTTACTCTCGTTAAGATTAGGAAGGCTTCTGATAAGTCAGCCCTGCCTCTCATAATCATAGGCGCTAGATCCAGTTTCGCCCATTCCTCGTCAAACCTCCCAGGCTTCGGAGTCGCTGCATTGCTCAATCGTCTCCTTGGTGCTTCATCAGTGTAAGCAAATTGCGCATACTGCAGCACTGCGAAGTTTCTGCCAATGAAACACGGATCCATCATTTCAGAGAATTTCGCCATTCTCCTTTCGTTAGTCTCAAAGGCTCCCAACATAGGGGTTTGCACTGCGCAGACTGCTCCGAGCAGCATCCTTCTTATCAGAGGGAATTCAGGGATTTCCTCCGGCAGTTTTTTGTAATCACCCCAGCCTTTCGTCTCTTCTCTCACCTTATGGTACACGGCCTTTACACGAGGAAATCTCTTGGTTTCGCCATCCGTTTTATCATGCGGTCTTAAGTTCCAGAGCTTTGGGAACACCTCGATGTGTCCTCTGTCTACTTCTCCCATACGATGATGGAAGCGATCGTCAAAGTTAATGACCGTCATATCTGGCTCCGATATCTTTGCAAACAGTAGGTCTTTGCTCATGAGCTCTCGCAGTACACGCTGCTCACACCGATTCAGCGCACTTCCGTTCACTGCTGATATGAGGTTCAGGTGCATCACCAACCTCCTGTATGCTTCCACCATTATATCAGGGAACTCAAACGTGACTGCAGGTCAATATATGACCGTCACGAACTCCGTGGCTCCTCTGATCAATGCTAAAGGATCGGTCCTCATAGCTAAGCTCAGATCAGTTAGCAGGGGCATGCCCCAAACATGACGTCGCACGTCTTCCTCCCTCTGAATCGTTTCTTCTTCTCCTGTTACAAAGCGATCTGCTGCAGGAGGCACTTGATAAGAGTATGTCGCAAATCTCTTATCTTATTCCAGGAATCCGTGGATCGCTTCACATCGAATTTCCTCACGTTCTCTCTCATCTGATCGCGATCAACGTTAGAAGTCCGTCTAGTCGCAAATTCTGCACTTCTTTGGTGAGCAGTATCGCTGGTCCTTTTCACAAAGTTCTCTACTCCAAACGTCACGAACAGGGCTATTAATTCAACGATCGATACTTCTACGACTGCTTGGAGGAACTCTTTTATCAGATATCGAGAAAGCGAGAGGTAAATTTTCGCCAAGAAGGACGCGGTCCATCCGGCGCCTAGCATGCTGTCAGTCCGGTCAAAGCCTTCTTCTCCCTTCACATTCTGTGTCCAGAAAGCTTCCAGAATCACTCGGCACACTCTGTTCAGGAATTCGGCTGACTTCTCTTCAGCATTTTCGACCAAGTTAACCTCTTTCCTTAAGTAGGCATGGATTTTCCTGATCATCACTGGGCCTCGCTCGAGAGCATCCGCGCCCAATGCTGCTATCCGAGGGGTCAACTGCAGCCACTTGTTAGCCTCTGGTTTCGTTCTCAAAACCATCGCTTCCAAGTGAGCTCTGGTCTCCTTGGAATTCTTCCTTCTCTCTCCTTCCTCCTTTATTTCCATTCATCGGAACCATAAATCGTTTGACATCGCCACAATCACTCTATGGTCATCGTCAATTCCTGGTTTCAGTTTGAGTTGTCGGCTGAAGTTGGACAGTTCCAACCCCAGTACGTCGTCTAACACTAACATGTGTTGTGAATGGTCCTTAAATCCTCGCATCGCTTTTGAGATGTCAGACCACACCGCAGGTAATTCAGCCCTGAGTGGCCTCAGATTCTCCATTTCTATTCCGCGATTTGGGGTTAATATGATCACATCATATTTCCCTTCCGAGAGCAGAGCCATCATCGCATATACAAACTTCAGTCCATCCAGGAGCTGTGCATATCCCGGAGACAGTGCAAACACGGCTCTCGGTGTTATCTTGGTGAAGGCACCTTCTTTCAGGGTGTCCACCACTTCACCCATTGACTCGAGGGTATCCTTTATAGCTGGCCATACAGCGTGTTCGGCTGTCGTAGACTCTCTGAGTCTGCTCAGGAAACCCCTACTGTGTAGATGGTCGTTCATGCCAGAAAATACGATTGTGATTGGGTTCATTTCTGTCTGTCGTTGCACCCCGATTGCCATCGACACAGACTGCCTTAGGTCCAGGTTGACCGCTGCCAACAGTATAACATCAGGCCAAAACAGAGACTTGGAGGTATACACGAAGTCTGAGCTCGCGACTATCATGATCTTTGCCTTCCTCATTTCTGCTTTTCCATACGCAGGAAAATTGGTCTCATCTTTCTTGATCGCCTCCATTCCACCGTATCTCTGAACATCACCTTCTTGATTCATTTGTTTCGGGTACGCTCTTTCTTTTACATGACCTGGGGCTGCTTTTATCTGTCCGAACATTTTTACGTGTTTCCTATTGGTGCCCTCGTCGTCAAGAATCTTTCGGGTCTCTCTTCTCGATTTCCTTCATCGTGATTCAGTTTCACATCTTGCAATGGTCTTGCATTTACTGGACTCATTGTATTGTTTGAGGGCAGTCCCTCTAAGTCGGCAAACCTCAAGGCGCTCGTGGAGTTGAAGTTTATGCCAGCCACTATCAACCAGTCCACGCCTATTATTGAATACAATCCGTTGACGAACAATCTCGCTCCATTTAAGATCCTCATGGCATCTGCTGCAAATCTCACTATCTGAAGATTCAAATTCATCAGGTCCTGTTTGTACACGTGCCAGGGAGAAGGTATGCGCCTCGACCACATCAAAGAGCTCCTGTCTGGACGTCGCTCCTCTCGGCTGGTACCCGTAGTCTCTAATCTTGTCTCTGAGCTCGAAGTGCTGGTTGTTTCCACGGTCGGATTGACAGGTCCTAATATTCGTCTTGGATGGACGGTTCTTCTCATTGGCGCTTCTCCCAATCGATCTTGTACATCTGTCTTTTGCCCTGGCTCGCTAGAGCTTTGCGGCCTGTAGGTCACGGCTGGGACCATTCCCAAACGTGTTTCTAAGTTAGGGGAAAAAGGTTGAAATTGCCGGCTCATTCGTGGTTTCTTCCTTCTTCAGCACTCCCGTGTTAAAGAGCTCGACTTCCATTTCATCCAGTCGCTCTTGGAATACTCGGTTCAACCAGGCGTGTCCTTCAATGCTATCAAAAAGGATCCCATCGGTGGTTAGTCTCGCCTGATCCATAGCTCTCAGCTCGTGTTCAATGTCCATATGGATCATCCGTCCGGAATTCCGACTCGCCAACTTCCTTATTATTTTGTTCCAAGTGATGAGTCCTTCTTCCTGTCGCTGTCAACGTTTTCGTGCTCATGGGTACGGTGGAGACGGTCAGTACCGCGCACTTGTTTTTATGCCAGAGAGTAGTAAAAATGCACACCACCATCGACTCCCATTGTGCCTCTCCATCATCTGAGCTTCTTGATACATTGTTCGTCCCTATTAGGATCATTATGTTTTTTATCCTCACTGGGTTCATCAGCTCCACCATCCAAAATAGCTTGGCTATCATTGCACCTCCAAAGGCCATCACCGTAGTGATCCAGGAGGTCCTCAAATTCTGGAGTACTCTCACTAAGCTGTCACCCAGTATCAGATGTGATGTCCCAAGTGGCGGTTGCTGCAGGTTTACTGCTGGGCTCCGAGTGGATCGATTGAAGCAGGCTCGCGAATCCGTGTCCGGAACTCCTGTGAAGCTTTACTTGAACTGGTTGTTCTTCTGCATGTCAATCACACTTTCTTCATCGGCATTTCTCGTATCTTTCTGTCTGGGACCTTAGAGCTCTTTGTTGGTAACGCTGTATCACTAAATCCCGTTCTCGTCATCATCTCTTGGGAGAGTTGTACTCTGCCCGTGTCATCGATTGTTTCATAGGGTGCAGTCACCCCGGAACTTAGCGCATTCCTATTAGCGACCAATCGTCCAGCTGTTTCTATCAATTTTCTCACTGTTTGCTCCACAACTGGGTCATCTAGGTTGTCACTCGGGTCCGGGATTGTCACTCGACCAGTTGTAGCTGGGAGTCGCGTCTCCGTAGCTTGACTCAACTCGCGAGGTGTCAAAAGTTCCATCGGGGACTGCCCACGAGGAATATTCCTTGTTGGTATCACTCTTTCTACGGCTATCGTCAACGCCAGCCGCTCCGATCTTTGTACTCTCGCCTCAAGCGCTCTATTTCTTCACCCTGTTTCTTGTTGCAATCTCCAAACAATCTCTTCTAAATGTCTCTGTCTTCTTCCGTACTGAACATGGTTTTGGTCATTTCGTCCAGCTCCCTTCTGGTGTTCTCCAGTTCTTCTGTCGTTTCGTCAAGATCTTGCATGATTTCGTTCGTCTGAACGTCTTCTTCTTTTCTCACCCTCTTGGGTGGCGCAGCTGCTCTCAGTTGTGAACTAGACGAGGCAGCCTCGCTGTTCATCTCCTGATGCATCCTTCTCAGACTAGGCCTAGGCTTGGTTAGCAGAGGCATCTCGCCTGGATGGTATGTCCGGGAACTTCCCAATCCAGGCCCGTTCGCCAAGTCACTTCCTGAGAGAGCCCCGCTTCTCAGCCTCATTACCCTCATGTTCGAGTGGTCTAGTACACCTCTTTCTCTATATGCTGCCATCAATAAGACTTTCGTGGGGCGGTCCCCACGGTTATCATGCTCCAAGATGTTTATTGAGGCGATCAGCAACATGACTACCTCTGGGTCCTCCAGAGCGAAGTCTCAATCCATCAGCCGACGATAGATCGCATCTACCATCGATCCCACATATGCCTCTGCCTGGTCCATCAATTCGTTCAAGTTGAACTTGTCCATGTTCCTTCAGATTCGAGTCTATTATCAGTTTGATGAATTGAAATCAAGTGAATATTTAAATAATCAATCAGGATCTAGAAAAGAGGTCACGAATATCACATTTGTCAGCTTTACTCCAATTTTTATATTAAAATTTATTGAAAACAATTGGATAAAAAGATTTTGATCCTGAAGTTTACTAAAACTTTTGGAATTCGACCTAAGAATGGACAGTCCGAACTTTGGATCTATTCCTAAGATCGTCATTTGGTTATTCATGGTCACTAGTTCCTTCTTACCCAGGGTCTTAATAACATCACACGTAACATAACATAACACACAAAACACACATTTATTGTGACGCCTTCCTGCATGCAACCTAAACTCAGCCTCTACTTAAATAATATTTCTTAAGTAAGTATACTTGTATATTAGAATCAGAGAAGATTACGTGTATCAGTGCATACAGCTCCCGTGGATGTAGTCGTCCTGTTCGGATCGTATACTGGAAGCGAGAGTTCCTTTTCTTCAATTTCCACAAGGAAGTCTCTCAATCTCGTCAAGGATAGCACTAGGTTTTCCGGGTCCACGTGCCGCTTCTCTGTTGCCCTTGTCACCAAGAAGCATAAGTTTTTTCCCGGTATCTGTGACGCCGCCGGAGGCACAGCTGCTACACCTCCTATTCCTGGTCTTTGCTTCCAAAGGAATTCAATGTTTCTTTATTCTCTCTTAAAATCCGCTGCTAGCGCTGTCTTAAATTTCATGTCTGCTGTGATCGCTACCGCACATGTTCTATTTGTGAAAATTAAATCGCTATCTTTCAATAATATGCTA
This sequence comes from Symsagittifera roscoffensis, assembly GCF_963678635.1. Lineage (NCBI taxonomy): Eukaryota > Metazoa > Xenacoelomorpha > Acoela > Convolutidae > Symsagittifera > Symsagittifera roscoffensis. Next base: position 72,345,930 of record NC_087062.1, on the reverse strand, counting down.
CTTGAGTTTTCATTTGATAAGCTAAAATATGACTCAACTACTCTCCCTATATCCGGTTTCTTAGGGTCCTCGCCTGTTTTTGCTTCTAGATCACCTGTCTCTCTTGCTATTCTTAATTTTTTTATAAATAATTTTTCAGTGTGGGAAAATCCTACCCCCACTCCCCGGACAATAAATATCCATCGACGTCCCCGTCGATCGCATACGGGATATTAAATCGAGGTTGGAAGCAGGAATGAGTAATTGCCCTTCTCGGGCAGCCCAGGGAGAATCATCCCTTTCGGTTTTCATGTATTTCATGCTTTCACGATCTACATCTTGAATCGTGACACTGGTCTCCATTGGGTCCGACGTCATTTCGTTCAGCCATTCCAAGACACGCAGATTTGTCAAGTGTTTTTCATAGGATTGCTGTTGCTCGTCGGCAAATTCCATCTCGGGCTTGGAACGGTCATCGACCCACTCCTCGTCGTGATCGTCGACTATGTCGATGTCCTGTGACACAGTTATTTCTTCTAGACCCACTACTTCTTCCACTATCTTCTTCAGATCTATCTCGTCCACTACGAAGTCATCTCCGTAAGGATTATATTTCTTCGTGAGTCTTGTCCTGTTACTCTGTCTGTATCGTAAACGGAAGGTCTGGTTCCAAACTCTTGGGGCCCTCCATTTGTTCGGGGTCTTGCCAGTCCTCCTCTGCGTAGGGTAAGGTTTCTTCATCTGCTTCAATCACCTCGTTGGGACCCAGGTCTAGTGGTGAACTTGATCCTTCCTCTACGACCTCATTTCCATCGTTCTTTACCCTGGTGCCTTCCTCATTGACCTCACAGGCAGGTTCCATCATCAGATAATCCCCCTCTTCCATGTCTGCAGGTATACACCAGTCTTCTGTCGATGGGTTGTGTGGCTTAATGTTCTCGTAGTGAGCGGCTCGGCCGGTGCTCAGTCTATAAAAACGTCCCTCGTGGTGCACTTGCGTAATCATTAAGGGTCTCTTCCACTTTTTTTAGGAGTTTTTTTGTTCCTTACGGTAGTATAACGTTTTGAAATACCCATACAGGGTCTCCTACCGAGTAAGCTTTTGCACCAGCTGCTTTTTTATCGAATCTTTTCCTCTGCCTTGCCTGTGCCTGCTGATTTTTCCGTCTACACAAGTCGTTTAGTTCTTGTTGACGTCTAATCACATCCCTTACATAGACTTTTGGTGATGTTTTCTTCCCCTCATACTCTGGGTAAATTAAAGTCAAGGGCAAAAACTTCTCGCTGCCTTCTCTACAGGTAACTCAGGATGTCCCGGAATCGGATGTCCAGACTTGTCTAACCATCTCGTCAAGGGAAGCGCTTCATAAGTTTCATTGTCCAGAAACGAGAACCCTTCCTTGATTTCTGCCTGATTGGCTTGCTTCTGTTCCAATCTTTCATAGAACTCGGTCTTCTTGCTGAAGCTGTCATCATTCTGGTGTTTATCCCGCATCCTGTGCTCGATTATCATGTGGTAGCCATCTAATCTTACTATCCATCTGCCAATATAACTCTGGTCCATCGAGTATGTCTTCAACCAGGATAGCGCTCTGTTGTCCACGCGTAACTTAAAGGGAGCTCTCCCCAAGTATGCGCGGTATTTTTCCACGAATGTGACCACTGCAAACATTTCTGCTTTCGATGCACCATATTTCATCTCAGTGTCACTTAAAACCTTGCTGCCATTGTGTCTTCTTCCTGTCGCTGTCAACGTTTTCGTGCTCATCGGTACGGTGGAGACGGTCAGTACCGCGCACTTGTTTTTATGCCAGAGAGTAGTAAAAATGCACACCACCATCGACTCCCATTGTGCCTCTCCATCATCTGAGCCTCTTGATACATTGTTCGTCCCTATTAGGATCATTATGTTATTTATCCTCACTGGGTTCATCAGCTCCACCATCCAAAATAGCTTGGCTATCATTGCACCTCCAAAGGCCATCACCGTAGTGATCCAGGAGGTCCTCAAATTCTGGAGTACTCTCACTAAGCTGTCACCCAGTATCAGATGTGATGTCCCAAGTGGCGGTTGCTGCAGGTTTACTGCTGGGCTCCGAGTGGATCGATTGAAGCAGGCTCGCGAATCCGTGTCCGGAACTCCTGTGAAGCTTTACTTGAACTGGTTGTTCTTCTGCATGTCAATCACACTTTCTTCATCGGCATTTCTCGTATCTTTCTGTCTGGGACCTTAGAGCTCTTTGTTGGTAACGCTGTATCACTAACTCCCGTTCTCGTCATCATCTCTTGGGAGAGTTGTACTCTGCCCGTGTCATCGATTGTTTCATAGGGTGCAGTCACCCCGGAACCTAGCGCATTCCTATTAGCGACCAATCGTCCAGCTGTTTCTATCAATTTTCTCACTGTTTGCTCCACAACTGGGTCATCTAGGGTGTCACTCGGGTCCGGGATTGTCACTCGACCAGTTGTAGCTGGGAGTCGCGTCTCCGTAGTTTGACTCAACTCGCGAGGTGTCAAAGGTTCCATCGGGGACTGCCCACGAGGAATATTCCTTGTTGGTATCACTCTTTCTACGGCTATCGTCAACGCCAGCCGCTCCGATCTTTGTACTCTCGCCTCAAGCGCTCTATTTCTTCACCCTGTTTCTTGTTGCAATCTCCAAACAATATCTTCTAAATGTCTCTGTCTTCTTCCGTACTGAACATGGTTTTGGTCATTTCGTCCAGCTCCCTTCTGGTCTTCTCCAGTTCTTCTGTCGTTTCGTCAAGATCTTGCATGATTTCGTTCGTCTGAACGTCTTCTTTTTTTCTCACCCTCTTTACCTTCATGTTTGGGCGGTCTATTACTCTTATTTCTCTATATGCTGCCACCAATAAGACTTCCGTGGGGCGATCCCCACGGTTATCATGCTCCAAGATGTTTATTAAGGCGGTCAGTAACATGACTACCTCTGGGTCTTCCAGAGCGAGGTTTCGATCCATCAACCGACGATAGATCGCATCTACCATCGATCCCACATATGCTTCTGCCAGGTCCATCAATTCGTTCAAGTTGAACTTGTCCATGTTCCTTCAGATTCGAGTCTTTTATCACTTTGATGAATTGAAATCAAGTGAATAATTAAATAATCAATCAGGATCTAGAAAAGAGGTCACGAATATCACATTTGTCATCATCATTCGGTTATTCATGGTCACTATTTCCTTCTTACCCAGAGTTCTAATAACATAACACGTAACATAACATAACACACACACAACACACATTTAGTATGACGCCTTCCTGCGTGCAACCTAAACTCAGCCTTGACTTAAATAAAACTTCTAATGTAAGTATACTTGTACATAAGTATCAGAGAAAATTACGTGTATCAGTGCATACAGCTCCCGTGGATGCAGTCGTCCTCTGTTCGGATCGTCTACTGTAAAACGCGAGAGGTGCTTTACTTCCCTTTCCACAAGGAAGTCTCTCAATCTCGTCAAGGACCACACTAGGTTTTCCGGGTCCACGTGCCGCTTCTCCGTCGCCCTTGTCACCAAGAAGCATAAGTATTTTCCCGGTATCTGTGACGCCGCCGGAGGCACAGCTGCTACACCTCCTATTCCTGGTCTTTGCTTCCAAAGGAATTCAATGTTTCTTTATTCTCTCTTAAAATCCGCTGCTAGCGCTGTCTTAAATTTCATGTCTGCTGTGATCGCTATCGCACATGTTCTATTTGTGAGTATAAAATCGCTATCTGTCAAAAATATGCTACTTGAGTATTCATTTTGTAAGCTAAAATATGACTCAACTACTCTCCCTATGTACGGTTTCTTAGGGTCCTCGCCTGTTTCTGCTTCTAGATGACCTGTCTCTATTGCTATTCTTAATTTTTTTATTAAAAATTTTTCAGTGTGGGTGAATCCTACCCCCACTCCCCGGACAAAAATATCCATCGACGTCCCCGTCGATCGCATACCGGATAATGAATCGAGGTTGGAAGCAGGAATGAGTAATTGCCCTTCCTGGGCAGCCCAGAAAGGATCATCCCTTTCGGTTTTCATGTATTCCATGCTTTCACGATCTACATCTTGAATCGTGACACTGGTCTCCATTGGGTCCGACGTCATTTCGTTCAGCCATTCCAAGACACGCAGATTCGTCAAGTGTTTTTCATAGGATTGCTGTTGCTCGTCGGCAAATTCCATCTCGGGCTTGGACCGGTCATCGACCCACTCCTGTCGATGTCCTGTGATACAGTTATTTCTTCTAGACCCACTATTTCTTCCACTATCTTCTTTAGATCTATCTTGTCCACTACGAAGTCATCTCCGTACGGATTATAATTCTTCGTGAGTCTTGTCCTGTCACTCTGTTGAGTCTGTATCGTAAACGGAAGATCTGGTTCCAAATTCTTGGGGACCTCCATTTGTTCGGGGTCTTGCCAGTCCTCCTCTGCGTAGGGTAAGGTTTCTTCATCTGCTTCAATCACCTCGTTGGGACCCAGGTCTAATGGTGGACTTGATCCTTCCTCTACGACCTCATTTCCATCGTTCTTTACCCTGGTGCCTTTCTCATTGACATCACAGGCAGGTTCCATCATCAGATAATCCCCCTCTTCCATGTCTGCAGGTATACGCCAGTCTTCTGTCGATGGGTTGTGTGGCTTAATGTTCTCGTAGTGAGCGGCCCGACCGGTACTCAGTCTATAAAAACGTGCCGCCTGGTGCACTTCCGTAATCATGAAGGGTCCCCTCCACTTTTTTAGAAGTTTTTTCGTTCCTTTCGGTAGTATAACAATTTGAAATACCCATACATAGTCTCCTACCGAATAAGCATTTGCACCAGCTGCTTTTTTATCGAATCTTTTCCTCTGCCTTGCCTGTGCCTGCTGAGTTTTCCGTCTACACAAGTCGTTTAGTTCTTGTTGACGTCTAATCACATCCCTTACGTAGACTTTTGGTGATGTTTTCTTCCCCTCAAACTCTGGGTAAACAAAAGTCAAGGGCAAAGACTTCTCGTGTACGGTTAACATCATGTGTGGACTAACTTTGGTGGTGGAGTGTTGCGTGCTGTTGTAAGCTCCCATCACCTGTGGAAGATATCTGTCCCAATCGGTCATCTACCTGGAACAATATACCCTCAGCATCGACACTAACGTTCGATTTTGCCTTTCCACTCAGACATTCGTCTGGTGATGGTATGTCGTGGAGTGAGCTTGAGCCACCTGTGAACGTCTCATGAGCTCTTTCGTAAATTCTTCCACGAAAGCTGTTCCGTTATCCGATTGAAACGTCATCGGACAACCATGTCTCGCTATCCACGTGTTGATTAGGTGATCGCACGTCTCTTCTGCTGAGGCAGTTATGCAGGGCACGGCCTCTGCATACTTCGTGGAGTGATCTATCATGAACAAGACTTGATTGTAACCACTGTCTGTCATACATATCTTTTGGTGATCAATCTGCACCATCTCGTTGAATTCAGATGATTCGATCGACTGCTAGGGAAATTGCATTTTCCTTGGATCCTTGACCTGTTGGCATGACAGACATGCTGTTACCCACTTCTCGCGTGCCTTTTTCATTCCAGACCGCTCAAAACATTTCAGGATCCTCTGCTATACTTTGTCGATTCCCTGATGGCCCATCTGATCATGTGACCTGATTAAAAGTTCTGTCTGATAGAGTTGCGGCAACACTATCGCGTTATATTTGTACAGGACCTTGTCTTCTTCTCTTCTCTTACAAGCCACAATTCCATCCTTGTTCAGAAATAACCTTCCCTCTTTCTGCAAAAAGTACTGTCTCAGAATGTGGTAACTATCTTCCTCCACGTCACCTTTGTCCGGAGCTCCATGTTCGATCAACCTTTTCAGGTTGCTCGTCATGCGGTCATTTCTCTGCTCGTCATACGGTCATTTCTCATTTTCTTAGTAAGAGTCTGTATAGCCATCTATTCTTACTATCCATCTGCCAATATAACTCTGATCCATTGAGTATGTCTTCAACCAGGATAGCGCTCTGTTGTCCACGCGTAACTTGAAGGGAGCTCTCCCCAAGTATGCGCGGTATTTTTCCAAAATGTGACTACTGCAAACATTTCTGCTTTCGGTGCACCATGTTTCATCTCAGTGTCACTTAACACCTTGCTGCCATATGCAATCGGACGGAGAACTGTTCTTCCATTTCATTCCTGCTCCTGATGCAGTAGTCCTGAGATAGCTACTACTGATGCGTATGTGTCAAGAACAGATATGCTCTTCTCTGTAGGCATGCCTAGCACTGGCGCTTCGCACAGTTCTCGAATGCAGCTTGTGCTTCTTCGTTCCATTCGAACTTTTTTACTTTGTTGCGCATCAGCTTCTGCATGGGATACACCTTGTCTGTATATCCTTTTATGAACTCACGGTAATAATTGGCAAACACTGGGAAGCTCATGAGTTGTGTATCCGTTCTGGGAGCCTCCCATGTCAACACAGCCTCTACTGCTTCAGGGTCCGGCCTCACGCCATGCCTAACCACCATTCTTCCTAGATACTTGAATGAATCACTGAGGATCTCACAATTCGATGGTTTGCATTTCAAGCATGCTCTCTTCATGCAGCCAAAGACCTCATCGAGCCGATCAATGTGGTCTTCTAGTGTGGTTGTTGATATGTCCACGTCATCCACGTAACACATCACAAGGTTCCCGTACTTCTTCGTCACTCTGGTCAAAGCCTGAGCCATCAGTCTTTGAAAAGTGGCTGTTGCGTTGCACAAGCCGAAGGGCATCCTCTTCCACTGGTACAACCCCAATTCACATGCGAATCCGGTCTTCTCTCTGTCCTTCTTCCGCAGAGGGTCCTGCCCGAAGGCAGAACTCAAGTCCAGTGTGGTGAAGAACTTGGCGTCACCAAGTTTCGAGAGGCTCTCGTCTTTTCGCGGTATCGGGTACGCATCTTTTATTGTCACCGCGTTCAAGAAGCGAAAGTTGCAACAAAACCCAAGCTGCCACCCTTCTTTTTTGCCATGACTACCCTTCAAGCCCACGGCGATTTCCAGGGTTCTTTCATGTCGTATTCGAGCAACATTTCTATATCCGCTCGGCACGCTTCCGATTCATGTGGTGTCATTCGTCTTGCGCCTTCCCTATGGGGAACTGTGCCTTCCTCTAGTTCGATTTCGTGTTCGATGAAGTTGCAACAACCGATATCCGCCTTATGTTTTGAAAATACATCCGCGTTCCGATTTAAAACCGGAACGCGGATGTATTTGTTGGCATGAACGCTTTGTTGGCATGATAAGGGCAGTCTTTTACACTATATCTCTTCAAGTTTTGTGTCTCTTCATAGTCGGTTCTCATAGGCAAAGCGTAACCAAGCTTCTTCCCACGCTGGATAGAAACCGTGGTGTCCAGTGTGTTCAAAAACACACTGACACACAGTCCGTTTCGAGTTACCGAGAAGCTCCGGCCTAAAATCAATGAGATTTGACTATTTGGGTTTGGTACCAAACAAACCTGTTTACTATCACTTAACGAATTCAAATTTCTCATTCTAAAAACTGCTACTACAGATTGTCACGGCTGTAGTTTTACCTTTCTATCTAAAAAGATTGGTACCTTGATTTCATCTGTTATTATTCTATTAATCGGTTTCTTAACATACTTCCGGTCCGCGTTTCTAATTGTTATTAGACCGTTGTTCAAGTCAATCATCACATCGAAGTTCCTGGCAAAATCACGGCCCAGGATGAATTGGTCTGAGTCGATCAGATTTTCAACCATCAGGAAGCTCATCCAAAGATCGCGTCCTCCCATGTGAAGGACCGTTATTGGTGTCCTTCCGGCCACATAGATTGCTCCGCGGTTGGCGGCTGCCAATCTTAGTTTCGTTGGAATTAGATCTTCCCTCGTGAAACCCATTCTTTCCCAAGTTTTTATCGGCATCATGCTTACTACCGCTCCTGTGTCCAGAAGCCCTGTGACTCCGATTTTCTTCCGGTTGGTGTCGAGTAGAAGTGCAGACACATCTGCTTCGTGTCCAATGTGAACCGGGTCTTGCTTCATCATGGCGTCATGGCCAATTCTGCGGACCTTTAGTTCTTCCTGTCCCAAATAGATCTGCCCCAGTTGGTCGCTATCTGTTGTGACGTAGGTGCTAGTGTAGATACTTATCCCGTCAACGTTCAACATCACTTGATAAATTCCATAGACTTCCACGTAACGCCAGTGCAGTTTCTTCGTTCGAGGGCCACCAGTCGTCAACAATGCTCGTACAGCCCTCGACTCAGTGCGTGGCTCTACCTGTCTCAGATAATCCCGCGTATGGGTCTAAATGCATCATAGTGAACTGATCACCTGATGCCCCGCAACTGAAATTATTGACTGTATTCTGCTTCCCTATGGCACCATCCCAAATGTCTGCTCAGAGATCACATTTAGTTTCGTGCTCAAACTACTAGGTGCTTTCATTTCTTTGACTTCTGATGCCTCGAAAGCGTTCAATTTTTCCTGAATTTTCACATTCTCTAGTTCGAGCTTCACCTTTAGTTCAATCTCCTTCGTCACCATTTCCCACTGGACTCTTTTTAGTGCATCCCTCGCGGCTGCCCTATAGTCGATCTTGAAGTCGTCCACTGCAGTCACCAGTTCCGGTTCACGTATCTCTTCCGTTACCGCCTGCATCTTCTTCGTTGCCAGCTCTTGCGGTTTTTCTTTTCTGCGTGCCTCCACTTCACTCAACAGGCGAGCTTTGCTGGCTTTCACACCCGATAAAGCTTCTTCATGCCTTGGATGCTTTATGTCTGCTACAGCATCCGAGAATTGTGGACAATTTGATTTAAAATGACCTTCCAAATTACAAAAGAAATACCTTGGGCCGAATTTCGCAATTACTCCTCTCATGAAATCTTCACGACCGACCCCTGACGCATCTTCATCCTCGAGGCTAAAGCCTATCGCTTTCATGCCCTGTTTGTAATTTGGGCATGCTGACACATGATGGTCCATCGAACTGCAATTTGCACAAGAGCGTCTCTTGTCCATATCGTCCCTTGGTTTGTACCAGTTGTTTCCTTGGTTTGCTGGTCCGTTGTTAAAACTGCCATAACTGTTCTTGTAATATCCAGATCTCGATGGAGGCTTCAGCAAAAGATATTCTTTAGACTTGAGTCTCAACTCCTCTGGTGTTGGCGCATTGGTTGAGAGTGGTGTATAATGTGTCGCTAACATTGTTCGAAATTCATCATTCTTCACACCATCGATGAACTTTGAGGCTACTGCCAGGTTCGTCCTTCTGTTCGACTCATCTGGTTGGCTACGCCTCCTCAGCATCTCCAAATTGTCTAGAAACTTGTCTGTCGTCTCCGTTTCTAACGTTGCCTCCATTTCTCGAAGCGCATCATTGCTTGATGTCATTGCACCCCTGAGCCGAAACGATTTAACAAGATTTCAAAGATTTTCTCAGCAGTATCCCTCTGGTATTGCTTTTTGGCCATCACACAGTTTAGGGCTGTCCCTTCCAACTTGCTGGTAAGAGCACTGCATTCTTGTCTTTCTGACAAGTCCTCTTCTTCAAAATGCAGTTTCATCACCTCTATCCAGGTATCATTACAGCCATCAGATTCGTCTTCATAGCATCTTGGTTTCTTAAAAAGCCTTCTGGACTTTTCACTACGTTCATTGGTTCTAGATAACTTCGTAAGAAATGTTTCCAAAGACCTGTTCAGAGGTTCACATGCTGTGGCCGTTAATGTCGCGTCTCTTGAGTGCCCCGCCTGAGTATCATTGCCCCCTGATAAGGGCTCTGGATTTTCCCTCCTGTTCGAATCGCTTGGATTGTTTCTTCCTTGACTCGCATGACTCCTGTTCCTGGAATCACATCCCCATTCGCATATGTATCTTGCGTCGGTCGTTCGTTTGAGGTCTGTCTGTTGCCAGTTGGGCTTCCTCTGATGTTTGGGCCCCGTGTTCTATTGTCCCCTGTGGCATTGCTTGATGAACTGCCCCTTCCTCTAGTGGATCCATATTTCCTTCTCCTATTCTGTTGTTCATTGAAGTTCACCCTCGTCTCCCTGCTGGGTTCTCCCGAATTCGATTCCCCATTTTTTGATCCACTCCTGCTGCCTAGTAGCCCGCCCAACCTATCCATGATGGCCTGACTTTGCCTCTCCATCATCGCATCTATCTTCATGTCAAGAGTTCCAAGAGTCTGCTCCCTCTGCTCAGCTTCCCTCGTCAATCGCGACAAGTTCTTCGCCAAGTGTTCATCCGTTCTCTCCTTCAAGCGTTTTTCGCTTCTACTATTTTCTTGTTTGATGCGGTTGATCTCATCCCGCGGATTTTCTCTCTCGACGTGGACTGCCTTTCTATTTCACTCATTCTTAAGGACATCTGTTCATTCTGTTCTCCTGTGCTGCCCACTATGTTGGTCAAGGCTTCTTGAATTGATGCTCCGTTATCCACTAATGGCGTCACGAGTGGCGGTGTCACCCTGTCAATCCCAGGTAGCTTGGTGCTAGTCGAGATTCGGGCTTTGATTCTTTGCCTCGACGTCTTTTTGTGATCCACTTCTGGATCCACAGGTGCGTCACATAGCCCTGTGTTTCTATTCTTCGAAGTTCGCATTTCCGAATTCGTCATGTTCACAAAGTCTTCTGAGTGGCCTGATCCGTTTGTGGTCTTGCTTATTGTCCTCACCACACCAAATTAGTCCGTGGTCCCAGCCTCTCTATCGGTGTATGCGTCATTCTACTGAGTCGAGCTATTGAGGCTGACTTGAGATCCAAAGTCATCTTGCCCGTCATCGTCCTCTTCTTCTTCCTGGGGTTCTGCTTCATCGCTTGTACCCGTTCCCATGGTAAATGGAAAGAAGTTTCTGAAAGTGTTCTTCACTCTTTCTGAAAACGATGAGGACGTTGCCGGTTTCTCCTTCACGCCAAGCATCATGGTGTTGTCTGTGGGTGATCTTGTAGTCGGCACATTTTCAGTAGAAATGTCGGACAGTTCCGATATCTCTTCTCGGTCCAGGGTCCCGGTGGAAGTGGCAAAATCTTGGCCTTGTTCTACCGGAGTAGATTCACTCGCCAATCTTCTGTTTCCTCTCCCTTCCGGTCCATGTCCCTCCTGGTTTTCATCCATGGCAGGGTCCGGATGTACCTCTACCTCTAACTTTGCCTTCTGTCCTTCTGAGGACCTTTGACTCCTGGTTTCAATCATTCTGCCTGAAACGTTCTTCCCTTTGTCGGTCCGGGTTCGTGTGATCTTTTCCACAAAACGGTTGTTCGTTGCTTTTCTCTGTTTCTCTGGTATGAATTTCTTGGAGCTATCACTTAGCTTAGGTATCCTTGACTTTTCTAGACTCATTTTCAATTTATCACTTCTTATTGCCTATACACTCAATTCGATTGCTAGTGTCCTTTTAGTTTGACTACTGATAACAATAACACAACACAATAAATTACAAAAGTTTCAATTAATTAGTGACCACGAATCCTTGTTTGTTATCACAGTACAGCGTGTATAGAATTTATTCACAATAATCGATTATTAGTTGTAAGATATGAAGCTAGCACAGTATGATGATATCAAGTTATCTAAAGCATATTGTTCTCCCTAACCAATCAAAGACAGATATAATTGATTTAAAACCAAAATGAAGAAAAATAAGAAAGTTTTCGATGAAAAACGTATGTGTTTTGTACTTCAGTCAGTCGCAATGTAATAGTCGAACTTATTTCTTAAGAAAAAGCTTTCCCTGCTTGGTGCTGCACCAAACAGACAAAACTTGAAGGCTGTAATTTTCTCAAGTGGGCGTCTATTGCACCCAGCGAGTCCTGTGTTACCTATCTACCTTCGGATTGCCCGAGCTAGACCTACTGAAATCTTCAGGGCAATCATTTTTCCCAAAAACGATTTGGATTTCAATCCACACAAACCAGTTATAAACTCTTTTTCAATTTAGACTTACTGTAGCGAAAATCTGAGTTTAGACTTGTTTTGTTTTGGTCTGGTCTTTTATAAAAGGCAAGTTACCAGTGCAGTCACTGGTTCCTAGCCTGTCTCTTAATAACCTAATACCTTTCATTGTTTTCTTTTCTTCTCTCTGCTTAACTCTTAACAACTTAGCAGCCCTCCAGATTGGCAAAAACAAGACCCCTGCGGATTGGCAAAATAGTACCCCTCCGGATTGGCAAAAACAAAAACCCTCCGGATTGGCAAAAATAGTACCCCTCCGGATTGGCAAAAATAGTACTCCTCCGGATTGGCAAAAACAAGGCCCCTCCGGATTGGCAAAATTGGGACCCTTCCGGATTGGCAAAAACAAGACCCCTCCGGATTGACAAGATTGGGACCCTTCCGGATTGGCAAAACAACACACCCCTCCGGATTGGCAAAATTAGGACCCTTCCGGATTGGCAAAAACAAGACCCCTCCGGATTGGCAAGATTGGGACCCTTCCGGATTGGCAAAAACAAGACCCGTCCGGATTGGCAAAATCAGGACCCTTCCGGATTGGCAAAATTGGGACCCTTCCGGATTGGCAAGGTTGGGACCCTTCCGGATTGGCAAAAACAAGACCCGTCCGGATTGGCAAAATCAGGACCCTTCCGGATTGGCGAAATTGGGACCCTTCCTGATTTGCGAAAATAAGACTCTTCCGGATTGGCAAAAATAAGACCCCTCCGGATTGGCAAAAACGGGACCCTTCCGGATTGGGACCCCTCCGGATTAAAAAAACAGCTTTTCAGAGACTTTTAAAAATTTCAACCGATACGCTTCCGGATACGTTCTCCTATAATATTTATGTATTATGCTGTTGGAACTAACTAGGAAGAGTGTATTTTCTTTCCCAAGTTAAAAACCTTCCGGATTGAAGCTAAGCCTCTTAATTGACAATTCACCTTAACTGTGAAGGGTCTTATCACTAGCCTAGTTTCGACTCGACTATGGTTTTCTGGTTTCCTTAGCCTTCCCTTTTTGTCTAGAACAGCGTTAAATTGCCTTATTCAACCGTTGCTACCCTTTGAAAGGGGTGTAAGGGCTTTCCAAAAAAATTATAAAACGTGAAGTGTCTACCTTCCCGGTTTAGTGAGTTTGATGAAAACAATCTTAAAAAACTTTCACGCTTACTTTTTTGAATAATTGATGTTTTTATGAGTAAGCTCACCTAATTTTTGATCTAATGGTTCCAAGATCGACTGGATCTATCTGTTTAGTAGTTCCAAAGTTATTAACCAAAACGTCTTTTTTCTATAATCAAAAAATTTTCTCTCTTATAGGTTCCGCCTAACTTTTTTCGCAATTCTGTTCTTTTCGACCTAGAAATTATTGATCCGAGCTCAAAAGGCCTGTATTCTTCTAGTTCAATGCAAAAAAAAAACGATCTAAAACGTTCCAGCTGAAAAGTTTGCCAAAAACAATGCTATTTGGACCTTTCCGGATTGTTGAATCCATTAAATCAAACACGTTAAGTTCGATTTCACTGTAACCCGGAAGGTTATTGGCAAACGGGTTCTAAAACCTGTCGATTCACTAGTGAACGTTGTCGGAACAACAATTTTTATTCTCCAAACGCAAAAATTTTGAAGAATTTTTTTATTTTCTTTTTTTTTGTAATTTTCTTCTTGCTTCGTTTTTTCAAAAATCAGGAAAATTCGTTTTTTGGTACCCAATTAGTTCCAACCACTTCCGAACTAAACTTAACCGCTTCCACCTATTATACTAGTACAGTTACGATTTAACTCACTAGTTTAGCGTTTTTTTCCGTTTCAAAAAATATCGATATCTCAAAAATAGCGATTTGTGGGGGAATCAAAATATTGCTATTCTGACCCTAAACCGGGTCTGCTTAGTGTGTTTTTTACTGAAAAACGGTATAGGAGTATTAATATAGGCTGTATAAAGAGTAATACTAGTAATATTATACCCGTCCGGGTTTGTTCAATATCCGAATTGAAGTGCTTAACTCGGAATTTCGCAGTTCGGCGAAGGGTCACTACAGTGCAGTCACTGTCGAGCCCCCACAGAGTAATATCTTACTTTTTTGTACCAAAAAGGATACAAAAATTTTAATGATACCCAACAGTCGATTTTTGTTGTCCTTGAGCCCCTTCTTGTCGCTCCTTGAACTGCTTGCCGGATCAGTCTTCTTCTCTAGTCCCGAGACCCTTCCGGATTGAATGCAAGTTAGCATTAACGTGCATGAATACTCAAATAACCCTACAGTACGGGCACCAAAAATGGGCCACAAAATTGATCGTAACAATCCTGACTGGTATAATGCCTGTAACAACAAAATATCTAACAACAACAAACGGGAGGGTCGGATCACATCTCGTCTGGGGGTATGATTTCTACTGACTTTATAATTTTTTTTACTGTTTTTGGTTTTTTCGGTTATTTTTTTATGTTTTTTATTTTTCTGAGGTACTAAACTAGTTTTTGTTTTGTTTCTTGTATATCTTTGAGTATTTTTGGTCACAAACCTCTCAGGGAACGACGGGACGGCCAATCTCCCCACCTTTCCTGGTTCGTGAATTTTCGGTCTTAACTAGGTCAAAAAGCTATTCGCGGGAATCCGGAAGGCTTCCGCGTTCCAAACTAGCCTACCGCCCCGGTGGTTAGGGCGTTGTTTTGAGCATCCGCTCGGCGCGGAGAGCTCGTTAACGGTTCTGCCGGTCATGGTTTCAAAAAGAATAACACCCAGGAGCGCCATAAAAACATCTATGTAACATTTGCCCGGAAGTACATATCGACGGAAAATGAAGCTAGGTTCTAAAACGAATGGCTAGCGTCTAAACACAGCTCTGCATGCTTTTCACCGTCTCTGCCAAAGCCAGTTCTTTTGGTGGTTTTTCTAACATCCGGTCGACAAAAAGGTACTGCTTTCCGGCTTCGACCAGAACGCTCAAATTAACTTAATTATATGCAAAAATAGTGAGTTCATGGCTGGGTCTCAGTATCCCCAGACGACGAGGTCACTCCTAAAAACAGGGCTACAACTATTTATTATATTACTATTGTTTTTGCTCAGTAGATAAAAATCATCAGCTCCATCGAAGATGGATCAACCCTTTCCCTCACTCCTAGCTTCTCATTCTCTGAAAATGAATCTGGATGTTAATTAAACTCAACTCAGGGCATGGCCAGGAAGCTAAAAGTTTTTATAAAACAGTTTGAGTTCTGAGCCCGAAACCCCTCCGGATTCTGGAATCCGGGGAAATAGCACTCCTATTTCTATCCGAAAGGCTAGACACGCCGTCCCAACACCCGTCCTTTTTCTCGGGTTCTACAATGTAACGATTGTAGCGGCACAATCTTTACAACTCGGAATGGTTCCTGATAATCTCCAATTACAATTTCATTCTGTTGTCGTTTTCTCGTTATTGTTTTTACTGCGACTATTTTTGTTGTGTTTCGCCGTTTCAGTGTGTGCAAAATATAAAAAGTCATATAAGTTTTAAAATTTAGCATGTCAGTTAAAACCAACCCTTCTCGATTCGTCTAATCGTTCAAATAACGCTGCTAATCCATTAAAACCATCAATCTTCCTGGTTAGATGTTCTTTTTCTAATCAATAAAAATTCGATTGCGAAACTGCATTTTCGTACATTCTGGTCGAATGTCACAAAAACAACAAGGAGTGTACAAGCAAATAATGCTTAAAATTTTCAGGACTTTTAAATTGGATAAGATGTGATTGTCGTTCTAACCGATATCAAATCAGTTGCGCAAATATAACTCTTACCGACTCTAAGAAATCCAAATCCAGTGGTTTCAATCTCCTATGTGTGTTAAAGTGAAATCTGTCAATGCTTCATTTGGTGATAACTTTTTGCTAGTTATGTGCCAGTCGGTCAAATATTGAATTTTGATCTTGTTATGAAAGTTTAACATTGATTTTGAAGACAAAAGTATTTTTTCAAAAATTCGATTCGACAATGTCCTGCTCAAGTTTCTTGCGACAACTGAAAATCAGAAGTTAATTTATGTTGAAATACTCGTCTGTGATTGGACTCGTTTTAGGACAATGGTGGTTTAGAACCAAAAGACTCTAAACGAAACTGTAACTGCTATATTCGAGAAAGGAGTGAAACAATATTGACTTCTGACTTTTAACTTTTTAAATGACATCAAAAATATTGCGGTTAAGCAAAAGTTGTTGATTCTGATGAAAATTAAATGATATAAAATTCTTTTTTTTTCAATTATCGAGACATACTATTATAGGAGGTTATGGGCGATTGAAGCTTCCAAGCACCAAAAATTTTCATGGATTCCGAACAAAAGAAACTGCTCATTTTCAATTGAAAACTCGAAAATGTTCCCGCATGGTGTGAAAAATTCCTTTCTTATTTTGAAGATAAAAACCTAAATAAAGAATCTGAAAAAGTTAGCGAAGCCAACAGAGATGCTGGTCAGAAGAAGTTGTATCAGGAAATTATTATGGAACTCAATGATGCTACTTTGCAGATGATTATTGCTCAGAATAACAGGAATTGATTCAAAATATGGAAATACTTGCAAAAAACCTTTGAGCAGATTCGAACAAGCTAAGTTTTTGTGCTTTGGCAAGAGTTTCAGGAACTCAAGAAGAACAAGGAATTGATGATAGAATTTCTAAATAAAATCGACATCATTGTGTTCAAACTACAATCTGCCGATGAAAAGATCAGCGATAACCTGAAAACAGCCATAGTTCTTATAGCGTTGCCACATGAATACGACTCATTCATAGCTGCAAAACAGTTCCAGCAGATATCTTATCTACAATTGAAAGAGCAACTGATTGAACGATTACTTGGGGGGAGCTCAAACAAACAAGATACGAGCTCTACGTCCATTGCGGCTCCAGCGATTCATAGAACTGGCCGAGGACAATACAATGGAGGCACTGGAATGATAATCTGCAAGATCAAGATGATTTGTTTTGTAGTTCCAAAGTTATTAACCAAAACGTCTTTTTTCTAAAATCAAAAAATTTTTTCTCTTATAGGTTCCGCCTAACTTTTTTTCGCAATTCTGTTCTTTTTGACCTAAAAATTATTGATCCGAGCTCAAAAGGCCTATATTCTTCTATTTCAATGCAAAGAAAAAACGATCTAAAACGTTCCAGCTGAAAAAATTTGCAAAAATAATGCTATTTGGACCTTTCCGGATTGTTGAGTCCACTAAATCAAATACGTTAAATTCGATTTCACTATAACCCGGAAGGTTATTGGCAAATGGGTTCTAAAACCTGTCGATTCACTAGTGAACGTTGTCCGAACAACAATTTTTATTCTCCAAACGCAAAAATTTTGAAGAATTTTTTTTGTTTTCTTTTTTTTGTAATTTTCTTCTTGCTTCGTTTTTTCAAAAATCAAGAAAATTCGGTTTTTGGTACCCAATTAGTTCCAACCACTTCCGAACTAAACTTAACCGCTTCCACCTATTATACTAGTACAGTTACGATGTAACTCACTAATTTAGCGCTTTTTTCCGTTTCAAAAAATATCGATATCTCAAAAATAGCGATTTGTGGGGGGATCAAAATATCGCTATTCTGACCCTAAAAACGGGTCTGCTTAGTGTGTTTTTTACTGAAAAACGGTATAGGAGTATTAATATAGGCTGTATAAGTAGTAATACTAGTAATATTATACCTCTCCGGGTTTGTTCAATATCCGAATTAGGGTGCTTAACTCGGAATTTCGCAGTTCGGTGAAGGGTCACTATAGTGCAGTCACTGTCGAGCCCCCACAGAGTAATATCTTACTTTTTGTACCAAAAGGGATACAAAACTTTTAACGATACCCAACAGTCGATTGTTGTTGTCCTTGAGCCCCTTCTTGTCGCTCCTTGAACTGCTTTCTGGATCAGTCTTCTTCTCTAGTCCCGAGACCCTTCCGGATTGAATGCAAGTTAGCATTAACGTGCATGAATACTCAAATAACCCTACAGTAGAGCACCAAAAACGGGCCACAAAATTGATCGTAACAATCCTGACTGGTATAATGCCTGTAACAACAAAATATCCAACAACAACAAACGGGAGAGTCGGATCACATCTCGTCTGGGGGTATGATTTCTACTGACTTAAAACTTTTTTTTTTACTGTTTTTGGTTTTTTCGGTTATTTTTTTTTATGTTTTTTGTTTTTATGAGGTACTATACTACTTTTTGTTTGGTTTCTTGTATATCTTGAAGTATTTTTGGTCATAAACCTCTCAGGGAACGACGGGACGGCCAATCTCCCCACCCTTCCTGGTTCGTGAATTTTCGGTCTTAATTAGGTTAAAAAGCTATTCGCAGGAATCCAGAAGGCTTCCGCGTTCTGAACTACCCTTCCGCCCCGGTGGTTAGGGCGTTGTTTTGAGCATCCGCTCGGCGCGGAGAGCTCGTTAACGGTTCTGCCGGTCATGGTTAACGGTTCTGCCGGGCAAGAGTCCGATAATGTTTTCGATTTTTATAAAACCTCTACCCCCCCCCCCTCGAAAAAATCTTAGTTCCAATCAGGTATGAAATCATCAAAAGCAACCGAGGCAGGACAAAACTAAGCTGTCCCTCTTCTGACACTAATGTTTATTGCGTTCGTGTTGACCTCTGAATTGGCGCCTCAGCTGACATGAGTATGAGAACTTTTTCGAATGTACTCCAAGTGTTGAGTGGAAACAGCTTTGAACTGTCAAAGCATTTGTGATTTAGTCTCCGAACATAAATCTCGATTAACACCAGCTCTCAAGGCGTCATTAAAAATTGGTCATTTTTTTACAAATCTGAAGCGATAATTATGTATGGCAACTGTTTATGTTTTTTTTTGCAAGCTGGCTTGACCTATTTGCACTAAAACATGGAAAACAAGAAAAGATTGCCCCCTTGTCCTCCGCAATCTTCAGATAAGGATTGGAATGGTGGAATCGTAGAATGATATTGCTTGAGTTTCAGTGAACACACGTGAAACAACATGATTGGATCACTTAGCTAGATACATCTTATAATTCGCTCACACAGACCGAATAAAAACTGAAGATTATCAAAGGTGCTTTAATAAAAGCGGCGCGGCTAGTTATCTGACTTTAATCATTGGTAATAAAAGGCAGATCTAAATTGGTAAAAAACGCCCTTTTCAGATAAATACAAGAAGTCGTATGAATGGATAAACTTTGACTGAAAAAGAAAGAAATTGAAAAACAGTTATACAACATCTCAATTTTTAGCCCTGTTTTTCAAATTGGGATACATTTG
Source organism: Symsagittifera roscoffensis (assembly GCF_963678635.1). Classification (NCBI taxonomy): domain Eukaryota; kingdom Metazoa; phylum Xenacoelomorpha; order Acoela; family Convolutidae; genus Symsagittifera; species Symsagittifera roscoffensis. The sequence goes on along the minus strand of NC_087062.1, from coordinate 72,326,760 downwards.
CTCTATCTAAAATATTTTCAGAAGCACAGGTGATTTCAGCCAATCACAGCTCAATAAAGCGAGAAAAAAAAACATATCATTTTCATCATCTCAATTTTCTTCACTTAAATAATCTTTTTCAAAGCTTGTCAACTTCAACAAATAACAGTATTCAAAAGTGGCTCCTCTGAAAATTTATCCGAATCTCTGTCAACCAAAATGAGGGCACAAACTATTATCCAGCTTTTGCTAATTTTGTGACGAATTTGCTAATAAGTTAATAACTTATCTTTTAAATTGGTATTACGTTCACTTATTTCATTTTGGAGTCTGATTATTTGTCAGCAGCTTGACTGGTTGTAGCTCTAAAGGCCAAAATCCATTTAAAAAGGCGTCCCTCAAATTTCACACGCCAGAATAAGTGGATAAGTCATTGGAAAATTTGAAAATTATTGCCAAAAACTGGTTCAGCACAGTTGCAATTGTCACGATATTAGTTAAGGCGATTACCAATTATCCCCTCTTTGATTGATTTGTGAAATCCAGTTTTAATCCTCATTATTCAAGTGCATCTTTTCAATAGCCGGAGAGGTTTAGTTGGAACCTAATTTTGAGCCACTCCGCCAGACCGATTTTATCCGATTTTTTCATCGCTTCAGGTCAACTGCCGTCTTCCTATACATTGTCATAATAGCACTCATTTACCTTTGGTCAAATTTTACAAATTCACTCAAAAACAGGAACGTTCTCTTACCCAACCATTTTCATATAGAATAAATTTTTAAGCAGTTAGGGTGACAATTTTTTCACAATTTAACAAAGAAACACGTCAAGATAAGATAGTCGACAAAATTGAGCGCATTAGTTAGCAAAAAATATCAGTGAAAAGCTTATCCTTGGAACATCTTCGAGCATTCGTATTTATTAGATCCTACTACGGTAGCAGTGCAGTCTTAGGACGAAATGTTGTCCAATTTAGATACTCCCAAATAGTATTAACAAATTCCTAATAACTCATTTAGAAAAAGGCCGATTCACTGTTGATAAAATTATTTTTCATTAATTTACGATAACGTTTATTACAAAAAAAATAATCTCGTCGGGTGTGCGAAGTTAACCTGAGCATAACTTTTGACTATATTTTGACCCGGACGGCGCCAGTAAATTCCACAGACGACCGACTCTAAATTGAAGAGACCCCGCCCCACTTGATATCGGAACGCAGTCAAATCAGCCGGCGTGATTAAATTAACCCAGTGAATACACTGAATTTACACTCTTATTAACCCGCTGTTGGTGAGATTGATAATTGAATTACCACTCATTATCATATAAAGGCTCCGCTCAAGAGAAGAGTCAAATCTAGACTGTGTTTGAAACAGCAGATGTCAACGAGTTAAATTTGTCTTCCAATCTATTTCGGTGTCTATATACACGTTCAAAATATTCATCTTCTTTTCTTGGCTCTTTTTGACTAAAAAATTTTCAAAAATTCGATATTACAGCTCGTCATGTCAGCGGTTAATTGGGTTATCGTGACAATTTTGACAATTTCTACGAGGATTGCCTCAGGCGAAAAAGGTTTGAACACTTTTTTATTAAATAGATATCTTATCGCATTGAACTTTATTTCAGGGAATTGTCTTAAGGAAATGAAAGCTACCGTTTCTCTATTATTTCTCTTTTGAAACACGGCTAAACACAGCTAGGAATTGATCTAGAATGCTTGGGGAAGCTCAAATTCTGTTTTAAAAAATAACCAGTTTGTGGGTCATTCAAAGCATTTATTAAAATAAATCCGAAAAACGAGTGGTCTACCAATGTTTTAAAATTTTGAATTTCAAAAGTTGTACGTAACACTTTTTGTGAGATTTCAGTAAAAAACATCATCAATTTTCTATGTTTAATTTTAATAAAATTAATAGCCACCACACCGCGCCTTAATCTCAATGTAGTCTTTGTGTTTTTTATCATCAACAAACTTGACGATACACTCAGTAGGGTCAAGTTTCCTTATAGTCTCTTTTTCTTACTGAATTATGTCAAATGACCCTTGCATGATATTCGATCTTGAATAATCAGTCTTTTGTTGACATGGATTTCAAACTGGCTTGAAACCTAATCAGCTACGGGATCGGAGTTAATCGAAAAGTATCCCTCTAGAACCAGAGGGGTGTAAATTGAAGCCACGAATGAAAATTAATCCGTCTCTGACTCATGCCTCTGGCTTAACTAGTGTTAAACTGGGAAATTGAAAAATAAAACAACAACAAGACTGCTCGTATCAGGGCGAAGCCCTGAATGTTCCGACCGCCCTTTAAGGTTTATGGAGCAGTAATAACATTAAAAAATTCAAAAAAATAAAACAAAATGAAAAAAAAAATTTCTAAAATTTAAAATTTTTTATGAAAATCATCCCCCCACACGCCATATAAAGTACAAAAGGATAAATTTCGCTCCTTGTAACAAACCATTTATGGCAAATAAGCTTCTTTTAACCAATTTGGAACGATTTCTAAGACGGATTAACTCTCCGCTTACGCGTTAATAGCGCGAAATATACCGCGCGTTAATTGTCCCAAATTGACCAAAATGGCAATCTTTAAACCCCCGTAACTTTACGAAAAATGACCACAGGTGAAATATCTTTTCAAATTTGAGCTCAGGACAACAATACCTTTTGAATGATATAAAAAAATTCCGTCAAAAATGGCTAGTTAAAAAGTCGAAATTTGTCTGAAGAAAAAAAAACTCACCCCGAGCACAAATATTCCGTTACTTTCGTATCGAAAGTCGGAACAAAAAGAGGCAACATTTTTGAATTCATCTAACATTTTATCTATCATTTCATAGTCATAAGACTTTATACTCCCATGAAACCCAAATTTAACAAAACTTTCAAATTTGGATAATTTCATTGGCACAGGGGTCAAATGTAAAACAAGAGGATGCCTAAACCCTCATTCTTTTGGTTTATTATTGCCATTTACAATTTTAACTTTTTTCATAATAATCACTCATATTCTATGGCCATATCCAGGTTTAAAATTGCGTCATATAGTTTTCATCATCAATTAGTAAGCTTAAAACACAAATGAATGATTGCAGCTAATTCTTTTCATAATTCTCAATCACAAATTTGGTTTTGATTGTTTTTTTTGGAAAGAGCAGCTATAAAAACGAGCTATGTTTAGATTGTCAGTCATTTAGTCTCGTAAAGCAACATTCGTTTGTTGTTTCTACCTTTTGTGCGAAGTTAGCCGTGCTTTTTACGACGACTCGCTTCATTGTTTTTGCTTTATTCCTATTTGTTGTTTACTGATGTTTATTTTTGTTTGTTTCAGCTGTTCTGTTTTCCACCGGCACTCAAAACATCGCTGTGTCCGGGGACGACTTGAGTAGACCAGTTTCTGGCAATGGGAGGGGGACCCAAATCGACCAATGGGGCTTCTCCACTTTCTCCTCGTGGGTTTCGTCGCAAGACGGGGTCAGTTTTTAAAGCCGACAAAAATCTTAATGCTGCAACTTTGCGCTATATATACGTCCACCCCACGACGTATCTTGATCACGTGATTGATGTTAGGATAGAAATAGAATGACATCGCTGATTTGTTGCGATAACCCATGAACTTTAGCGACAGTGCAGGAAAAAGAATCATTATAAGATCATTTTCCCAAACGCCTTTCAACATAGTTCAATCATAATAGAGCATTATGCACACCAAGCAAACTTGTCACAATTTAACTAGTACAGATGCCTCCAATTGATCTATTTGAAGGGGGTATTGACTGGATGCAAAAAAAATAAAAAAATACATCAAGAGTTTGAGATTTTCCCGTTTCTTTTAAACTCAGGTACACATGTGTATGAGATAGAGCCAGTTAACTTGCCATTTCCGATTGCCTAGTCAATCGTAACGTCCGATGTACAGAAATTTGGAGCCAAAAAACATTAACACAACACACTGTTTGATTGATCTTTTTACAACCTGATAAACGGTTCGACAAAGTACGACAAAAATATATAATCTGCAGTCTCACATTCCTTTATTTTTGTTCCGACTTTCGATACGAAAGTAACGGAATATTTGTGCACGGGGTGGGTTTTTTTTTTCTTCAGACAAATTTCGACTTTTTAACTAGCCATTTTTGACAGAATTTTTTTATATCATTCAAAAGGTATTGTTGTCCTGAGCTCAAATTTGAAAAGATATTTCACCTGTGATCATTTTTCGTAAAGTTACGGGGGTTTAAAGATTGCCATTTTGGCCAATTTGGGACAATTAACGCGCGATATATTTCGCGCTCTTAACGCGTAAGCGGAGAGTTAATCCGTCTTAGAAATCGTTCCAAATTGGTTAAAAGAAGCTTATTTGCCATAAATGGTTTGTTACAAGGAGCGAAATTTATCCTTTTGTACTTTATATCGCGTGTGGGGGGATGATTTTCATAAAAATTTTCAAATTTTAGAAACTTTTTTTTCATTTTGTTTTAATTCATTGAATTTTTTAAGGTTATTATTGCTCCATAAACCTTAAAAGGCAGTCGGAACATTCAGGGCTTCGCCCTGATACGAGCAGTCTTGTTTGTCTTATTTTTGAAAATTCACGAATTTTGTCACGTCTTTTTGTCTTGATACCAATAAGAGTTTAACTTTATAAAAGAATCAACGGCATGTTTGAGTTTGTAGGTCTAAAAGATCATCTCAAAGTTGTCAAATGCGACAAGAGTTCCTGAAGAGCTCTCGAAATAACACTGTTTGTGAATTATAGAGAAAATTTGTTCGGAGCTTGTCAGTAGCTGTTAGACTCAGCGAGTTTGCTGCGAGCGTCACACCAACCGGCTGGAAGGCCGTAATGACCTGACTAATATCGCGCTGAAAATAGTTTCATGCTGGGTTAACAAGTCGTACTTTTGGCTGATTACTCAACTGTTGGTGTGGTGTACCAACGCTAAACTTCGATTAGAAATTAATTAAAAAGAACTCGACGAAAGTAGCACGCTTATGTGTGCGGTTGTTGAACAGATGTAATCTCACAGTTTGTTGTTAGATCACAGTTTTGTTAGATGTACGAACGAGCTCTGGCCACTCTGTAAAGTAAAGTAACGCAAATGATTTATGCGCTTTTGTGCTATGTTAATCAATGTGCAGTTCATTTGGTTTGAGTGCATAATTTGAGCAAAAGAGCTACAATTTTGATCAATCGTTCTTTAAATTCGATTGAGAGCCCCTACTTAACTGAAAAGCTTTTTTTTAAAACTTAAATTGTTTTTATCAAAAACTCGTCAAAAGCTTCTCGTATGCACCGATTTTGTCATGAATTTAAGTGAATTGCCAATTTTTGAACATGTGATATGTGAACTATTAAGTTGTTGTTTTTGTTCTTCATGTTGTTATGAGTCTGTCAAAAATCGGTCAATAACCATAAAAATGACCTTTTCGTTTCAGTGGGTGTTCGACGAAAACTTCGGGAGCAACGGGCGCTTCTATGTATGCGACACGCAAGTTCCAGGAGTGGAGAACTGGCTCAAAAGTCCCTACATCGAAACGAAACGGTCTTCAAGGATCGAAGTCAAAATCATGTAAGATAATCGTGGTATTAAACATGCTAGATTATCTCTAGACTTTCAAGGAAACAATTTCGTGGTTTATTAGAACAAACGAAATACAAAAGTTCGGACCTCTCTGAACTCTATTTCTCCTCCATTGTAAATTGGGGTTTCGTTGCTGCGGAAAATATATTTGCTTACGTTAACCGTTCAATTAGTCATTTGTAGTGGTAGATGTTTTTAACTTCTTAAGGAGGAATAGTAAAGGGGCCAAAAAATTTTCCGAAAAAAAACTCTTAAATTTATTTTATGTCTGATACATTTTTACATTTTTGAATAGGTACGCTCAAGTGCCATGTACAAAATACCCTCTTAGCAACCCCGATTGCAAAAACGAGCTTACGCTTCACTACCTGGAAGCTTCAGGTCCCGACGACAATCGACAGCTAGATGCGCCCAAGTACACCAAGTCTTCTCGTACAATCTCTGCCGACAGTTTCTTAGAGGATCTCGGCGACCGCGACGATGATAAAGTTTATGCTTATTTTGATTTGATCAATTTGCGAAGCGACACGAAAGGTATTTTTCTGCTAATCGGCGACCAGGGATCCTGCTCGGTGATTCACTCTGTCGAGCTGACGTACTTTGTGTGTTCCGAGCAACACAACGAGCTCGTTCGGTTTCCCGAGACGGTAGTGGGGCAAATGGACAAAGAAGTTTACGGGCACTGCGTTGCGGATGCATCCCGAAGCAACCCGCCGAGAGCCACTTGTCGCTTCTATGGAGCCTGGGAGTTCCACAAAGAAATTTCGGAGAACTGCGCGTGCAATGCTGGATTTGAACCTACGACTGATGTGTCTTCGTGCAAACGTAAGTTTTAAAATAACTTTTTCGACAACTTTGATGTTGTCAGATTTTTGATGCAATTCAGGGGTAGCTGAATGTTTTTGATAATTTAAGCCTTGCAACTGTATCAGTGCATCCATAATTTTTCTTTGATTTTAGCGTGTGATGCGGGTACGTACAAAGCATCAAATGGCAATCACTATTGCAGTGTATGTCCGATGAACAGTTATGCTAAGCGAACAGGCAGTACAGAGTGCAAGTGCAAAGACAGATTCTACCGGGGCAAAAATGATTCAGCCGACTCAGCATGTGAACAGCCCCCACCACCTCCTAGGTAAGATCACATGACTTTTTATGATCCTTAATTTGATGAAAAATATCCATCTTCTCCTCCCCTTCCTCCCCCTCCCCCTGCCCCTCCCCCGAAATAGATAAAAATTTAAATCTAGGGTTTACTCTGCCCAGGAAAAATAAACGAAACTCAATTTTTTAGACTTCTTAGATTATATCATCTGAGGATTTAATACAATCTACTAATCTGTTTAAAATTGGACAATTTCTGTTCCAATGTTTGGTGTTTGTTGAAGTCTTTGGATCACCCAGTTATTGAAGCCTTCCAATAGTCCTGTGATCAAAATGCTTATCAAAGTTCTAATCTTGAAAAAAAAACAAGCAGGGATGAGTTCAGAACTCCTTTTCATTTTCTATTAAGCCACAATAAAGCTCAAAAACTAGATAGCGTTGTGGAAAAAAATCATTCTGACTATTGTTGTACCTGTTTTCTGAGAACAAAATGATCATTTTTAATTAAATTGACAAGGTAAAGAACAAACATGTGAATAACTCAGCTCACACCAGCGAACCACTGCTGACCTCCGTTAAAGTGGAATTTATTCCTGGTGTTGGAAGTCCTACCCTGTATAATTCTAGCAAGAATGGGACACGAAAAAGTGAGCCTTTAACCAGCCATTTCGTGACTCTGATAGACGTTTCTCCGCCTAAATGCTCGAGTTATCGTCGCTCCATAGTTTTTCTCCTTAACTGTTTAGAGATCTGATGTATGAGATGAAAAACACGGTAGTGACTCTTTCTTGGTCCGCTCCCACCCTGCCCCACCTCTACCAGAGAAGAAACATATGCTACCAGATATCCTGCAGACGGTGTCCCCCCTCAGTGATGGAGAGTTTTACAGACCAGTGCACATATGCGACTCAAGTCACTCTGTACGACTTGGAGCCCGAGACTGATTACATAATCGACGTCTATTCGGCTAACTCGATCACTAAGGGAAGAGTGGGCCTGCAGAATCACAACTCGATCCAGATCAAAACAGGAAAACTTGGTAGGTGGTCCTAATTATGAGCTATATGAAATCTAAAAGCACTTTCTCCTTAAATATAGTTTCTTTTATGGGCCAACTCCAAATACTTTTGAAATACTTTATGATGAATGATTTTGAATGAGCAGATTTTTTTGCCTCTCTTGTTGGAAACAGGAAAGACGTATCCTTTGTTGCTGTAAAAATTCAACTTATTTTATATTTTTATGCACCGAAAAATAGTTTCGAGATAACAAGAATATAAAGCTGCTCTTCAAGCAGCCCAGAGTGTTCCAAAATTACGTTAAATTACGTAAACGAAAAACCCTAGAAAAAATTCGAAATTCTTCTTATTTTTTACTGTTCTCGTCAGCAGCGGCAGGATATTGAAATTTTCTTATTTGCGGCAGAAATTTACTCGTTTTAATTAGTTAAAAATAATTGTACACTCAAATTGAGCGGACTCAACGATGAGAAATTTTTCATATAAAAATATGTGAACGGTTCATTATTATGCTCTAAAACTTCGGGAAAAAATTAACCAACTTTTTTTGATAGAGCACGAAAACATTTTTTTGAAAAATTTCGAGTTTTCTTTTAAGAAAAATCATTTTTTTTTGTTTATTTAGCAATAGTTCTGCTCAAAAAAATCAGCTTATTGCACAGGCGACCGGCTGCTTACTTTGGTTGTAAAATTTGACTTTTAGAATAGACGCTAGTTGGTCTAATCAAAACATTTTCATATTCTTTCTGAAAACATTTCTTCCTTGATGACAAGAAAAATTCTTTTGTGCATGACTTGTTATGACACGAATAAACGACACTTAAAAATGAACATCATAGTATTGTTTTTATAGACTAATTTTTAAATACTGTTATCATGTAACTGTCATTATTTACATTATTTTGTTGTTGGAGTTATTCAACTCGAATTAAAGGCTACTTTTTGGTTATAAAATGGTATAATTTTCTAACTTATGCTGTGATCACCTCAAACAAAGAATCTGAAACCGCCATCGAGTTTTGTGCAAAACATCTAATTAACTAGTTAATTAGCTCACTCGCACCTGCGTTTTCAGCAATGAGAAGACTCCAATTTGACTTAATCAATGTGCAGTCGTACCAGGTTTTAAAAAATAACCTGTGTATTTACACAAATTGCTCCGTCGTTGCGTTTGTGTTTATAATAATAGTATTCTGATCTCCGTGCTATTTTGACAGACAGTTGATGACACCAATTTTCTGCTGTTCCGTTTTTTTCGCATTAAATTCACGAGCGCGCCATAATTACTTAACAACTCTAACTACAGATTTGCAATGATATAAGATCCAAGAATTACTCGAATTATGCAAAGGTTGATTGAATCCTTTAAAATTGGCCCAAATGTGAAGAAATACCCCAGAAGTTGTTAAATTCTTTCTATGATCACATGTCTTAAAATATGAAAAATTTTATGGGATGTTTTTTACGATTTAGAGCCAGTTATCGCCGCGAAGAGACGAGCACACCGGTGACCTTAAACTGAAATTATTAATGTTTAAACCTTGCGAGTTTCGCTTGGGTAAAATTTTACGAGATGTTTTGTGTTGCGAGTTGCCGCAGTACCCGAAAAACACTTAACTAAACGCGAGCACTTTTCAATGTTTTCATTTTCAACCATAAAAGTCATCCATTTTTTGCTACTGGAAACACTGAGCGACTCTAGACTCGCTTCAAAAATATCAAAGCGACAGTTGTCTTTTGTGTTAGCGAGACCTAGAAGCGCTTAATCGGCGATGCACGTGTCTCTGCTTGCGTTATTGCAATAAATCTAGCTGTTTACGGCAGTCAATAACAAAAACGAGTTATAATTTTTTGCTAATCAGGTGCTTTTAAAAAATTTATATCGCACCAAGCAGCTGAATATTTAATCGCTGAAAAAGCGGCGAAATTCAAGTTAGAGACTGAAAAGATGAGTTGAAATGCAGATGAAAAATAGCTGGAAATTGATTTTTTTTTTATTTCAGAGGAGCAGATTAATTTTTTCTCAGCAAATAAGAGCCTGCTGCTAACATGAGCGCATGGGTGCATATATTGAACCCACCCCTGCTTACAGCTCAAAATCCAAAGGGATAGGCCACTTGTATTTTACTACCCTACCCTTCAATTTACTTGATTGGGATTTATGAATCACAAGTGTGTAGCTAAAAGTTGAAATTAAAGATAAACTTCCACTGGAAATTGTTGCTTATTCTTTAGATCAAGGGCTGAGGTTTACAGATTGCAATAAAAAGTTTGGGAGAAAGTTCTCATTTTAAGCAAAAATATGCACCTGAGTAAAAGTTAAAAATTAGTCAAGTACATTCTATCAGATAATTATAGATGAACTGAAAATCTTTCGTTCCAAATACCACGCCCAAAAGTAAATTTCAATCAAATTTTTCTTATCATTTGTCTATTTGGAGCTGGTCTTTTGTTGAATTGAAATAATACGGGTCACTATTTGATGTGTTTTGGGGTTGCACGGGAATTTTTCTAAATTACAAAGCAGGTAGACAGTCGATAAAAATCGGATTTTTGAGTCTAATTTGACTAACGAAGACCTAGCTTTGATTTGTTTCATCTACTCCAAAACTACATCCGCTTATTTTCCACTCAGTATTGATATGTTTAGGAGATTTTTAGCTAATTTGAGGGAAATTGTCAATTCTTTAGTCGAAACTAATCTAATGGAAGTTCCCTTCTGATACCGATATCTACCAAACGCTTAGACAAAAAAAACTTAAGTTGAGATCCCTTAAATGTTATGCTTTTTATAATTGCAAAAATGAAACGGTTTAAAAGGTAACAAATAATAAGAAAAAGCAACGTTTTTATTTTTTTTTCTGTTGTTTTTTTTGTTGGTTTTCTAAATTGACGTCAAAGTTTTACGATTTTCTCGGTTGACTGAAAATTGGGAAATTTGACATCTCAGAGCGACGATTTAGATTGAAATTGATACTAAAATTGATCTGTGATGTGAGCGCTTTTGTCCGATCACCGCTCAGGTCTCTTTTGAGCCCTTCAACTCCAATTGCAAAACCGGGCCTCTCAACTTGAACTCGTGCTCTGTAATTAATCTATTGTGTCTCATTTCAGCTAGAGTCACCGATCTGACTGTAAATCGCATCGGTCGCCAGGGAGTTGAGCTGACTTGGAATTGCGACGCAGATGCTCTACTAGCCAATCACCAGTCCTCCTCCGGATCTTCAATCCCCCTCAACTCGCCTGGGAGCGGAGAAGGGGTGGTGAACAAAACCAACGGAGGGGGGACTTTTTCATACCATTCCGGCTCAACTGGTGGGAATACTGGAGGACGCACATATGTGGCTGGCTCTAATTTTGACCCCAGTGCAGATCAGCAAAGAAGACCCTCAAATGCGGGTGGTAATAATTTGGGTTACAGCACCGGCGGTAGCAGCACCAGAAGTGACTTGGGGGATGGTGGGAGGATGAAGACGTCGTCGTCGGCGGGGGGAAATATGAAGGGGACAGTAGTCGTGTTTGAAGTGCGTCTCAGTTGGAAAGGGCAACCACATGCTATCTTCACCACTTCCTCATTCAGCTACGCCACCACAGGCATGTTCATTCTAATGTCTCAGTTAGCAGAAAATAAATTCCAAAAAATACCTCGGGTAGTAAAGATTCAATAGACTGCTGTGTCAGCGAGCCAAAAAATCTAAAGATTAATATCCATTAAAATCAGTTTGGTTTTTCATACAATTGATTCGGTTTTCGCCTTAATGATAATTCTATATTATGCTACCGTTTTTCGGCTTAATGATAGTTCTATATTATGCTATCGTTTTTCGGCTTAATGATAATTCTATATAATTCTATCAGTTGAATTTGAAGGCAGAAAAAATGATAGCAAATTGGCATAAGAAAAAGTAATTTTTCCGTGGTCACTAAATTACAGTTAGAGTTCAATAAAATGTCCATAAAAAGGAAAAACAACCCATTAAAATCTCCAAACTAATCAGCAAGTAGGGAGCCGATGTCTCTTTCAAGCCATATGGGCTCTCAAAAGAACCCCTAATTTCTTAACCGGCGCTACATTTCCTGTTGTTTTGCTGTCCACCACCCCTTCATAAAAAGAAATCCGTCTTAAAGTTGAGCCTTTGTTTATACTGATTGCATATTTTATTAAATTTATAAAAGTGTCTTTCTTTTTCAGATTTGGAGCCGGGCTTCTGGGGCTTCCAAGTATGCGTGGAGGGGGTGAAGTCAACATGCAGTGAAGTTGTGAACAAAGAAATTCTTAGTGAGTATTATTCATAGCTGTATTTGATCCCCCTCTTCAAAATGTCGTTTCAACACTCGATCACATTTTGACATAATCTTTTCGTGTATATGCAAATCCCAGATTTGATTAATTCCCGTCTTTAAAGGACAACTAGCATATCCCCGGGATTTTAGCATCAAAACAATGTAATAAGACCCAATACAAAGTTCATTTTTCAATTTGCTGAAAAATGTAAGTCCAATTACAGAAAATTTCTATCGCAAACAACCACTTTTTTCATATATGATGTTTTCATTTTATCAATGTTCACACACTTCACATTCTTAGCACTCAAAAAATTGGAAATTTTTTTTTTACAACCTGAGGTCTGAAAATTATTGTTTTTTTTTTCTGAGAATGTCCAATGTGTTTTAGCACCAGAGATTGGATTTGACTTGCGACACATAATAGCCTTGGCTGGCATAGGAACAACTATTGTGGTGTTGATCATCATCACCATGATCTTGTCTGTATGGTGCATTCGCAACAACCTAGCCTCCCCCTCCCCAAATGCATACAGAGGGGCAGAACAGCTCAAGTGGGCATCTAGCAGTGGGCCCCATTTCTATCACGGGGCAGGGGCAATTGGCAACCAGTATGTGAGCAACCACTCCCCTGGTAAGTATTTCAGCTGTAAACAATAAGCCCATTTTCTTGCGAACATTGTGGTCTGTGGATCGAATCCCATAAACACCAAAACAAGCAGAGCATTGCATATACAGAGAAAGATTTTTCAAAAAACAAATTCCAACTCAGTCAGAAAGAAGAACTTTCTTCTGGTTTTAATTTTAACTTAATCAAATGCTATTTTTGGTTTGATTACGTTTTCTGCGCACCCGTTGAAAAATTCAGTCACTGACCCTAATTTCACGCCTCAACTGTGTGAATGATGATCACCCTTGCGTGATATTAGATCGTGATTGACATCTGTGGAAATGAAAAAGTGGTCAAAACTCAAGAGAGCTGAAGAATACAGTCCGTTATAGGACTGAATCAGTCAATCGCGCATGATAACGCTTTTTTTTTAAAAATGTCCTATTTCAAAAATTTGGGTAGATTGGATTTGCTATTCTTTGTTTTGTTTTACAATTTTGAAAGGTAAAAAATTTCAAAAACAAATAATCTCTGTTTTTAGATTACAACAGTTCAGTGGGTGTTCAGGAAGATTGGATGTTGTCTGCAGGAATGCACCAACAGCAGCAGCAGATGGGGGGCATGGGAAGTGAACAACTACCCTCCCAAATGATAGAAGAGTGGGGGGTGCAACACATTCAACTCAGCAGAATAGAATTTGCCAAAAATGAAACGCCAAGTCAGTATATATCACAAGATAAATTCATCTATTGCGTAATTCTTTAGGCAATTTCATGAGTTCTGGCTGCTTTTTGGTGTGTGTTTTTTTCTCAGTTCATCTGCTACTATATTGGAAAACTTTTGTCAAAAAAATTTCCCACTGAGGTTATTTTTTGAAGAACCATTTAGCTTCATGAAAAAGTGCTGCAAAAAACAGATATCATGATATTTAAGCTATGCATAGTTTGAAGTTGTTTTCTTAATATTGAAGCTTTTCCCGATATTGTTTATAATCTTATTTTTTCTTGATTTCGCACCAAATTTGAGAATAAATTATTATTATGTAAATTATCTTTTGAAAGTATCAGGTGTCTTTCCTGCTTCTGAAAAGTGCAAACACTTGCTCAATAATACATTACAGGCTTCATCTCATTGTTTGCTGGGCTTTGTTGTGTTTTCGGACTAAGACTTCATTGTGTTTTTGGACAAAGAAATTATTGTGTTTTTGAACAAGATGCGGCAACAACTTTGAAACGTTTCTGATGATTTATTCACAGAAGAAGGGACTGCGCTTATAAATCATTCATAAGACGAAAACCTCGCCAACTCGACCTCCTTCAAAACATAATCTTTACACTTTTGATTTTTGTGAAACACTTTTTCAAGAGAAAGATAAACGCAATGCCATATTCGAACCAAAGAATAACCGTCCCAAAAAACTAATTCCGAATTTTAGAAACAAAAATCTCAGAAAAAAAGTACCGTTGAATCTTGTAAATTGATTTTTATGGGCTTATTTTTAGAAAAGAAACTTTTTATTGATTAAATGTTCTAATTTTAGAAGCGGAAAAGTATGAAATTAAATATCACGCAGTTGTTTCCAAATAAAAAGCAACAACATGGGGTTAAAACGTGAACATTAAATCGATCTGCGGGTGCTTTTGTAAGTCTGTCTATGTTTAGCAATTGCTTAGTTGTTTGTTTTTGTCGCACGGATCCCATAGCTAGATGGGAGAACTTAATGGGCGGGGGAGTATTGATTTGAAGACCAGGTGAGAACCCCTAGGTTGGAAAGTGGGACGGGCAAACCTATTCACGTGTCCATAATGTGATCGGGTAATGGTGTATGGCTAATTGTCTGCTGGGCTAACTTGTCAGTTTAAATCAGGCCAATCAATAACTTCTTTGTTCAGCATATTGAGCGGCTGTGACATATATAGGATATAATAAAGAAAGATATTTAGGTTGAATTTCAGCTCAGGGGTAGTTATAAAATTGAAATTAGAACTAGTTGTAAGCAGCTTTTTTGGGAAAACTAAGTTAAAAATGAAAAAAATAATTACTTGCAAGCAATAATTTTTTCTAAACTATTTACGTCAACTACTACGGGATGACGGCATAGAAACCAGCTTTTGCCTCTATATTTTGCCAAGAAGTTTTTGATGAAGACGTTTTGTTGCCATTCCAGGTTTTCCCAATGGACTTCCGGACTTGATAAAAGCGAGGCTGAGTGACCACTCTTTCAGCCAGACTTGTATGGCCATGATCAAACAGGCCACGCTGAAAAGCTACTCCGATCTGGGTCTGATTGCCCATGAAGTAGCAACTTGCGCCCAATTTCAGCACCCAAACGTCCTTTACCTCTACGGAATCGCTCTCAATGGTCAGTTATTACGCAATCATTACATAACTTAACATCTCCTGTACCTAAGAAGCACTATTTTATATTGCATATCTGAATATTATTTACTGAAATTTCACAACTGGTGTTCTTCGCTCTTTTGTTATAGACAACAATTGTTACCTAAAAACCCAACTTAAAAGGCAAAATTCAAATTAAATATTGGGGCCCAAAAGGGACCAAAATTAATACTTATGATTTTTATCAAATTGTAAAACAATATCGCACTAATGTCAATGATTTATGGTCAATTAAATGAGAACTAAAATCTGAAACATGCTGTGTTTTATGACACCTCGTCTCGCCCATTGGGGTAAAAAGCCTGCAAATTTTAATTAATAAGCATATAAACAGGAAGCAATTATTTGACGCCAGTTAAGAACTCTCGGGGGTTTGTAGCTACAGGTTTACTTCCCTTACTTATGGAAGAAAACGGCCACTTCTGGAATCAGGTGGTCTTCAAATTTTCATCTAACTTGCTGAGTTATTTTTATTACCTAGAAAGAAGTTTCGATGAGAAACAAATAATGCAGACAAAAAAAAGAAATTAACAAGCATAAAAATAAGAACTTTTAGCTTCGCTCAAGTTACTAGTAAAAGTTTAATCGAACTTTTTTTAAAAATTGTTTCTGATTTTATTTCTAGGCCCAGAGATGCTCATAACTCTGGAGTACACTGGTAAGGGGACCCTGGATAGACTCATCAGGGACATGTCTCCCCCCAACGGGGGTGTGGGGGGATTGGGGGGACTTGGTCAGGTGGTGCACTTGTTGAGGGGAGTGGCCAGTGGCATGCAGTTCTTCGCTGACCTCGGATACGTGCACAAGGTGAGAAAGAAAAAGAAAAAACAAAAACAAGTTGAAAAACAATCAAGCATAGTTTTTTTTGTTACGAGGCACGTCTGACTTTTGAATATAAAACACATCAAAGTGGCCGCCCAATTGTTCCGATTTTAAATCAGACATCAAAAACGTTGAAAGTGTAGGTACGCTAGTAGGTACGCTGTTTCAAGGTTTTCGCATGATTGCTGCCTTCTTTCACGAATGAATGTTTCGTTGTTTTCACAAAAAATGCTGTTATAGTTTGTTTTTAAGAAAACTTACATAGTCATACTTGTGGTGATAGGGAAGATTTTGCAATTATTCTTGCAAGAACTTTCCAATTTATACACAATATTTTATTTATTCTCGCAAGATAGCCAACCTCGACGAACTGAGGCAGTAGGCTATTACCCAGAACTCACTCGAAACTTTCTGTTAAACTTGATCTTTGACCCTGATTAGGTTCTGACTTCTGAGAATGTGTATGTGACAGACAGTGACGTGTGCAAGATAGCGGGATTCGACACCAGAGCAGTTTTGGAGGCCGAAGAGGCGGAGAATGTCAACTGCACCGTAAGTCAACGTTGCAACGTCTGATATCTTTTTATTTAAACTACTTGACCACGAGTGAATTGAAGATGTGTCTAATTTTCTGTAGGATCCATTCAAACCTATAAACTTAAAGGTCAACCATTAGTTTTGACTCGTGATTCTGATGCTGTAGGTGTTCAACGCGTTGGTGCCGTGGCTTGCACCCGAAGTGAGTGCGGGCATTGGGAATGCACAGTGCAGACACTACTCCCTCATGTCAGATGTGTGGTCATTCGGAGTACTCATCTGGGAGTGTCTCTCGGCCGAGAAGCCCTTCGGTCAGACGCACCCACATGAAGTAAGCATGGAAATTTAAATAAAATTAAACACTAAATAATCAAATTTATCATGAATATTCATCAGAAGTAACCTTTGCGCCAAAATGTGGTTGATTTGTTTTCTGCTACTTGCACATTGCATCCGGATACTGTTGTTCTTAAAACACTGTATATTCGAGTTAAAACTTGATTTATTTGTCCAGATAATCCGGGCAATTACATGTGGCTACCGTCTACCAGTGCCCAAAGCAACATCTGGCTCTCCGGGACCCCTGAGTGGTCTGATGATGGGATGCTGGAACGAGAACCCCTTGCAGAGACCCTCGTTTCACCAGATTCACTCCACCCTCGAGAAACTCATCAGCAACCCCACTCTGATGCTGGAACAGACCCAGTCAGCCACAGTCCAAAATGAAACCCCAACTCTATCCTACCTCAATCTCAATAGCAGGTGAGCAATAAAATCTGAAATTTTTCGCTTTTTGCTTGTATTTGGGTTGATATTTTTTCAGCGTTAACTTAATCGTTTAATTCTGAAGAAAATTGAATTTTTTTTTAAAAAAAGTTTTCTCTTCACTGAATAGTCAAAAACACTAAGAAGTGCTTCTCTTTCTTAAAAATCAAACGTAATTTTTTTGTTGCGATAATTGATGGTATTAACAGTATCATTCTTGATGAAATTGTTGCGAACAATTTTTGAAAAATGTAGAAAAAAATATGTTGCAAAAAATGTTGCGAAAAATGTTGCAAAAAAATGAAAAAACTTTGTTGCAAAATTTTTTCGATCTGAAGTTGTTTTGAAAAAATTTTACGACTTTAACAGACAATTTTTCTTAATTTTTGTTTGCCAAGTGAATTTAAATTTTTCAGTGCAAAATTTAGGACTTTTGAGTTTCAAATCAAATATGACGTATGTTATAAGAATTTTGTTCATAAAGCGAACTTGACTTTTTTCAGTCCGGTGGAAGCATCACAGAAACTAAAACAGGCATCGACAACCTCCGTTTGTGGCACTGAGAACCCCAATGGCACCTTTAACTCCCCTCCCTACACGCCCATGACTAGCATTGAGGAGTGGCTGCAGCACATTAACATGGACCACTGTGTGCCCAACTTGAAGAAGGGGCAGGACAAGAACTACATGACCATCGGAGACGTCATCCACATCGGTATGTTTAATTGCTTGCTAGCCTCGTTTTTGTTTCTTGAGCCAAAATTTTTGGAGGATATGAGAAAAAAATTCATTCGAAAATTAGAAGAAAAAAATTGATTTTAAGAGAGCAAAAACAGATTACGTCTCAAATGGCTTTATAATCTATTTCACTTTTTCAGTGAGAAGTTTTGATATTTAAATGAAAACTTTTTCGGTCAAGATTTTCGAAAATATATATTTTTTTCAAGTATTGCAGCCTAAGTTGGCTATTTGTTTCTTTGATAGAAAGTCAAATGACACAAAATCAAGAAAACCTGCATTTCTTTTCAGAAGGATTAAAAATAAAAAATAAAAAAGTAATAATCATTCAAACAGATTATCATTCAGCTTTTAAATTGTTCGATGTTTATAGATGGCAAGACTCTCAAGTCCCTCGGAATTTGCAACCAAGACCGAAAAGTTATCCTGAAGAGTTTGCAATCAATGGCGTCTTCTATAAAACCGCAGTTACAGCCTCAGCAGAAAACAATGAAATCTTTCAAAAACGAGCATCCCAAAAACTTAGGCTTGAACAATATAGCCCACAGCATCATTTGATGAACAAAAAAACATAATTCGTTTTCTGACCATGTTTGAAAAAAAAGATTCCCAAGACAAAAGGTGCTCATTCACAACTTACCGCGACTATTTTGTATTTGTATTGATTTGTATGTGACACTTTTATAGACAATGTAGCATTCTGAACGTAATCATTATTGTTCTTTGCAATTCAACTATTAAAATTTGCCTGTTTTAAATCTTACCTGACAATAAGCTTCCATGTAGATTTCATTTCTATCTGATAGTTTTTTAAATCCTAAATCATGCAATATTTTCAATTCAAGTGCGATCTTACGGCATGAGAGATTTTCAGTTTATTTAAAAAAATACATAACACGCTTTTTTCATGTTTTTTCAAGTTAGTGTTTTTTTTGCGTGTGATAAAAAGATCTGACAAAATAAGAAAATATTCGACTGTCATAGTAAGATAGACAAATCGGAAAACTGTTTTAATCGAAGAAAAAACAATAGATAATTCAAAAAACTTTCTAAATTTTTTTTCAACTCTCTTTTGTAGAACTTTTTATTCTAAGAATTGTTCTAAAAACTTTGAAAAACAATTTCACTGAATTCAACTAAGGTTTCATGGCTTATTCTTCTATAATCAGCCTACTCGTTTGCTTTACTCGCTCAATTTTTTACTAAAACTCGAAAGTTTCAACTCGGTTTTTCTCTACACTGGGACAATTTTTGGAAAATTTTTTTATGCTGTAGGAATCAGTGCTAAAAATTTTTTAAATAATATATCACTCCACCCATTGCAATGATCATTTGCAGCAAATATTTAAAAAAAAGAAATCGGAAAGTAGTTGTTATACAAAAAAAAATGAATTTAACTACAATTCTGAAGAGAGTACCTTTCTTAAAATTAACTGGCTCTGTCTGGAAAACGAATCAATTTCATCCGTTATTAGCAACACTAGCAATTAATTTTCATTTATTCAATCAAACTTTTATTAAATTTTCAATCGATCTCTACAGTGCTCAGCAATTAGTTCTCAGCAAAGACAAATACGAAATTTAAGCAAAATCTTTCATGTGATGTAATTTTTAGTTGGTTTATATACTCCGCGCGTTTTCGGCTGAATTATATTTCGGCTGGTTTAATTACTTTCTAGTTTTAGTACTTGTACACTGCTCCAATGGTGTATCAGTTTTACTGAAGCTTACGGTATCAAAAAAAATCAAGAGAAGGTAGCGCAACTGTCAGATTTGGCACAATTGTCAGATAAAAAGTTGGGAGGCTCACTTGGTTTTTGTTTTTGGTTTTTTGAATTTTCATAAATCAAATGTGTTTTTTTTTCATATTTAAAAAAGTCTCTTTTGGCCTGTGCTGAGGATTTGCAGCTTTGCCTCAGTATCACAAGTTATTTTTTTTGTTTTCGTAAATGTTTTTTTATTAAATTTTTTGATTGGCTCATGAAATTACATAGGTTAATTTAGGTTGAAAATTCTCCCTATTTTTGTCAATTTTCTTGCGCATTTGTCGTCCTATATTCATTATTTTTTATTTGAGTTTGTATTAGTTTCGACCACTCTAGTAAAAACATAGTGACACTTTGACATAGTACGGTTTATTTCCGCCCATTTTTGCTTTTTAAAAACAAATCTAATCAGAAGTTTGAAGTAGAAAGTGGTTAAATGCCAAAATTCTCTCATCAAATTCAAAATCAAAAATGCCTCAATTAAAAAAAAGGTCAAAAATACTGTAGTAAGCTTTTAGCTGTAAGACTTTTAGCTGGTAACAACTTAACCTAAATGGTAGCTCCTCAGAATTTAAAATTGTTAATCAGAAATCACGCCAATATATAGGTTTTTTATATCAGTAAAAAACGAGCAAAAGTGTTGTGCTTTGCCCATTTAATTTAATTACTTAATTGTTTGGTGATATCGAAGCCAACTTATTACCTTTTCACTTTTCGTATTTTATACAACATTTTCAGAACAGTTAAGTTTGTTTTCTGTTTTTCTTACTTTAGATTAGGATAGTGTTTTAGAATATTTATTATGACGCAGTCAACCAACAAATTCGGCTTAAGGAAAAATTTACCTTTGTGGCAAAATCATGCAATTGAGCCCCTATCCCGTGGGACGATTAGAGTGACATGTTAAAAGACAAAAAGGGTCAGAATCTGGGATTACAATATCTCTGTATAATTCTGTAGAAAATCAAAATGATTTTTGAAGTGTGATCGACGCCTGGAAAGAAGCTGGCCAAAAAGAACAATGGCGTCGATAATTTTATTCATCATTCAGATAGGAAAACCGGAACTCCCGCAACGATCGAAGAAGCAGTAGATAGTGAAACCATTCAGGACAAAGCAGCGAGACTGGCACGAAACCTAGAAAAAAACCTAGATACGAAGACGAAAAAAAATGTTTTAATCCAGATTGAAACGATGATTTTTGGTGGATTGAGACAGGATAAAGCTGATAAAAAAATAGTTCCGTGTTATTCCTAGCCTTAGAAAACGAAAGGGAAAATATTTTTACTAAAGGAAAAAAAATTAATTTTTGTGAGTGTTGGGATTACTTAAACCTTGATTTCATGAGAAAAAGAAACATCACCTTCGAAGGACACAAGATGCTAAACGGAAGACAAAGAGATCGAAAACGTCTTGAA
The DNA here is from genome assembly GCF_963678635.1 of Symsagittifera roscoffensis. Taxonomy (NCBI): domain Eukaryota; kingdom Metazoa; phylum Xenacoelomorpha; order Acoela; family Convolutidae; genus Symsagittifera; species Symsagittifera roscoffensis. Next base: position 72,305,723 of record NC_087062.1, on the reverse strand, counting down.
GGCTTCCGAGGAACCTTCGCTCAACTGGCAAAGAAGAGTAATATCTCCGGCGGAGAAGAAAAATGGATGTGATATACATATTAACAACATGAGAAACACGAAATTCAGAGGAAGTTGTAGACTGAGACACTGGTACCGGTGGATGCACTCAACTTAGCCCTAGTAGACAAGGAGCCAAAATTCAATCATCTTAAATTGACCAACGAAACGGAGCCCCAGATCCAATTAGTAAATTTATGTCAAAAATTTTGCAGTATGCCAGCCAAAGACGCGCATTGTATACCTTGTAACTATAAGGGTCATTTAACGAAGAATTTTAAATCCGAAAGAAAAATGTTGAACTTGCCGATACTTCTAATTCTATAAAAAACGATGTACTTTTTCCAATTCAGCAATCTGTGTATACTCTGTAGAAAATCAAAATGATTTTTAAAGTGTGATCGACGCATGGAAAGAAACTGGCCGAAACAAAAAAAAATGATTATTCAGTTGTTAACGTCGCTACGACTTTTGATTCCGAGGAAAAAAAACTGAAATTTTTTAGTTTCGGCTTTTGTACATACAGATACCAGATGCCAAGCTTTCACGAAATGGTAGACAACGCGGCAGCAAAATCGCACATGTCTCCATAGAAGTTAGGTTTACAAATTTGGACTTCAAAACGCATACAGTCAACTTGCTGTAGATAACCCACCCAAAAATCACATACAGTCAACTTGCTTGAGATAACCCGTTCAGAAATCACGTCAACACATCAAATCTTTCATTAGTAAAAAAAACTAGTACATGATAAAATGAGCTACGCTAGCTGTAAAACAAGTAAATAAGTTGAACCTGCTGAAAAAGATATTCTATAAAGAATAAAACATAACGCTAGCGCAAGCGGAAAGAAAGTTGCGGAACCTAATTGTTGTGATAAAACATTAAATTAGAAACATGCTACCTGGAATGAAATTTGTCACTTCTTAACTGATCTTTTTGAGGATACGTTTTTCCAAAAGTTGCAATTTGAACGATTAAAAATGCAAATCTCCATTTTATATCTGATAATATTTAAATCTAAATCAACAAGTTTAAACGAAGTATTCATAAAAAATTATTTGATTTTCAACAAGCAGCGTGTAATTTCAAAAACGCATTTTTAGGTTCCAAAAATTCTGTCCGAAACCACTTCATATTCTTGAGGCAAATTTGGTTGGTACCGTGCTCAGTTTCAACCGGAAGACAACTCATCAGCTGGGCCTCGCTTGTCAAAAACAATCTTTTTTGATAACCAGAAAAGTTTCACACATGTAACAAAGAAAAGAATTTATTGCCGCAATCTTTTTCGAAAAGCTTTCTTTCCATAGTTTAACTATTGGCTTACATCATGGAGTGGCATACACAGCATCTCAGAATTTTTGTTTCAATACAATTGTGCTTGTCAGTTATTAGTTCCTGAGTCGGATGGATCGTCGCATTTTAAACAAAACAACTCATTTCATTAACCTGAAAAACCTTGATAGAAAAACGCTGATAGATATACATACAACAGCAAAAAGTATAGCAATGTGACACAATCCACTGAGAACCCGGGTTGAAGTCACAAAGGTTATCAGTTCAATTCTGTATCAGTGTAAAATCCGAAAATTACTCTGCTTTTCACCCGGCTAAGAGAATGAAAAGGAAAAAATTTGCCACTAGTTTTCTAGAACTGTAATATTACTGTTACAGTACTGTTTTATTCTGTTTTTATTCTCAAACATTAGTGGAAAATTTTATACAAAATTTCAATCTGATTTCAAAGTTTTGTCAAGGTTTTGATTACAAAAAGAAAAACAATTAAAATAGTTTTATGTATAAAAACTGTGCCAAAAACTACTTAAGAAATTAGTTTTTTTTGCGAAAGAAAGTTGGTTAGCTACGGTACTTTAAATGCTTGAGCATCCTAATATTCCCGGAAAAACGCAATTTTTGGTATAAAAAGTATGGACAAAATAAAAAAAATTTATATTGATGCATCCCCCAACAGCTAAAAATTGGCTGAAAACAACCTAAGAACGCAGTTTTTTGCAAAAAAAATATAAATAGGTTAGCTTTGGTAGTTTAAAGCCTTGAGCAACCAAATAAGCCTGGAAAAAAACCAATTTTTTGAAAAAACATGGGAAAAATGAGCATCTTTTAAAATGATGCATGCCACAACCGCTAAAAATTAGCTGAAAACATCCTAAAGTTTTTGCGGAAAAAATAAATTTGTTTGCTGGAAACAATCATTTGGTTAGTTTAGTTACTTTATCTGCCTAAAACTGCCTTAAGACTGATAGTCATGAGAAAATTGTGAAATTTGTACTCTGATTTTCGTTCTGATGCCTAGTTATGCGCAATTTCATTCAGGCGCCGATCTAGGAATTTCTCGTGTGGGGGGGGGGGGGAGGCGGATTTTAAACAAAAACAATTTAAAATTTTGTCGACCTCTTTTTAGTTCCACCAAGTTGAAATTCTGGGCTCTGCTAATCACTATGAAGACCTCATTTTGACTAAATTTTCTGCGCAGCAGAAAAATTATGAAAAAAACCGGCCCTTTTTGAAAAACGTTGACCAGAAATCGCGCTTTTTTGGCGCGCGCTCCCCCCTCAAAATTGGTATAGGCGCCTTTAGAAAAATTTTATGGTCAGTCAGCCAAAAATGGATATCTCAAAATAGTACAAAGGGGAGACACTTTGGGTCGGGAGGGGTCCAATCCCTGAAAAGGCGACGGGGGGCGTCCGCTCCCCCCTAAATCCACTTCTGATTTCATTGATTATTTATAACTTTATTGAGCAATTTCCTTTTATAGTTTCGTTTGACTTCGTTATAATCATTTTTAGCTTAATTTTTAATTGTTTTATAATTGAATTTCAAATCCGAGAGTTTTTTAGAGTGTTTCCTTTTTTTTCAGAAAACCTTAAATAATTTTCAACAAGAAGGCTTAAAAATTTTTTCAGCCCAACCAAACAATTTCATTAAAATCACGGTACGGAATTAGTTTTTCTACAGATTTTTTCGAGTTTTATACAAAAATGTCTGCTCTGGTTTTTTTTATTTGACAATATCTATGATTTTTTTGTCTGGCCATAGAAATAAACAGATTAAAATTTCAGATTTTTTATAACCAGAGAAGTTATAATTTTGATTTTGATCTGATCAGAAAATTGTCAAAACAAAACCTCGGATTTGTTCCTGACCAGGAAAATAGCAGAAAAAAAACAGTATTACAGCAGGAAAAAAATTGTTACAGTATTGCTGTTTTTTCTCTGATTTATAGAATCTGATACAGAACTGATACTTTACTTTTAAAAATTCTGGAGAAGTACGGTTTGAATGGAATAAAGCGACGAGGTTAAATGGAATAAAACAATGCGAACAGTTTTTTGTTCACGCATTCTTAAGGTCTTGAACAAGTTTCGCAATTATCTTTAGGTTTGAATAGAATAAAACAATGCGAACATTTTTTTGTTCAAGCACTCTTAGGGTCTTGCAAAGAGTTTTGAAAAAAATTTTGCAAAGTAACTAATAGTTAAAGAACAAATTTTGCGAAGCAGATTACCTGGAGACTTATAAATTTAAAAATTTGAGGTTGCAGATGTTTTAATTCGGTCAATTGTTGGTGATCAAAAAAATTTTTTAAATAAAATTGTATAATTTGATTTACATTCAATTATTTTTTATTAAGCTCTGGGAGATTCCCAAAATTCCCAATTTGACCATGTTCTGAACCAAATTATTCGCGCTTTGAAGAGTTTATTCATGATGTCGAAAGCGCAACGTGAATTACTTATGCCTGGCGAATTATTCCGCAAACAAAATCGTTCCTCGTTATTTATGGCTTTGCTTTTTGATCCTATAAATTTTGTACGACTCGAGTTTTTCACATGATCTTTGATATTATCAAAATATTATAGATTTTCAATTTATTTTTTCCCAAAAACTATTTGATATGAATTAAGGGGCAATCGGAAGCATCTAGACTTTGTGTCATCTGTTTATAAAATCCATAAATTTGATTCTAATTTTTTTTTTCATCCATTTAGTTTAGCATCAATTAAATTGATAATTCCGAATAAGTAATTCTTGTTTTTGAAATGATTTATTGCATTGATTCACATATATCATGTCGGATAAAATTTTCCATGTTTTGTCTCGGTAAATTATGAGTTACGCACCGATAAGCATTACGGCGTTTTGTATAAACCTGGTGAGATTGTACCTGCGTTCAACTTTTTAACAAGACCTGCCATATAATATTATTTCCCAGGTTCGTTTCAGTAAATTGGAGTTACGCATTGAAAGTAATTACGGCTTTTTTGCGAGTTTAGATTTTACTTGTATTCCATTTTTTAACGAGACGTACTTTTCCCTTAAGCAAATTTGATAGCGGTGAAACTTTTAAACACATGCTATTGTTGGCTGTGAATAAACAAACTATAATAACGAATTAGTAATCTTCAATTATTCAATTCAATTCAGACCGTTACAAACAGTTCGTTCGGTTAACACTTTAAAAAGCCAAAATACGTTTCATTTTCCAAGGGGAAGACCTACAATTATGCAAAAAATGAAACATCTCCTCTGTAAAGACTGTAGGTCCCTTTCAAGATGTTTTATCTCGTTTTTTTTAAACTACTGGATTCTGAGACAAAAAGATTCTTCTGTGGCAGTGAAATCAAATTATACATCTGAGAAATTGCTTCCAGTATATCTAACTATATAACTATGTGCCTTCTAATATTTGAGTGGTTAAATAATCAAAACATGAATTGAAATTAAATAGTTTGCGGTTACTTCACAAAAGCTTTTGTACGCTTTTTTCATTGTCCTCTGTATCTACGATATGGCTCATCGACTTCTTCTTTTGTTCTTTTTTTTCTAAAAAATTGCTTTTCTTTTCTAAAATCTGCCAAAATTCTATGTTTTCGCCCAATCAATGCTTATTTTTATTTGTTGTTTACTGAATTTTCCTAGACAAAAAGAAAAGAGCGTATTTTTAAATCGTTTGTGTCATTTAGTTTTCCAGTTAGCACTACATAATGCTTCTTGGTTCATGGATCTCAATCAGTTAGTGTTGTTGATCAACTGTGACGCCACTGGTCTGGTGCCAGTGGATGACTTGGGAGTGGGTGTGCTCGATTCCCCATTGGGGCCATTTGTAGCAGCAACTGTGAGACCCCCACCGCCTCCGGAACCAACCGCACTCTTCTTTCGTCTGGAGAAGCCATTCTTCTTAAGATACGTGACCACTTCACCGTGTCCGAATCTCTCCGCCTCCGTCAATGGTGTATTGCCCCACCTGCAGTTGTTGCAACTCAACATAAACCATGTTAACCGGAACTGAAAAAGTTAATATTCAGCCAACCCATCGAATTGGGGCAGTAACCAATTGTCGTCTCATTTTTCACTTTCGTTGGCATATGATAGAAAGTTGGGACTCCGGTTGACTGAAAAATCCAACTAAGAGCCAAGTTAACCATCATAAACAGAGTGGGCCCAGGATTTTCTCGAAGGGGTAGGAGGGCGGACTTTTTAAAACAAATCGAATTTTGTAGATTTTTTTTAGATTGACAGCATTAATTTTGTGAGCTCTCTGGAAGCACTATACAGATCATATTTTGCCACAATTTTCTGCGCCGCAGCCGCAATATGAATCATAGCTAACGGACAGCTGGAAAGAGTCAATGAACGCCAGTAAACAGAAAAAATACTGACTTGTTTTGTAAAAAAAAAAGTCTCAGCTTTCGAATTTCGAAGAAAAATTGTATGGCTTTAACGTTCTTTGAATTTGTAAAATAATTTACGATTGGCAATTTTTTGCTAAAATTAATCTACTTTGAGAAAACAGGATCAATATGTAAACTTTTTGTTTTGCTGGGAAACCTAAAAAATTCCATTTTTGAAACTAGAATTCGATCATAGTTTTCGTGACTTATACACTTTTGCTGTTTGATACTAGATTTGTCTTCTTTAGAATTAAAGAAATGAAGATAATTTTAAAAGAAATCAAAAGTAAAACCGCGAAAAAGTTAATTTTAAGACTTTCCCTGAAAAAAAATGAAAAAAAAAAAAAGGTTACCACCTGTAAAAGAGTCTAAATTACGTTCATTGACTCTCAAGAAATAGGCCAAACATGAACTTTAGGGGCACTTCTTGGAAGGTTCTCACCAAAAAATTGGTCTATTCCGCGCGCACGCTTTCCCTCCAAGATTTCTGTTGTTGGCTAAAAGGCGGTCGTAGAAAAGTTTCAAGGTCGTCCCTTTATAACTTGATTGATCTTACTACATGCGGAGAGCTGTGGTAGTTCCTTACCTATCGATGGGGTGTCGCTCGACACTGCAGCGCTCCACTAGGAACCGGACAACCTCTAGGTGTCCCTCGGAGGCGGCGATGTGCAGGGCGGTGCGACTGTCGTAGTCCTTCTGGTTCAGATCCACCCCCTGGAGGGAGAACCGACGGAAGGCAGAGATGTCCCCCTGCAAGGCCGAGAACATGATGCTGATCAGGTTCATCTAAACATAAACCATCAACTTTTTACAGTGGTTTTATCAATGATTCACATAACTTTCCAGTTTCACGGTATTAAAACCATTTCTGAGCCTAAAATGATTCTAACAGCAATTTTTGTAATATGCTTTTTACTTGTAATAACTATCCCATCATTCAAAGGCAGAATTAGTCCTTGATTTTGCTTGCGCATAGAATGTTGATTCGACAGAGAAAACTCCATTTCATTTTTCCAGATATCTAACACCTTTACCTGATTTGATCCCTTTTCATCGTATCTGGACTTGGGTGCAAAATTGTGGAATCCATACTGCGACACTAGTTTCTGAACAAAACAATTATATGTAAAAAAGCACAGAAATCAGTTGAGAAAAACCACCACATAGCAACGTTTTCTTGGTTCATCAGTTCATATCAAAAACTAATATTTTCAATATTTTATATAAAAGAACGGAAAAGTGTGACTGCGCGAAAATAACATACAACAATGATTGTTTTCTTGCGACTTACAGTGCAGAACTCGACTCCCCGGACGCTGTTGCCGCACTTGTCTAGCGGGGGAGAGAAGCAGGCGATGCCACACACATTGGGAATGATGATGATGATGGCCCCACTAACTGCAGACTTGGCAGGCACTCCTACCTACAACATCACAAACAAATAAAATAAGACAACAAGGATAGCAGGCTGGTATGCAAGAAGCACAGAACGTTCCGACCACGCTCATGAAAGAAAAAATCATCTCAAACACAAGGAAAAAGTTATATAGTTTGAGGAAGAAGAAATTTTTTTAAATTGTTTCAACAATTTTTAAACGTTTTCAGTCTAAAATTTTTTTTGCTATTTTTTGTAAGTTTGAGTGAATAAATTGAAAACATGCAAGAAAAACTTGTCGCAATAGCTAAAATAACGTTTAAATTGTCGTAGGGTTAAACTTTCCGGCCAGCCTCCAATCTGATTTTATGATCAAATTGTCTAATTTAGACTGAAAACAAAAAATATTTAGACCAGTTGTTCTTGACACTGAGACAACTTTTGGATTTTTTTTGGAAGCCAAATTACGGCTGAAACAGTTTTATTATGATATCACAGTTAACCACGAGCTCTTCTTCCTGAGATTCCTAAATTTCGTCGGAAAGCACACCTTACGGACATAGTTCCTACCCTTCACTTCGTGAAATGGTGGAAACAAAAAAACACTGACTTGCGCTGAAATTTTCTTGACATAGCATGGGTGTTATTAATGTAATGAGTTTTGGCTCCAGATTTATGACCTTACACAAGTTCTTCGAAAGGCAATTTTTCAGCCATCAAAAAAAACTTGCGATTTTCGTTGATCTTATTTTTTGCTATTCTCGAACGCTTGAAAACCGTATTTGCAGAAATTTTCACACTGCCTGCCGCATTGCCAAACGTTTTCACAATTTTGAAAACTTTGAAATATCTGCCTGCGCTGCCCCGTTAAATTTTATATGTTGGCGCCAAGGCAAGGTGAGAAAAACTTTACGAACGATGGGCCCAAACGCGAGTAAAAGCATAGCAAAATACCGATCTCTAATCGGCAGTTTGGAATCAATAATCTACAGGGCAAACAGTCAATGAAAAAATGCAGCCAACAGATAATTGGAGAAAAAAAACAGCTAAATAAAACTAAAAAACAAGACTGAATTCAAATTTCTAGTTTCGTAAAGTTAAAATGATTTACATTGGTTTATCCAAAAAGAAAAAAACTAGCACACGAGCTATTCATTTCTTCATGCAGAACCGCTGTTGCGTCCTTGTTTAAAAATAACATGAACATTTTTTGTCTTTGTTTCTGGGCTAAGTGAAGTTTTAGTTTGAAGAATTTTTTTGATATACACGTTTTCTAAGCAATTGACCCAGTTAGCACAAATCGGGAAAATTAAAATCCATAACTTGCAGGCCAAATAAATTGTCCATGCATCTTCAACAATTGACGTATATTTGAACTAGTACAACTGAACTTGTAAACAAAACAAAAGTTGATCCGCGACAAATCAAACTTGGATGTGAAAATGTTTTACGATTTTGTAATAAAACTAAAGTAACCGTGAAAAATTTTTTCTGGCACTAAACGAGCATACAAAACTTTTAAAAAATGGCGAGATTGTTGAAAAGTTGTCAAAAAAATTACCTTTTTTTAGATCAGTTTTCGAGAAAAACGTTGAGCTATCAAGTTTTTTACGTCCAATTTTTTTTTTTTGCAAAACTAGTCCAATTTTGAAGTACTGGTTCTATATATAATTTTATTAATTTTTTTTTATAGACTTTTAATAAATTGAAAGAAAAAAAACACAAGAAAAAACAAAACCAAAAATTAACAATATTTGCACATAAGCTGGTTTTGCTGCAAAAGTAAAAGTTTAGGACAACAGTTTTTGGTCTCTGTCTTTCGTTTCTTCCTCTATTTCTTCTAATACCAAAAAAAACTCCTAAAAACTGGCGTAATCTGAGGGCATTGGATCATTCGCAATTTATTTTGAGCTGAAAATGTTTTCTATATTACAATGCAGGCGCGGATCTAGGATTTTCTCAAGGGGGGGGGGGCGGGGCGGATTTTCAAAAAGAAATCGAAAATTTTGACGACCTTTTTTTAGGTCGACCAAATTGATTTTTTGAGCTCTCCCAAAGCACTGTTTTGCCCCTATTTTGGCAAAATTTTCTGCGCCGCAGTCAAATTTTTGAAAAAACAGTCAAAAAAGGCGTTTTTAGGCACTTTTTGGAAAATTTTGACCAAAAAATTGCGTTTTTTCGGCGCGCGCTCCCCCCTCAAAATAAGTAAATATTGGCGCCCAAGGCCCCTCTAGAAAAATTTTAGGGTCGGTCGGCCAAAAGTGGATTTCTTAAAAAGTACCAAAGGGGGGACCCTTTGGGTCGGCAGGGTGTCGAATCCCTGAGGGGGGGCATATATAACTAACAAGAAAAGATGTTTTTGAAACTGAATTATTGGGTACCTGGAAAGCGAACTGTCCCGAGAAATCGTACATCCCACAGGAGAAGCAGATTGAGAGAGTGTCCCTGACAACGTCTGGCTCCAGGATTTTCTTCTCTGTTAGGGGATTTACTCCTCCATTGGCCAGAGTGGCAGCGATGATTGACAGCGTCTCACAAGTCACCTCCAGAGAACATATCTGCGATCATAAAAACATTTTAAAAGATTAGTCCAAGTCATCAAAAATAAAAAGAATAACTCTGAGGAAGAGACCCGGTATATATTTTGCTCAACTCTCTTCTCTCTCTCTCTCTCTCTCTCTCTCTCTCTCTTTGTTATTTCTTTGTTTACTTTGAAAGTTATTCTACTTCCATACTTCCACCTATTTGACTACTTTTTTTGTTGGGAAAATATTGAACACTTTCGCATCGAGCGATGTTTTGACGGTTATTTTAACAAACGATTCGACTGTAAAAAAAAGTTGATTTAAAAAGCGGACATATGTTTGACTCAACACGTCAAATGTCGACGACCTGCTCCGGTGATTGAAACGAAAAGTAGCAAAATCGTCATTTCAACGTTGCGGCATTTCTTACCTGAAAGTAGAGGTCCAGTATCTGTGTGAGGTCTGTGTTGGGGGGATAGCAGTCATGCTCCTTCATGAAGTAGCCAAGGGCGAAGTTCCTCCATGCAGTCGACTTCTCACTCAAGAACACCGAGTTGTTGAAGCCCACGTGACCCACGCCCGCCGCCAACTCCTTGAACTTGTCGAAGATCTACAATAGACACCTTGCAGTTGTATTAGCCAATATCAATATGCATATCTTGTTTTGTATATTTGCTCCTAACAAAACAAATTCCTCAAAATTATAGAATACTCTATGGATTACACAGCTTTTAAAATACTCCGTTTTGCACAACTGCTCAAAAATGGCATGTTCGAAGTCAGTCGAACAAAAAAAACACAAAATTTTAGTACATATTTTGCTATGTTAATTGATGATATGATTATAATTTTTATTCATTTCATCAAGGCAACACATTTCGACTGACTATTACTTACGTAATCAAATTTATCAGAGAGGGATTTTCCAGGTTGTATTAGAGATGTTGTGATGATGGCTCCAGAATTGATCATGGGGTTGTGAGGTCGGTCTAAGCATTCAACATAAGGGGTTGAAATTGTGTCTTTTGCAGTAGCCTAATTGGGATCTGCTCTGCTAAGCTTTTCCAACAGAACATATCGCGATGATTTTTGAGCAAAAAATTTGTGAAAGGAATTTGGAGACAACATTTTTGTTTTCTGTAACGAAAAACGTTATCGTGAGCTGGCAATTTCATTTTCAACTAGCGACATTTCATAACAGGTAGCAATTAGTTACAGGTAAGAGCTCGAAACAATAGGTTAAAAATACTTACTTTTGGAGTCGAGTGTGATTTCGTTGAAGGTGCGTCCACTGGGCTCGAAGCCCACATACTTGTGGACCAATTCGGAGCCATGATCGGTGGCCACGACGGCGTAAGTCAACGGCTTGCTCACCGACTGGATTGTGAATGGCACTGAACAGTCGCCGAAACTGGCCCTGGAAAAAATGTTATGCATGACAAAACTATTTGAGTTAGAAAAAAATCAATGGATCATTCGCAAAAATATTTTCAACTTTTCAAAAAGTTGATGCTTATGTAATCCAAAAATATCTACAAATGGGGGTTCCAAATAATACATTGAACGGATAGTTTTTCCCAATTTGATTTAACTTTTGAGGTAATCATTACAAGAAATTGGTGAAGTGATCGCTTCGGACCAGTCGCTTAAAAAGTGTTTGATTACCTCAACTCTTTCGCTACCCTCACTCTCATCTATGCTACCAAGTAATGAATCCCCCAACTTATATACAACTGATTTAGCGACTAAGTATTTGTGAATTTTGTACCTAGTAACGAATCTCTCCCTTTTGCGAAGGGGAATATTTAAAGAGACCCTGATTACCTCTGTCCATCAATTGAGCATATAGACACGCCCCAGTAGTTCGAATTCATCTTGGCCAATTGCGGAATGTAAGTTGCATTCTGGAAAAAAAACAATTAGCAAGTCAAAAATAAGCATTTTGGAAATCATAGCCAACTGTAGGGTTGGAATCGTTTTCACGGGTTATGCATTAAGAATTGCAAGTTATATACATTCGGGGGTATATCTGAAATTTCAAAAGTTTTTGCAGGTCGAAATTGATTTTCTATCCTTCCTTACGTACTAAAAGAAGCCTAATATACCAAAATAAGTATGTTTTGGTTTTTCAGGATCACCAATCTTCACAATCACCCTGTCTAAACTTCAGGATCAGTCAGCCAATAATGAAATAAAATCTTAACACAAACCTGAACATAGTACCAATGATGGCAAAGGTGATGAAATCCGGGCGGTGGGCTGAGGGGGGGGGGGAGGGGTTAGGGGTATCTTTTGAAGAGATCTGGGACTTATGGAAATGGATATTCCGCGAACAAAACTGCATACTACCGTCCGAGGTTTGAGCCGCACAAAGGCGCAACACAGCGGAATATCAATTGTTCAAATTTTTTTTAAACAAATACTTGAGAAAAAGTGCTCAAGAAATTCTGGTCAAGAAGTTTCTAGCTGAGTGATGCATTGACCGAAGTCACTCACAAAATTGTTTAACGCAAACTGGAAATTACAAGGTATCCCTTTTTAATTTTGAAAAGGGTTCCCTCAGTAGGAAAAAATACCGAAAATAAAAAAATCTAGAAAACAGCAATCTGAAAATATAGGATCATCACAACAAAAACATAGCCAACAGACAGTTGGAAAAGAGTCATGGACGCAAGAAAAACAAAAAAATGACTTGTTAATTGAAAAACTTCAGCTTTCGAATTTAAAAAAAATGCGTATGGCCTTATATCCCTTTGAATTTCCAGAACAATTCATCTACATTTTTGATAAAATTAGCCCATTGGATCACTAAGTAAATTTTTTTCCGCTGGGAAATATGAAAATTAATTTCCACTTTCCAAACTAGAAGTTGATCACGATTTTTGTGACCTTTGCACTTTTGCTGTTCGATCTTGCCTTCCTTTCAATAAAGTGAGCTTTAAAAAAAATCAAAATTCAAACCGCGAAAAAGCAAACTTTAGCCTGAAGAGTCACTAAGTACATAAGACTCTTACTCACATATCATAAAAATTATGTTTTTGTTCTGGTCAAACTTTGCCGCACAATTTTTTGTGAAAAGCATAAATAACAGTTTTAATCGTTTTGGGTCATGAAAAGTTGCAGCATGAAAAGTTGCAGCATATCTTTTTTGAGTGGCGCAATATCATAAAAACTTTTTTTTTTCGTCGCGGAAAACACTTCGGTCGCGCAAAGTCGTGGCATACCCCCTTTTAATTCGCGATGGCGGCAACACACCTGTTTTGAGTCGCGATGGCCGCAACATACCTGTTTTGATTCGCATCGGCAATTTTTTTCCTCAACTTTCCCTCCTCTTAATTTGAAACAGAGAGTAGCCTAAATAAAAAGTGACTCACAGCACCGTCGGAGTTTTTGCGACAATCTTCAAAGATAGCTCTGACGTCGACACAGAAATTTTCGAAGTCTTTGATAGTTAGCTCGGATCCAAAAGCACGGCTCAACATCACTATGTTCATAGACACACATCTAAATAAACTAGCCAATGAGCCATCTATATAAACTAACAACTATATGAACTAGCGTCTAAATAAAGTTGGAGTCTGAATTCAGTTTGTATTTCATAAGCTTCTTCAAATTATCGACTTAAAACACTGATGGACCCAGTGGGTTGCCGACATGATCAAAGGTCAAACTTTGCGATTATTCAAAAAAAATTCCAGAGGAATTTTTTCTAAAAAATTGGGTCTTTTGGATCAGCTATTTCGATTTTGCGCGCCATAGTTGGCAAAAATTTGGCTAACATTTTTAGCAAAAGAAAATTTTTGACAAAAAAATCTTGTTTTGTGGTTAGCGCTCCTTAAATTTATTATCGTCTCTTCACTCCGACATGCTAATGGATACAGACTAGCTGGCTCTCGGTTTTGTTAACTGTTTTCTAGTCGGTGAGTATTGTATCACAATATGACTTAGATTAGAAAAACTTCAGCTGTGCTCTGTCTTGATTTATGTTGATGTTATTTCTGCTCACTTTCTGAACTCGTCGGAGGGGATGTTGCTTGTGTGATGTGTGCGCTTGAACTCCAGGAATGCATTCACCGTGTCCTTCAGTCGGGGGTCATCTTCCCGAAGACCAGTGCGACGCAACTCCTAAAGATAGACAACAAAAGCATTTACTTTCCAGTTTTAATTGAAAACCTTTGAAAGAAAGTACACTAAATTGTTCCCTGCTGCGCGACAACAAAAACTTATCATTTTTTGGCTAGCCAGAAACTACCTAGCTAGCTGTGACCAAGTTCGTCAATTTCAATTTTTCATTTGGTCAGTCAATTCAGTTTTTTTCAAGTGGCTTTAAACATGTCCCAAGTAACCATTGAACTATTACACTACGCGGGAACATGCGGATAGGTCCATCAACCTTTAAGAATTTATGATGATTAACCTTTTTCGTCAAAACGTGTTTTTGGCAAAAAAAAAGAAATATTTTAGTCCAAGCTCCCTTGAGGAATAAGTACAATAGACCGTTGTAAATTTATCAATAAACTTGAAGAACTAGAAAAAAAACATAAGAATTTTCACCTTCTGAAATAAATTAGCTCACCTTAAAACATTCACGAAACTTTGAGAAAAACTTGATGATTTTTAATCATTGAATTGACATTATCGGCTTAACGTTGTTAATATTCCACTGAAGATATCCAAATCTAATTATAGTTTTTAGACTTAATTTGAAATGGGTTTATCATCGTTGCTAGTCTTGTTCTCAGAAGGCTCACTTGGAGCTCCATTCTGAAAATAACTATTAAAAATCAAGTTTTCAGGCCACCGATATATATTCCAGCCGCTGATTGTTTTTTTTCTCGAAAGATGCAGTATGAACAACTGCGAGTATGCCACCTAACATTTTCATACTCGCGCTAATAGCCATCCAATCAACCCCAACTTAACCCATAACAACGTGAGACTTAGTATAGAAAGGTGCACTTAATTTCCAGCTACTAAATGTGAGCTAAAACGATAAAGAAATCGATAGCAATTAGAACGGTACCTAACTCAAACTATCTAGTTAACTGCAACTTTTAAGAATTTATGATTTTCCGAGTACCAAGATCCATTTTTTTGAATTAAAACTGATGCTGGAGGAAAGTTCGGAAAAATATTTCAATTCAACACGAAGCTATGTTGGATCAACCGTAAGATATAAACCGTAAAAGCCTCTTTTACCAACTTTATAAAGCAATACGATCTTGCAGTTGATTCAGAAACTTAGGCGCAGTTGATGGATTAACTCCTGAAATTATGCAAGCTCAGCCGGATTTTAAAACTCGGCACAATTTTGGTCTCGTTACAAATATTCCTAATTGGGAGGTTTGCGTTCCTTTAAGAATAAATTTCAACAAAATACCCTAATCGATCAAGGAGGATTATCTTGCAAAGTTTTGCAAGTCTCTTGCAAGCTCTTGCAAGGTAAAACTGAATTCAAAAAGCCTTCTAGCAAAAATCTTAAGCGGAAAATTTTTTAAGCAAAATCCTACACATTTACAAACGGAGACAACCACTATGCTTTCGTGGGCGGAAGCAATCATAGTAACTGACACATGCACACAGCTTGCTAGGTGGTTGCCAAAAAGCAAGGACTATACGTTTTCATTAGGGTATTTTAATAAAAAATTGGTAACATCACAAAACGTTAAATAATAAAGCAAACATAAAAACCAGGATACTCGGTTGCTGTGCAAGTAGCAGAGAATGTTCCGACCATTTTCATTAAAAAAAAATAAAAAATAGTTTTTTTTTACTCTCTTCAAATTAGTATCGTTTTTAAAGTCTGTAGTTCGATCGCGTAGAAAATCAGTGAATAAGGCAGGAGCGGATATAGGATTTTCTAAGGGGGGGGGGGGTGACGATTTTTAAAAAAAAATCAAAAATTTTGTTGACCTTTTTTTAGGTTGACCGAATTGATTTCACGAGCTCAGCCAAATATCACTATAAAGACCGTATTTTGACCAAAAGTTTCAAATTTTTAGCGCCGCAGACAAATTTTTGAAAAAATAGGAATTTTTTCTGCGCACGCTCCTCCCTTATTATAAGTACATATTGGCGCCGAAGGCGCCTTTAGAAAAAGTTTAGGGTCAACCAGCTAAAAATGGATATCTCAAAATAGTACAAAGGGGGACGCTTCGGGTCGGCTGGGGGTCATAAATCCCAGAAAAGAAAGCATCCAACCCCTACCCCCAAAATCCGCCCCTAAAACTAGGCATGATCGACAACATTTGTCTTGAAAAAGAAGAATAAAAAATAAATAAAGACAAAAAAAAACTTTTTTTCCAACATTTCTACAATACAAAAATTTCATAGAAAATTTTTTTGCCAATTGAACGCTAAATGAAACATCCAAAATTAGTTTTCGTTATAATTAAAATAACTTATCATCCAACAAACCTAAAAAACTCTTTGTAACGAGCGTTACTTGTTCGCGTTACTTGTTCGCGTTACTCGCTCGAACTAAGACTAAAAATCACAATTTTTTAAATCTCCTTTTCTCGATACTGGGACAGTTTTTTTTTTAAATTTTCCCAGTAGCGAGAACTTGGAATAATAAAAAAAAATTTCAAGTTTTTTTAATGTCGTTCGGTCGTTCGGACATCAACGACATCAATTTAAATTATATTTAATTAACGACGTTTGCAAGATTTTTAAATGTCGTTTGGATTGCTGCTAAAAAGTTTTCATATGATATATATCACTCGATCCATTCTGATGTTTATTTGTGGTACCTAATTTAGCGTGAAAAAAATTGAAACACACCCGAATACAAAGTTACTCCTCATTTTCAATGGTCGGAACAAAAGTTATAAGCTCTTGGCATAATTTGAACGGACACAAGGTGCACATTAATTTGAGTTGTGCTAGAAAGTTGCTGACTTTGCTGAAAATGTTGCGAAATCTTTGTGAACGCAATATGTAAAACTACTCGAGCTATTATGGACACTATACGGCAATTTTACGGAGTTAGCACCTAAAAATTCTTTTTTCAACCGGTAAATAATGAAAACTCGGAGAGTTTTGGCAAAAGAAATTGAAAAATGAATATTTTAAGTAATTTATAAACACTGCCTGAAATTTATTGTTTTAAAGAATTAATAAACAATGCCTGAAACTTATAAGGCAACAAAAGCTGAAAAAAAATTGTGCATAGCCAAAATATTTTTGCAATATGTTCATCCTGTGCACTTTCACGTAGCCTAATAATTTTTTTGGTTGTACGAATAATTTTTTATGAAAGAACTTCGGAATGAACAAATTTTGCAAAATTCTTGCATGCTATAAACTGGAGAAAGAAAGTAACGCAACCAAACAGTTTGTAAGATTGTTTGAATTGCCCTCAAAAAAGACTTCAAACGTGAAATAAATTCAAAAAATGTGATAAAATAACAAGTTTGACCATAACTGACCTGTTTGATTAAATATATTTTGCAAAAAAAATAAAGCCATTAAAAACCTGGTTCACTTAACAAAAAGTGGAATTTTGGACCAGATTCTACCAGTGAGTACGTAAAACTTTCATTTGGATTTTGGTTGTTTATTAGTCTACGGTAAATTTTTGTGCAACGTATTACAAAAAAAATTTAAAAAAATGAAACTAAAGCTCCGCATCAAATTGTCAAAAAGGTAGTTTCCAGAAATAAAAAATAGAGTTTTGGGTTTAATTTCAGTTTTTTGTATTAGAAAACGTTCTTATTTTGAACAAACAATTGCCTCAACAAAGCCAAGTTAATAGCTGCTACCCTAAAAAGCCTGAAAGTGATTTTGCATAATAAACTTTCTTTTCAGTTAACTAGTTGCGTTACTTTTTTTCTCCAGTATATTAGAGAAGTTAAATGAAAAAGTCTTGCAAAATAACCCTCGTTTGCATGAGTAGGCAAATACAAACCCGCAATATGTAATCAATATCGGCTAAATTTGACTTTCCGTCTGAAAACAGTTCAAACAAAATATCTGCCGGGCCTTCCTCGAAGTTGCACACAATATTGGAAGTAGTTCGCCTGCAAAAGTCATTTAGAAGTCCAAATTAGCTGGAAGTTTTGAAGGTTTTGTTGGATCTTTTAAAATACCTTGCTTTTAATATATTTTCTAACGTTAAGTGATTAAGATTCAAAAGTGTCATAAAATTCAGATTGAATGTTTTGTAATACTTGTATATTTTCTACTCGCTCCATTATACTCACAAAAAACTACAGCCCCAAAAAAAAGAGACCTTGACTTTTGGGAGTCCAAAAAATTCTGGGGCGGATTACAATGGGAGGGAATTCAAGTTTTTAATGTTCAGCTAAAATGAGCCAATTTTATAGAAGGACCACTTCTTCAGTACGGAATCCAATTCATAGTCAGAATCTTCATCGTCATTTTCGTCATGGTCTTTTTTCACGTCTCCTTCGCTTTCCGAAATAGCCTGTCTCGGAAACTTTTCCAGCTCGTAAACATCTGCATCTGCTTGGTTGCTACTACTTTTGCTCGTACTGACGCTAGTTCTGCTGCTTTCGCTGTCGACTGAAGTGAGCGTCGCGAAGCGTAATTTTTGACCAGGTTCCAAAACTATCTCTTGCGATTCCTCCCAGGGCTTGGCGATGATTTCAATTCTTTCCATTAACTCTGCGTTTGTCATTGTTAATCGAACAAGTCTTTGAGATCACAGCCAAAAGGGCAATTCAAATAAGCTCAGTCATTCCAGGTAAACAGTTATTTTGTGTGCTTTTGGTTCAATTACAGCCTCTAACTTGCTTCCAAACGCTATTTGTTATTATAAAATCGGCATATACAACAACAAAGCTGGGGTCAAGGATATTTAAATGCAACGATGAAGAACGAGCCGTTCAAACGAAAGCGCTCGATTAATCGGTTCAACAACCGGGTTTTTTATTTTCCAAGCTATTCTTTGTTTTTTTTAATGCACTGTTGAAGTTGAATAAAGCTATTAGTTTATAGCTTCGATCGATTTAATGCAAACTTTATGTAAAAGTAATAAATAGTGGCCTTAAACAGATCGCTAGAATTTATATATGACGCAGGGGTGGATTGAGGGAGTTCAGCGGACGGTTCCCAGAAGGCTGGACGGTCCCAACCCTTGGTATATTTTACAGAATCCAGTTTAAGACAACCGAGCCTATAACATTACCGACCCTACCTCTGTTTGAGCTAAATTTGAAGAAAAAGCAAATGCACCAAAAAAACAAAGTTTTGGCAGACAATTTCCAAAGTGCCAAAAAACAAATGTTTGGTTGTTGTACAGTCATGGGACACAGAAGTTGTAACTTTAAAATTTCGAGCAGATGGACGAAACTTTTCTTCGCGATTTTTTTTTGTTTTCTCTGCAACTGTTTAAAAAACAGGCTTCAATTTTTGACAGAGGGTATGTTTTGACAGAAGGGCTCAGCCAAGCCAAAATTTGAGAAATCTTGTTTTTAAGGCGTAAATTAGCCAGTATATCATAACTATTTTCAGAGATTTTCTTGTTGTGGAAACAACCTTGCAAACAATTTAAAAAAAATTGAACTATGGGCTCTCAAATTAGTTCTTTGGGAAACTGATGAGCGTGTTTTATTTTTCAAACCGACAAAAAATCACAGATAACAGAATTAAGAGAGTTACTTGGTCCGGCTTCGAGAAACGGTGGTCATGGCTGTATTGACAACTTTTACATTAAAACTTCTTGGGGAGTAATACCAGAAAAATGGACAAAATTTACACATACTACAACTGCGAATAAAAGTTATGTGCATGAATTGAAGCAGTAACTTTTCCAAATTATTTTGTCGACCCTTTTTTAGGTCGACCACATTGATTTTCCGAGCTCTCCCAAATCACTATAAAGACCCTATTTTGACCAGATTTTCTGCGCCGCATTTAAATTTAAGAAAAAGCCAAAAAGGCGTTTTTGAGCACTTTTTGGAAAATTTCGACCGTAAAATCGCGTTTTTTCGGCGCGCGCTCCCCCCTCAAAATTAGTATATACTGGCGCCCGAGGCGCCTCTAAAAAAATTTTAGGGTCCATCGCCAAATATGGATATCTCAAAACAGTACAAAGAGGGGATCGAAGCCCTGAAGAAGGGTGTCCGCCCCCGCCCCCTCCTAAATCCACCATTGGATCAGCGCAAAAGGATTCATGAAATTTCAGCTTTTTTCTTACGCCGGACCACGTAACTCTGGTAATTCTGTTATCTAAAATTTTTCCGCGGTATGAAAAGTAAGAAACGCTCATCAGCTTCCCAAATAACTAAATTGAGCCAGAATGTTCAAATTTCTTATACTGTTTGCTGGTTGTTTCCACAGAAAGAACATCTCTGAAACTAGTTTTGATATACTGGCTATTTTACGCCTTAAAAACAAGAGTTCTCAAACTCTGGCTCAGTGAAATCCTTTCAATTAGTTTCATCTACCTTCTGTCAAAGTTTGAGCCACGTGTCTTTAACATTTGTAAAGAAAATGAACGTAAAAAAACTGAGTTCACTGCTCGTTGAAAACAAAAAATTGCACCGTGGATGTATGTCGCTGTAAGATGTAAGATGTAACTTACCTTTTGAGTGTATGATATCTCAGAAAAAAAGTTTCAGCTTGACTCAACTACTAGAGAAAATTTGAATGTTGCCTTCAAAAATAAAAATGAAACCGAATGACGGGTTTGTGAGTTACATTGTTTGGATGACACCACCTAACTATCCAGAAAAACTTAGAGCTATCAAAAAACCATGAAGTCAAAATATAGATTTCAAATGGTGGAAAAAATGTGATTCGTCATTCGAAAATTTCGAGAAAAAGCTTCAGTGACAACTAAAGGAGTTGTCTCTGCCCAAGAGAGCCACTCAGTAATTTTTGTATGCTGAAAAATAACCAGTGCTGACAATAACTATAGCAAGTTCGAACGAGAGGCATTTTTCGTGGTAGTTTGCATAACAAGACAAAAAATTTCTCGTGTTATGCGACTTCTGAATCATGAACCAGAACCCGTTACAATGAATCTTTCAACCCCCGAAAGGAATATCAGAAGTAGGTTCTGTAAGGAAAGTAAGGTAAACTGTTCAAAAAATGGCTTTTGACTTGGATATCAAGCGTGCACCTGGATCAACGACTGCCCGCGCTGGTGTGTTGTCGCGTCTACGCTTCCAATGCGTTCACAAACGCTAGCGAGCACTTTTATTTTTACGCTACAAAACAGAGTCGACTGCCTTAATGACTGTGCATAATAAACTTTCAAGCTATATTTTACTAATTTTTTGGCTCAAACTCTTCGCTAAAAACTTAGGCATTGAGATTTGAGTAGACTTCTATAAAAGTGCAGACTATAAAAGTGTTTCTATAAAAAAAAGGTACGACATATTGGAGCATATCACTCAGTCCAAAAAACCCAAAAAGGGTTACTGTCATAAAAACTTGCACATACATTTTTCTGGCTGCCAAAATTAGTCGATGTTACTATGTAAAGTGTCATCGTTATGGTGTAAATTAAAAAGTTTGTATATCGCAGGGCAGAACTGCCGAGCCTCTAAAATGAGCCAGTATGCGCCTTTTTTGATTAATTTTTTAGTTAAGGGTTTTTCAATACAAAATTTCACCAAATGAAAACATTCATTTTTTCCGGGTACCTATGGGTAGCGTGTGGGGGATGATTTTCCTAATAAACTTCAAATTAAAAATTTTTACTGTTTTTTCATTTTATTTTTTTTACATTAATTTTTTTTTTTTCATTTTAGCACTGCTCCATAGACCTTAAAAGGGAGTCGGAACATTACGAGCAGTCGTGTTATTTTTCAGGATTTTAGCCTAAAAAGCGTTGAAACTCTTTTAAACAGGGGCCTGCACTTCCAGCTTTCAGAATTTTTGTCGTGCACTTCTAACTTTCGGAATTCGATAACTTAGTTACTATTTAATGAAAATAAATAATGGATTATAGCTAATCTCTTTTTTTTTTCTGTCATTGTCTTGGTTGGAATTCGGAAGACTTACAGAGAGGAAGTGGTCGACATTGACAATTGAAGGGTCGGACTGGGAGCAGAATACATCCATCAACACATCCGCAGGTCCTCTGTCGTCCTCTTCGCAGTCCTCGCTCCATGTAGTCTGCTTTTTTCTAATTCAATTTTTGATTCTCGTTCATTGCTATTTTGTTTTGACTAATTATTTTCTTAAACTAATTTTAAAAATGTATTTTAATTTTCCATACTTCAATTTGTTTATTAATTGACAACTGTTATTTTTCAAAATTGTTTTTTAATCGTTTTTTAGTAGATAGCTTACGTGAGGCGTTCTAATCCTACTAGTCCAGAAGCAACTTGTGAAAAACTGCCCGAAGAATGGTTTTTCGACTGTCTACGGCCGAACACTTGGTCGCTTGAGTTGTCGTCTGCTTCTTCCGCACCTGAAGGTACGTTCTCTTCATTAGTCATCGAGTGCTCGGCCGAAGCACGACTCGAACCGATTGCTTCTTCTCTTGTGGAAGTGGGAATGTAAAATAAAACGTCTTCTTCCGTTGATTCGTTTTCTAATTCTTCCAGTTGCAATAGCGATGATAAGTGATTATTTGGGCGTGAATTTGGGCAATCGCTCGAAGAATTTCTGCTCATATTTTCAAATCGTAACTTCACAAAAATAAATTTTCTCAAGAAGACGCTTACGTCATTTTAGAATTTATAGTTGTTCGAGATCATCTGCTTGGTTTATTGAAAAAAGGTATAACCTGAATAAAATTAGGTTTATGTTAGTTTATGAATACAGGAAATGATTTTGCGTTGGATTTATGTGATGTGTTTTTGTGTACAGCACTTACTTAAGCTGAGTGGCTGGTGTTCATTGATTAATAACGCCAGTTTGTTCCTTGTGATCGAGAATTTTTTTTCAAGCCATCTAATAAAATTCAAATCAGCTTAAATTGATATTGCCGGGAAATTTAATGGAAAAGCCTTAAAAGCAAGAGCCTGTCAAGGACAGTTTTTATCAGACTGAGATCCACTTTATGTTTATTCTACACAGAAACAGAAATATACACGCGGGATATGAAATCAGTTCCGCTGAAGGTAGACAGATATGTCCCGTCCGCTAGCTAGATAGGATTTTATACCATTGATATTATAACTGTATTCACAATTGAGTAAGGATAAAGAGTCACTAGTAAACGAATTTAACCGCAGTTGAAAATGTGCGTAAGTCCATATTGTAAATAAATTTTAACTGGTCCAATTCTACCGAGCTATTCTGACAAAATATGGTAAGAATTCTTCAAAGTATGGTCTACGTCATAAAAATGATTTTCATATTCTATTATTTTTGTTATTTCTCGATTGGTTGTTCCAGAAGGTGTGTAATTCACTTTAAATGACGTGAGTCAATGAAAAATGAGAAAAAAATGATGACGGAAAAATTGTGAAAAAGGATAAAAGTGCGGTCACGATAACTTTTTTCGAATTCAATGTATAAGTATGACGCAAAAAAAAAACAATTTACATTTATTTGCCCTTATATTGGCAAACAGAAAAACTGTCTCAGTTATTTCAGGTTAAATTTATACTCATTATCAACACATACGGTATGATAACGGTACCGAACTGTATTGGCTACTGAATAATCGTCAATTAGAGATTTACTTTTGAGACTAAATTGTTATAATCATTAAAAAAAAAAGCTAAAATCAGACCGTGATAGGGACATTTTTGTCATGAGGTTATTTAATTGGTTCTGCAAAAATCCGCTTGACGTCCCTTGAAAATCCATTTATCGCGTCGTTAATCGCGTCTCGCATCGCATCAAGATTTCTATTTAATAAGCCACATTTTCCTATTCTTTTCCTGGACAAACAAATCAAACAATGCTACGCAAATGCATTAGAAGGATATTATTGTTGAAGCGAATTGGAGGAAAAAGGTAATAAGCAGATGTTTTTTATAGAAGCTTTGCTGTTTAAAGGTATCGACACGCTTAACGCATGAAAAAACAGTGTTGGAGAAAAAAGCAGCAGGAGATCCGTAGAATTTCATTAAAAAGAGCCTGTGCATTGTTGTCTTTTGCATGCTTATAAAAAAGGTATTCTCCCCAACTCACAGCCGTGTAACAAAAACGGATTAAGAATGAACGAATAAGCTATTTGTGATTTTTAAAATCTCATACATGAGATGAAAAACTGACTGCAAAATAATGGAAAGACCAATCAATCAACCGCACCAATGCGCTTTGCATTGTGACAGCCAAAATACTCAATCCTACGCATAAAAATATTCATCATGACTGATATTGTTAAGTATTTTCAAAGATGAGACCACGTTAGCACCCCAAACCCCTCTAGCCCTTCAGAGAAGACAGGAGCGGATCTAGGACTTTCTCGAGGGGGGGGGGGGGGGGGGCGGATTTTAAAAAAATGTTCGAAATTTTTTTCGACCTTTTTTCTTTAGGTCGACTAAGTTGGTTTTTCGAGCTCTCCCAAAGCACTTAGAAAAACTTGTCACGGCCAAATTCTGCGCACTGCAGCAGGCAAAATTATGAGAAAACAGGCCAAAAAGGCTTTTTTAAGCATTTTTTGGAAAATGATCACCAAAAAATCGCTTTTTTTCGGCGCGCGCTCCGTCCTCAATTAATAATGGTGGTTTTTCAAATAATTCTCCCAAATTTGAAACCCATTTTAAAAAACCAAGTTACTAACTACACTAACTACCAACTACCCAATATAATATCACATGAAGTCTTGAATTAAAAACCTAATTAATAGTGCCTGGATTTTAAAAAAATTGTTAACAACATATTTTAAAGGCCCAGTTTTCATAAATCAACAAAAAATTGTTTCACTAAAAGTATCATCAAAATGCGTATCACTAAATATATCAACTGAAAATTGATGATTTTGTAAACATTAACTAACTAAATCACTAAAAATGGTATTATCTTTACAAAAATGTTTAAAAAATTGATAGCTTATAAAACGAACAACAAGACTGCTCGTATCAGGGCGAGGCCCTGAATGTTCCGACTGCCTTTTAATGTTAATCGAGCAGTAATAACGTTAAAAAATTAAATTAAATAAAACAAAATGAAAAAAAAAAATTCTAAAACTTGAAATTTTTCATGAAAATCATCCCCCCACACGCCATATAAAGTACAAAAGGATAGATTTCGCTCGTTGTAACAAAACAATTACGGCATATAATCTTCTTTCAACCAATTTGGAACGATTTATAAGACGGATTAAATCTCCGCTTACGCGTTAATAGCGCGAATTATATCGCGCGTTAATTGTCCCAAATTGGTAAAAATGGCCAAAATGGCAATCTTTAAACCCTCATAACTTTACAAAAAATGATCACAGGTACAATATCTTTTCAAATTTAAGCTCAGGACAACAATAGCTTTCGAATGATGTAAAAAAATTCCGTCAAAAATGGCTAGTTAAAAAGTCGAAATTTGTCTGAAGAAAAAAAAAACCACCCCGAGCACAAATATTCCGTTACTTTCGTATCGAAAGTCGGAACAAAAAACAATCAAACGGGTGATGAAATAAAAATTTTCTTAGTGTTTATGTCAATATTTATTGTTCCGACTTTTGATACGAAAGTAACGGAATATTTGTGCTCGGGGTGGGTTTTTTTTTCTTCAGACAAATTTCGACTTTTTAACTAGCCATTTTTGACGGAATTTTTTTTTATCATTCGAAAGCTATTGCTGTCCTGAGCTTAAATTTGAAAAGATATTTCACCTGTGATCATTTTTTGTAAAGTTATGAGGGTTTAAAGATTGCCATTTTGGCCATTTTGACCAATTTGGGACAATTAATGCGCGATATATTTCGCGCTATTAACGCATAAGCGGAGATTTAAGCCGTCTTAGAAATCGTTCCAAACTGGTTGAAAGAAGCTTATTTGCCATAATTGATTTGTTACAAGGAGCGAAATCTATTGTTTTGGACTTTATATGACGTGTGGGGGGATGATTTTCATAGAAAATTTTCAAATTTTAGATAAAAGTTTTTCATTTTATTTATTTCATTTAATTTTTTGTTGTTTATGTTATTACTGCTCCATAAACGTTAAAAGGCAGTCGGAACTTTCAGGGCTTTGCCTTGATACGAGCAGTCTTGTTAATTTTTCAGGACAAGTTTTGTTTGTATAGAGTCCTTTGATGATCGAGTTTGTATTTGATGATCGAGTCCTTGATTTTGCAGTTAATTTTTAAGCTATGCAAAAATAATCCATAGCTTATCAATAAGTTTCTAAAGCAAACAGCTGATCAAAAAATTATGGCCGTTTTTAAAACAAATTGAGATGAATAATATAAATGATACCTTCTAGCAACTTTTTCAACAAATAAAAACCGTTATCAATAAAAAATGAATTAAACTTGGCACAATAACAGTAAAATTAAACACCCGGACCCTTCTCTATTCAGTCTTCTTATTTGCGTAAAAAACACCCCAGTCCAATTTTCTCACTTTTTGAGAGTGTAACCAACAACAAGTTATAGATTTGTGTTACCCAATTAAACATTCAATTTCCGATTATTTTTCTTCAATTTTAAAATCTGTGAGACGTAAATTAAAGCTCAAATTTTCTTTCTGCAAAATAATTTCACATAAAAATTCGTTTTCTATTTTTTGTTCAGCTTGACAAAAAATTTTTTTGAAAGTATCTTTACAGCGAACTGGAATTTCAAAAATTATACCTTTGAGATGCTATGTCAGCCCGACATATCTGTATCAAAGGGAATCTAGTTTTTTCCAGATGATTTATCTGTTAATGGTGTCACAACTGAGTTTGACTCATTTCAAAATTATTTTCCTAAAAATTTAGTGACATTAGATTGGTGGCTGTAAAAAAAACAATCTGTTTATTGTCATTTTAGCAGTCAAAAACAATATTTGTGATTGTGATTGGGTACACTACCGCTTCAGAAAACCTGTTATGCCAATTGGATATACTAAAAGTTTTTTCCCAGCTAGGCAAACAAGTTTTTGTCGCGCTCAGTATTTTAGAGTTCATCCAAATGCTTTTGGTTCAAAAAAAACTTTTACTTTGATCTCTTTTTTTCTTAGAGTGAACAAATGGCAACAAGGCCGCTCTTTTATCCGGTAAAACCCTGAGTGTTACGACTGATTTTAACTTTTAACTGGTCTTAAGATAAAACTTAAGTTTTGTACTGTCGATTAACCCAAGTGATTGTCATCCGGCCGGATTGGCAATATATATATTATGTATAGTTATTTATTAGGCTCACTGGGTTGAGCTGGTCAAGTGACCTTGAAAGACAAGACGAAACAATGAGTTTAGTGAATTGTCATCAGAAGATAAAAATAACAGTTATGATTCAGTTGTCTTGTTGACGTCTTAGTCTCATTCATAATTAGCTCGCCAATCCGTACGGATTCAAAATTAAACATTACGCATACCTACGGGTATGACATGGCGCAGTCAGCAGCATCAACGAAAAACCCTCTCAATATAAACTCGTTCTGGGAGAAATCATCAGCAGAGCCCCCGCTAGAATGGAGGAAGTGGGTTGCAATTGTAGAGCTCGCGGTTTTCGCAAAAGACGGAATAGAGATCCGAAATCTACTACGGGAGGAACCTGAGGTTACTCTGCCATCTGAACCAATTCGAGATACAGGGAGAAAAGGACGCACAACGGAGAAATAGAGATGTCAGAAACCAAGAAAAGAATGTAAATTAGCAGAATAGTTGCCAAAAAGCAACAGACAAAGGCGTTATAAGTAACTCCGTAAACTGGGACGAAGCGGATGCGAGAGTGCGAAGCTACCTATTTCTATGTCTAGGCATGGAAGGCCAGAGACAGGTACAACAGAAGCGACCGGGGCTAAATATACAGACGACAACAACAGGACAGCTAATACATGTAATGAAGAAATTTCTATTACCCACAGAATCATAGCATTCGAAAGATACAACCTTATCTGCCGTAAACAAAGCAAAAATAAAACATTAGAGCAATTCCACTCAGATTTAGTAGAGCTAGCAATCCGTGCAAACTGTGGAGATAGGGAAAATGATTGAGTTCACGATATGTTCACCGCCCACATGAACGATGAAAAAATCGCCGAGGAATTACTAGCTGAAACAAGAACACCACAAGAAGCATATGAGTATGCAATAAGACGCGAGAAGGGCGTTGAACATAGCAAAACTATGAAGTTAAACCCAATCGGAACAACTTCGTCCGTTGCAATCAAGCAAGAGCAAGTGGGTTACATTCAACCCAAAGGAAGACGTGGCGGATTTTCCTCACCTTTTGAGAACAATAGAGGAAAGTACTCGCGGGGAAGACAAAATCAAAACACAAGGGGAAATCAAAACAAAAATACACAAAATTACGCTTCAAAAAAAACAATGCACAAAAATGGAAATCCGTTTAGCCCAAACCATTTTCAATCATGTCCAGCCCGAGATAAAGTTTGCACGAAATGTCCAAAACGTGCACATTTTGCAAAAGTCTGTCGTTCAAATCATGTAAATTTTCTTCAAAATAACGCTGATAATGAATCACGAGACAAAAAGGAAAGCCACCATCAGAGAAACGAAGTTAATGACCCAGTGGCTTTCGCAGATTTCACGTCACAATATAGTTGGGAGTAACCAAGAGATAATTATTCCATGTTGTCAATTTCAGATGCATTCGAAATTAAACAAACGGCGAAAATTAGTGAGGAAGATTTAAATGGACATATTGTGAAACTAAAAACAAATTCCGAGGCAATTCTTGCCAATGCGGATTCAGGGAGTCTAATGTCATTCCTAAATGAAACTACGGCACGTCAATTACATCAAAACGACAAAACTACTATTTAAAAAAAAATCCCGCGTGAAGATACCGCACGTAATCTAGCTTGCTATAATGGAGAAGTTATTATTCCGAAGGTATGACTAAACCTAGCTACAGAATCCAGTGGGTGGACTATCCAGTCGGCTCCATTTATTGTGATTGAAGACCAAAAAGCCAACATTCTCGGCCGTAATTTACTCTCAAGCATCGGTATAAAATTAATTCAAGAACAACCACAGCATAAGCAAGTGTTGACTATAACAGAAGGGACACATCAAACACCGGTATAAAACATTGGGT
Source organism: Symsagittifera roscoffensis (assembly GCF_963678635.1). Lineage (NCBI taxonomy): Eukaryota > Metazoa > Xenacoelomorpha > Acoela > Convolutidae > Symsagittifera > Symsagittifera roscoffensis. The sequence continues at coordinate 72,277,011 of NC_087062.1, read as the reverse complement.
AAAAGAAAATTTCGAAAACTTATGCGTGAGAATTTGAAAACAAAAAACCATGTAATGAAAACACAATTCATCCCGGACGTTACACCGATTCAACCAACAAAAGGGTCGGCGTGTTCCGATTCATCTACAAGAAAGAGTGGAAAACGAACTCAACAAACTAATCGACCAAAAACATATTATAAAGTAGAAAAAGTGTTCTGATAAATAATTCATCAGTCCGAACGTAATAACAGTAAAAAAAACCAAACAGTCAAACTTGGGCTGCACTTCAAGAAAATTAACAAGTTCATTCACAAAAACAAGTATCAAATGCCGAATATGATCCTTTACTCGATAACATTGCACAAACAATAAAATCTGATACGAAAGAACAAACGCTATCTCTTCGCTTGATTTACGATACGCGTATTCACAAATCCCGTTGGATAAGAAAACAAGAGAACAATGTGATTTCACTCTCATAGGCGGAAATGCCACGGGAACTTCTCAGTTCCAAACTGGGTTCTACGGCCTGACAGACATGCCGGCAGAATTTCAGAAAGCGATCGATCTTACAGTAACCAATTGTAAAAATACTTACGCGTATTTAGATGACATTCTGATCATCACAAAAGTATCGATAGAAAAACATAAGAAAACACTGGAAACAGTTCTTCACAGACTGGATGAAGAAAACCTCGCAATATCATTGAATAAATGTAAGTTCGCGTGCGAACAAATTGAATTGCTTGGGTTTCATATAGATAGCGAGGGAACTAACCCCCTTTCGAGAAAAACAGACGCCATAGAAAAATTTCCACCGCCTGAAACGTTTAAACAACTTAAAAGTTTCAAGGTATCAATACATCATCTTACAAGGTACATCCCACATTTGGCAGAGGCCGCGGCAGCACTCCGTCCCCTTCTTAAGAATACAGACAGACACAAGACACTTATTGGTCGACGAAGCATGATTTCGCATTCCATGAGATTAAAAAGTTAGTCAGAAATTACACAAAACAAACATTTTGACCAAAATCTTGACACATGAGTAGTTTGCGATGCATCTACATATGGACTCGGTGCGGCCCTAGAACAAAACACAAACGAGGGATGGGTGGCTATCGCGTACGCATCAAGGTTTCTAAATTCGTTAGAAGAAAAATATTCAGTAAATGAGTTGAAACTCCTGGGGGTTGTGTGGGCGATTGAGCACTTCAAATATTATCTTTACGGAAAAAACTTTACAGTAATTACCAACCATCAAGCTTTGATCAGTGCTTTGAACGCTATTGAAAGATCCAAGACAAATCAAAGTAGGCTCACAAGATGAATCGACCGATTAATCCCTTTTAACTTCGATATCAAACATCTGGCAGGGTATAAATCGGGATAAATTGACTATATGTCCCAAATTCCGGTTGGAATTGCAAAACGCCCAGCGCGTACGATGAGGAATTTGTTGTGGCGTCAATCAACTCATTCGTTAACAATCTTAAAATGATTGACAACTTAATTTTAAACCAATTGGCCAATAGGAAACTAGCGCCCTATCGCCTGATCAAAAAACGCGTGGAAAATAAAGGGACAAACTGCAACCAAATAATTTTTCAATCGCATTCCGATCGTAGCAATCATTACACAAGCGTTCAAACACTCAAACCTGATCCAAAGTAAAAGCCAAATCATTCGCCCACAACTCATTCTAAAACTCAGTCAACGACAAAAAATCAAAACGTTCACGATCTAAATCGCCAAATTCAACTCAACGAAAGACGGTCAGAAAAAATGAGAAAACAAATTATGAAAGAGTTTACGGGAGGATTCATACCCAAAGAACAGAAAGAAGAACGAAGTTCAACAGGAGAACTTACAAACAAAAACCAATGGCAAGGAGAGTCAGACAGAGAGGAGAGCCTATCTGATCCTCGTTGCCATAAAAGACCAAACAAAAAACAATCAGACGTGAAACTAAAACCAGACGCCGTCAAGGACGCAAGAGAAAACATAAAACGAAAACCAGCAACCTTCCCAAAAAAAGTGTTCACCGACTCACCAGAGGGATCTGGTAGGAAAACGCCTCCAACAATGAAAGTAACTTCAACAACTGCCACGCAAACAACAACTATGCCAGTCATTGCAATCATCCAAACGGATCTTTCAATCAAACAAAAAAAACTTACAAATACTGCGTAAGCCGTGTGGACCCTAACGTCAGAATACAAGAAGAACTCCAATCAAACACCGAACCTCCCACTATAACAACAACTCAATTGGAGGCTAGCCACAATCTCATCGTGAACGAAGTTGTCGCCACAATCGACAAGGAGACCAACACAGAGAAAGAGGATACACCACTCTATAGAAGAAAACTCCAAAAATTGTTGGAGGTTATTTTCATCGCAGCGGCCACCCGAAAGGACAAGAATTTAAGACCGCTTGTCAACTTCGTACGAAAACGGGAGTGGGACGCACTCAAATTGTCGTTTGGCGGATACTGGTACAACATCCGAAATCGACTGCATGTGAAAGACGACTGCCTCTTATTCGACGACCGCATAGTTCTGCCAACGCAACTCAAGTAAACGGTACTAGACAGCCTACACCTCACGCATCCCGGTTCTGCGGCCATGGTAGATCTCTTCCAAAACATCTGGTTCCCGCATATACACAGGACAATGGTACAAATGGCGCAAAGATGTCGAGAATGTACACAACAAGGTAAAAACCTAAAACCAATAATCGGTAAACAACATTCTTTTGAAATGGAAACTGTAGTTGAACCAAATGAAGAGGTCCAACTGGGATTTGCAAGACCGCTCCCCGACGAGTTAAATAGAGACGCTCACATTTTAGTGGCGGTAGATAAAAGGTCAAAATTCCCAACAGCTGAAGTAGTTTCAAAAACAACAGCGGACGTTGCATTAAAATTTATACAAAGATACATTTCAAATAATGGGGTACCTCGCCGGTTAAGGTGCAATCAGGCTCAAACGTTCCGCTTTAAAAAATTCAAGTATTCTTTAAAACAAACAACATAAAGCTATTGTTTGCACCAGTAAACAACCATAGATCCATTGGTGTCGTAGAAAGATTCATACAAACATTAAAAAGACGACTTGGCGTAGTACTCCGTTCAAAATTGCATCGAGCGTGGCAGAAATAATCAAAACGTGAATAATAACTCGGCAGGGAGTGACTAAAATCAATCTTTCGAAGCACATATGGGCGGGAAAACTAACACACCACTTTCGAATATAACGACTAACAGTTCACCTAATAATCTAAATTGGGAAACCGCTAAACACGCTTGTTTAGATCGGAAAAATTTGACTCACCCGCCAATCCCAGCAGAATTAATGCACGACCTGCAGAAGTTGTCAGAGGACGAACTGTGCATCAAACGCAGAACACCAGAGCCAATTGTTGCTAACACTGGAAATGTGGACAATCAACCACATACCACAACAGGTGTGAAAACTAGAAAAGCGGTAGCATCAAAAAAAGAAAGATTAAATTTAAGATGTAAATTGATACAACAGCAACCTAATCAAATAAAAACAAAGAAATTAAAACCCAAAAACTTTTGAACAAAAACACAAAACGGTCGATGGAAAAATCCTAACTTACACACCACATACGGCGTGGGTCCAAACAAAAGGAAAACAACCACGGCTACTAAGAAACAGTGGTTTTGTATTCGTTTTTAACCCTCTAATTGATGGTGCATGTCTCCCCTCAACGCTCAGTGATTACGTGGCATATAAATGCGCTCGGAGAACTGGTACTTGCTAACGTTTTTTAGATATAGAAAACCCGAGTGCACCACGACACCCGATGTTTAAAGAAGACGCTTCAGGTCTACCCGTGAAGCTACCACGAAAGGAACAAAACAGTCCATCAAAATTAAAAGCGACGGGGAAAAGAACTGGGGGACGACCAACTCCAAAAACGCCGACACGAGAGATGGAGTTCCAATCGGATCAAAGACGAGAAAAAGAGCCTGTGGCCACTTCTGGCTCAACAACTGATTCGGGATCATTCACGTCCAAAAAGTTAGCTCCGTCACTCAAAAGAGTTAACCAAAAGGCATCGCCGGAGTCCAAACAACATCAGTCAAAACAACTACAATCAAAACCGGCCCGAAAATTGACTAGGGCCAGACAGTCCACACTTGTCGGCGCATTGGGAAACCCAATTCTCATAAATGCACTAGAGGACACTCTACAATCACCTACTAAGAAATTCTCCATTGATTCACCTACAGATAGACGAGCAAGCAGCCAGGAAACGAAAACACCAGATCAGACGCCAACTGGCCTGAAAAAAAAAACATCACAGAGATGGGTTTCCAAGAAAAGTCACCCGAACACCAATCGGGCCTAACATTTCTGGTTGCGATTCGCCCGAAAGATCAAACCAGCACGACTCAAATAAGAGATTTGGTATCCCCTGCTGATAGCCCTGAAAAATCAACTACGGATCTGGAAGTACTGTCGGTGATGAATGTACAGAACGTGGAGGAAGCGAATGACTTTGAAGAGCACCAAGAGAGGGGGAACAAAGAGGAGCAAATAGCAACAGAGAAACAATAACAAACTCAATCCAGTCCCACGGGGACGTAAAACGCAACTCATTCCAGTCCCACGGGGACGTAAAACTCAGGTCCTAAGGGGACGTAAAACTCAAACTTGATATAGATACATATTTATTTATTGTTGAGAGGGGGACTGTCGTCCGGCCGGCTTGGCAATATATATTATGTATAGTTATTTATTAGGCTCACTGCGTTGAGCTGGTCAAGTGACCTTGAAATACAAGGCTAAACATTGAGTTTAAAGAATTGTCATCTGAAGATAAAAATAACAGTTATGATTCAGTTGTCTTATTGACGTCTTAGTCTCATTCATAATTAGCTCGCCAATCCGTTCGGATTCAATACTAAACATTACGCATACCTACGGGTTTGACAGTAATAAACGGTAACTACCCGGACCGAAGTGCTCGCTTTATGTTTCGAATGTCTCGACCATAAACGGTTTGCTTGACAGTCTCAACCCAAAAATGGTATGCTTCGACCAAGCTCGACAGAAAACGAATAATCTCGAACTACCTATACCCAAGCAAGTAGTTAAATTTTGACCGTGATCTAACGAATTTGGGTTTGTTTCAACATTCAAACAACGTGAGTTATCCAAATTTAAACAATTTAGATTATGCTTTTCGAGTAATATCTTTTGATGATTTTTATCAGAATCAAATTTTTAGAGTAAATTGCAATTTGATTGTGTTATAAGGATGAGCTATTTTTGAGCTATTTTTCCCATCTTTTAGAATATTGGTCTGCAAGGTATGTTTCTACCGTGCTCGAGGTATGTTTCGACCGTGCTCGAGGTATGTTTCGACCGTGCCCGATCGTGCTGGAGGCATGTTTCGAACTTGTGCTCGAGGTATGTTTCGACCATGCTCGAGTTATGTTTCGACCGTGCTCGAGGTATGTTTCGACCGTGCTCGATCGTGCTCGAGTATGTTTCGAATTTAAGCTCGACCCAAGCCCATGCCTTGACTAATCTTTTTCAGTCGAGCACTGACATCTGCTCGACTTTGAAAGTCGAAACATAAGTGAGCACCTCTGAATGAAAGTCGATTTGAAAGTCGGTTTCAATTGCAGATAAATTAGCGACAAACGCAATGAATACTAAGATTTCAGGACCGATCTGTACCAAGGGCTTATTATAGATATCAAAAAATGGACCAGGAACGATCCCCATTGAGAGTCAGATGTATTTTTGAAAGTGGTCTGAATATAAAAAACCACCCCCGGCAGATATATTTCTCACCTTCTTCGGGAGTCGGAACAAAAAGGGTTATTGAAGATTTTAAAATTTCCCTACCTTTTCTGATCTTCAATAAAGAACCCGGAAAATCGAGCTTTATTCTCAAAATTTTCATGTTTTTTTTCTATATAATTTTCAAAATTAAAATGGTTGTCTAGCAGTCATTATACTAACTTTTTAATATAAAAAGTGGCATGCATGACGAAAAAATAGAAACGGAAAAAACTTCATGAAAACTACATACGAGTCGAAAAAATTATTGGAGGCAACTTTATCCGTATATCCACTCAACTAAACTTTTTCAATCCGTATTAGGTAATTTTCACAAGCTTATTCTAGCTCATCTAATGATTTTGACAATTAGATGCCGTGGTATCATCTAGGAATAGATAACCTTAAATTTTGCTTATGTGACGCCTGGCTTTGTGAAATATTGCAAAACAAGGACTGTATTCACTGTAAAAACGAAACCCCGTGTTTGACATCTTATTTCTTATTATAAAGGTGAGTCTCAAAATTGTGATTAATTGTTCTTCGAAAACCAAGCAACTATACGTTTACGACATAACTAAGGTCAGCTGTTTCTGATGTTCATTTTTGTGAATGAACAAACGGTTTTGCATAAAAAATTATTGATTGATTGACATGCGTACCAAAGTGTCCTAATAACACAGCAAACGTTAAATTCCCAAGGTGAGCAAAAAAACCATACTTTTGAGTAGAATGTAGAGAGTTGCAAAACGTTGGAACAGACAGAATTAATTAATAAAAGCAAATAACCAATTTCAAATATTTTTGCATGAGAAAGCTAACTTTTCAGATAGAAAATATAACTAAAGTTCAAGTAAAAATTCAATTGTCCTTGCAACAATTGCTCAAAATTAATAAATTGCCTTTTTTCTGTCTGTTACACCTTTTTGCTACTGAATATACGTCACCTCTTTAATAATGAAGCGAAGTTAAATTAAGTGAAGTTTTTCCCCAAAACCAGAAAAAGAGAACGAATATTTACACAGGTTTAGAGAAATTCATATATTTGACAAAAGAGAATTTAGAAAAGTATTTTGATAGTATGAATAAATGGAGAAACTGGGGAAAAACAAAGAAAAAATATTTTTTGGAATATGTTGCTGATGTTTTTTAATTTGTTTTTATTGATCAAACTAATGTGCTTTTTTTCTATGATAATGTATTTTACATCGATCGCGTGAATAAAGGTTTAAGAGGCATCACTCGACAAGCAGAAATGCTTTTTTGGTATTTTTGATGTTCTCTCGAGTGCTTTCATTGAATTGTGAAAACTGATCTACTTAACAATCTCCCCCACACCCTATTGTATCTACTAAAGAATATCCACCCCTGTAAATAAAAACAGTAAATTCGCACTAGAGCCTTGTATGTAAATTCGAGTTTTCTTGCATTCTGATTGGTCGAAAATTTGCTGCAAGTAATCAACTTTCTCGCAGCGAATTTTCGACCAATCAGAATGCAGCAAAACTCGAATTTACATACAACGCTTTAGTGCGAATTTACTGTTTTTATTTACAGGGGTGGAGGTTTTTTAGTATGAATGTTCCGACTGACTTTTAAGGTCTATGGAGTAGTAATAACATGAAAAAATTAAATTTGAGATTTTGTGTAAAAATCATCCCCTAAACGACATATAAAAAACAAAGTGATAAATTTCGCTCCTATTAACAAATCAATTATGACAAATAAGCTTCTTCAACCAATTTGGAACGATTTGTAAGACGGATTAAATCTTCTCCGCTTACTGGTTAATAGAGCGAAATATATCGCGCGTTAATTGTCCCAAGTTGGCCAAAATGGCAGTATTTAAGCTCCCATAACTTCGCGTTAATTGTCCCAAGTTGGCCAAAATGGCAGTATTGAAACTCCCATAACTTTACGAAAAAGAATAACAGGTGAAATATCTTTTCAAAATTAAGCTCAAGACAACATCTTTTGAATGAAAAAATTTTTTTTTTCAAAAACGGCTAGTTAAAAAGTCGAAATTTGTCTGAAGCCCGAGCACAAATAACGAAAGTCCGAACAAATTAGTTTGCCGCTGTTGCCAAAGTTCTGTTGTGAAAGTTCGTGTTTAGAATGTCTAAAGTTTTCTGATGTTGTCAAACTTTGTTATGAAAGTTAGTCTTAATACTAAACTAACATTTTCCCAACAGTTTTTATAAGCTTTTCAGGATCTTTTAGACCACATAACCGCATACAATTTTTTAGGTATTCTCAGAAAGTTAGGCTGAAATAGGGCTTAAAATAGTGTTATTGAGGCGCGATACAACCGACCGCTGATGAAATTTTATGAACTAGCGATGAGCGATTGTGTTATTTTTTAATAGCGCTTTTATTTCACAAAACTTAAATAAAAACAAGACTGCTCGTATCAGGGCAAAGCCCTGAATGTTCCGACTGCCTTTTAAGGTTTATGGAGCGGTAATAACATTAAAAAATTCAATGAAATAAAACAAAATGAAAAAAAAAATTTCTAAAATTTGAAATTTTTTATAAAAATCATCCCCCCCATAAAGTACAAAAGGATAAATTTCGCTCCTTGTAACAAACCAATTATGGCAAATAGGCTTCTTTTAACCAATTTGGAACGATTTCTAAGATGGATTAACTCTCCGCTTACGCGTTAATAACGCGAAATATATCGCGCGTTAATTGTCCCAAATTGGCCAAAATGGCAATCTTTAAACCCCGTAACTTTAAGAAAAATTATCACAGGTGAAATATCTTTTCAAATTTGAGCTCAAGACAACAATACCTTTCGAATGATAAAAAAAAATCCGTCAAAAATGGCTAGTTAAAAAGTCGAAATTTGTCTGAAGAAAAAAAAAACCCACCCCGAGCACAAATATTCCGTTACTTTCGTATCGAAAGTCGGAACAAAAACGATTTCGGTGGATCTTGAGCAATTTTATGACGAGATCTACGTTTATACCAACATCAACGTCGATTTTTTGAGCAGATTGCTTCGGTATATATTTAAGCGTCGATGGACTTCATTGTGACTCACAAATAGAAAGTGGTCCATATTGACAACGTCCGAGTCCTGTTGGTCGCAGAACACGTCCAGGAGAACATCGGCCAGACCCCTTCCTCCTCCCACTCTCTCATCATCCCACTCTTCACTCCAGAAGGAGTGCTGCTGCTTCCTAATTTCACAGCAATTTCCACGTGCTGCAAGTTTACTTTAAGTTCAAAATTTGGAGAAAAACATTGAAAAACGCATTACTTTTGTCGACAAGTTATAGTGGTTTGTCGGAACATATTTTGGAATACTTGGAACAACAGTTGTCAAAGTTTTTTGATTTTTTTCTTTGGAGAGAAATAACTCGTTTATTAATTCAAATTTTTTTAAATTTAATTTTGAAAGGCGCAAATATACCGCCCTCGCAATTTTTGCTATGTTTTTATTCTTAAGTTATTAAGTTTTCGAAATCAAAATTTCAGCTAAATTTCAACCTTTAATCTATATTTTATTCACAATTAGAAAACATGGTAGTTGTAAGGGCAGGTTAAAAGCTTCATCGAACTTTTTTTGAAGTGTTAGCGTATCGCATGTAGTTTTCATTTAAAATTAAACCAAAGGTTTTAATTATAAAAAAAAATGAAGCTTACGCGAGGATTTCAAAACATCTTCCAGACGAAACTCTTCTAATTTGGGGGGTAGAATTCACTTGCCCTCGGAGCTTCGAACTTGATTGCACATCTTCGCGCGTGAAAACATCTTCTTCGACTGGGTTTGCATTTATTGAAGCTGGGGTGTTAAACTCTTCTGACGCAGGATTGGACTGGTTTAGAAAGGATATTCTAAACGCCTTTAATTTGTAATTCAAATGGTGTTTTATAGATATCAGTAAATATATTGTCCGATGGATCATAAGTTGGAACTTGAAAAGAATGTTCGATAAAGGTCTGCAATACATTTTCTATAGATTCAAAAAAATCGACATAACTATTGCAGAAGGAGAAACTTCAGAAAAATTATCTGATTTTTGATCGAAAACTTTAAACTTATTTCAATTTTTTCAATTTCAATAATTCGAAAAAATAAGAACTTAGGAGACGTTTCAAAAATTCGGATATATAGAGAGTTGCAAAAAGTTCGGAGAGACAGAATTAATTAAAAAGAACAACTGTCTAGACATCAACGGAAATTGAAACTGAAACAAAGATAACGTCGAAAGATCATAAAGCAGAGGTTAGCTCAAAACTTATAACCACGGCGGGCAATTGCATCCGAAGCGTCTATTGGGAAACCTTGAAATAGGAAAAATATTGCTCAGGATGGCTGATGTTTTTCTGCGGATAGTTTCCAAATTTTGAATAGTTTGATCATCTTCACTTGCGTTTGTTGTTTTTTTTTGAGGGGGCGGGGGCGGAGGTGACCTAATTTGTTGTTTTTTTTTTGCTGTTGAAAATAACTCTAGATTTTAATTTTTTAACTAATTTTGCGAACTGTTTTATAGTAAAGTCTGGATGTTCATTGCAGTATTTAAAATTTAGGCTAGCATATCATCGGATAATCGACGATCTCGCATTTTGAAGTTGGTCTGACAAAAAATTCAAGGTTGTTAGGCTTCAGATTTTGCATGCAAAAAAACGTCGAAAAGCACTGATTGCTCATTTTAATTAATTCTGTCTGTCCGAACTTTTTGCTACTAATTATAGAAAGTTGCAAAAAGTTCGGACAGACATAATTAATTAAAAAGAGCAACTGTCTACACATCAACAGAAATTGAAACTGAAATAAACATAATGTCGAAGGTTCATAAAGCAGAGTTTCACTCAAACAAAACCTATAACCACGGCTGGCAATTGCATCCGATGTGCCGAATAGTAAACCTTCAAACAGGAAAATTTTTGATCAGGGTGGTTATTGTTTTTCTGAAATTAGTTCCCAAATTTCAAATGATTTGATCATCTTCACATCAGTATGTTGTTTTGGTGCGACCTATAATTAGTAGCAAAAAGTTCGGACAGACAGAATTAATTAAAATGAGCAATCAGTGCTTTTCGACGCTTTTTTGCATGCAAAATCTGAAGCCGAACAACCTTGAATTTTTTGTCAGGCCAAATTCAAAATGCGAGATTGTCGATTATCCGATGATTATGCTAGCCTAATTTTTAAATACTACAATGAACATCCAGGTTTTACTATATAACTTTTTGACGCTTCGGATGCAATTGCCCGCCGTGGTTAAAGGTTTTGAGCGAAACTCGGATCTACTTAACAATATCCCTCCCCCTATTGTATCTACGTAAGAATCTCCAGCCCTGTAAATAAAAACAGTAAATTCGCACTAGAGCATTGTATGTAAATTCGAATTTTGCTGCATTCTGATTGGTCGAAAGTTCGCTGCAAGTAATCGTATTAACGATCTCCTCCCCTTTCTTGAAAGGGGGATTGTTAAGTAGATCCCGTAACTCTGCTTTATGAACTTTCGACGTTGTGTTTATTTCAGTTTAATTTCCGTTGATGTCTAGACAGTTGCTTTTCTTAATTAATTCTGTCTGTCCGAACTTTTTGCAATTCTTTATAATAATTTTGTTAAAAAATGACTTCAAATTTCGATTTTTGAACGAACTTTGCTAACTGGTTTATATTAAAACCTGGATGTTCCTTGCAGTATTTAAAAACTAGGCTAGTTTAATCATCGGATAATCGACGATCTCGCATTTTGAATTTAATCTGACAAAAAATTCAAGGTTGTTAGGCTTCAGATTTCTCATGTAAAAAAGTGTCGAAACGCACCGATTGCTCATTTTATTTAATTTTGTCTGTCTGAACTTTTGCTACTAATTATAGAACGATTTTTAAAACGAAATCTGCCAATTTTAAATGCAATTTTAAACGCAATTAAAGCAATTTTAGATTGATTAATTTCGTTCAGGTTTGTTGACTGAAATTTTTTGTACCAGAGTTTGGCATTTACTATAATTGTATAGTTTATGGAGAGTCGCAAGAGGTTGGAACAGATAAAATTATTTAAAGAGATCAAATAATCTAATTCTAAAAAAATACTATCCAATTTTTTTTTTGCAGAAAACCATTTGGATTCAGTCACCCAAAAAATTTGATTGTAAAAGTTTTTCGCGATCGGCAAAATTTTGTTTTAATTGTGTCTGTTACAAACAAATTTTGGCTAATTATTATTCAGGAAAAGAATTGGAGGCATATCAAATTAAAATTAGCAGCAAATAAATTTGGTTTTTTGCACGCAAAAGCTAGTATTTAGACAAAAAAGCATTTGAGGAGCGCCTAAAATTTCAAATTTGAATTGAAAATTTTTTCAAATGTGGCGAGTTACTACAATTCAACTGAAAGCAATTTTCTTAGTATTGCGCGTATTTCAGAATTAACTAAAGTGAAAAATTATCTAATTAGAATAAGTAGGTATAATGACAAACAATGACAGAAGTTTGAGTTAATCGAAACTTTTTGTAATGGAATACTCGGATTTTTCTGTCAGTGATAATCTCTGTTTTCGGTAAGACATTAGTAGAAAAACCTTACTTTGAAGGTAGTGGGTCAGCGCCAGTAAAGCGTTCAACCGAAAATTTTCTTAAATATTGTTCCAGCAATGATACCTTATTAGATCAATACTGTTTTGGACTTAGACAACTCTGATCACTACAAAAGCAGTGAGAATTGGAGATAGTTAATAGTTCCCATTTTGAGAAAATATCATAATCCCAGCTTGGTTCAGGCCCGCCAGCTTTCGCTATCAAACAGCCTATCCGGATTGACCTCCATACACAAAACAGCTTGTCATAGAATTTCATACACTAAAATTGCTGATCAAACAATTCCATACTTTGAGCGCAGTTAAATTTGCTTTTCAGGCAATTTTCGTGAATAAAAATTGTATGACAAGCAATTTTTTCATGGCCAAAATTTTTTCCCGAAAAAAAGTCCTATACTTTCAGGATTTCTTTTTTTGTTGCCGCAAAATCATTTCTATGCTCAAACAAACAATTTATAAAAAAAGCTTTCCAAACTTTGTGCTTTTTGTGTATCTTTTAATCCAGGTTTTTATTTTCTGTACAAATGAATGAAAAGGGACGATAAATTTTTATGTGAATTAAATTTAATTTTTTCATGTGTTCTTGTGGTAAAATATTTTGTGTTGTCTCACTCAAAAAATAAGCTACAGTTTTCAATCACCAAGTTTTCCAAACATAACATAAAAATTTGCGGTTTCTGTATTTAATTCTGGGTGAAATTTAATACATAAAACTTCAAATGCAGTTCACCTGTGCAATTTTTGCCACTTAACCAATGGGTAATGTTGCCAAAAAGAAAATTCTTTGTTTTTGTGTTTTCAGACTAAATACATGAATCAAAGCAGAATTCGAATTTTTCTTTCATGGAAAAATTCTCATCATACATTTTTCATATATAGAATAACCGTTATCATACAATTTCCAAATATGAAAAAAACTCATCGTAGAATTTTCATGCAAATATTTATACGTATGGAATGGTACGAACCTGGGTATGTATGTTTTAAAGCCTCGTCTCAACTTCTTAGTTTAAATTATTTGGTGTAAAAACACATCTAATATCAAAGAAAAGCGTACAGTTATATCACGCGGCATATTCGAGAGCAAGTAGAAAAAAAGTGAAATTATTTCTTTTTCATTTTTACGCTTAATTAATAATATCAAAATTCTCGCTTTTCAAAATTCTTTTTCAAAATTTTTTTATCAAATTTCTCACTTTTCAAAATTCTCATATCAAAATTCTCACTTTATCAAAGTTCTTTTTTGCACATAGATGGCCCAGATTTGTCGATTTCTTATTCAGGTTATTTTTCTCTTTTAATTGGTGTAATATTCTGAGGCAGTATTGATTTGCTCTGCACTAAAAATTTTTCTCAAATTTGTTGGTTTTTATCTCAAGCTTCTTTGAAGCTAAGATAGACATGCATAATTTGGTGATCAAAATAACAGATTGATCTTATGAAACTTTTCTCTATACACGTGTTTCGCAATTTATAATATCAGAGAGATTTTTTAACAAACCGCAATTTTTCGGTAATAAGGCCGAATAGTTATACAAAAATTACGTAACTGTTCATTCAATTAAAACTAGCAACCACTTAAGCTAGCTATAAAAAGTTTCGGCGTCAAAATTTTGTTCAGTTTTTTATAATTTTTTTCTCCTAGTTTAAGTTTTATAAGCATCACATCACATTTTCGTTAAAAAACAGCGCTCGATTAAAATTTTACAATCGGTTTGGATAATCAAATCAAATAATTGAAATCTTTTCTCATTGCCAACCCTGCTGTGATGAAATGATGTCGTCCCCGATGAGCGAATGTTCGGCCGAAGCTTGACTCGATTCTCCGCTTTTCTCTTCGATCGGCTCAATCGGCGCAAGGTAGAAATGAACTCCATCGAGTAAGTTGGTTTTGTCCATTTTGTATAAAGATGAAATCTGCGGTTTTTAATTAGGGTAATTTAGTACAATTTGAGGTTGCGCAGACCTGTTGGAAGAATAAAAATATTTATCTACTTTTTAAATTTTTTTGTAAATGTTGTACAGTAATAATCTATATAAGATGAATAAGATGGTTTTTCAAAGAAATTAAGTGAAACTGAGAAGCGCACATTGAATATCAGCTAAGAATTTGAATTAAATTTTTTATAACAAAGTTCAAGTTTTCAGTTTAAACCGGTGAATGAGCCTTATGAACTTTCTAATTTAAAGAATTGAATTAATAACAAAAAATGAACTAAAATTCGAGTTCTATTTTTATTTTTATCAAGCTTGTTTGATGCAAATGAACAAGACAATCTTGTGGTAAGACGTATGGTAACAAAAAAATAATTACTTTATATCTAGTCACAAAAATACGTTATCTTTTTATGCACTTTTGTAAAGCTTTGGTCGAGATTTTGATTGGATTGGCTGAAAAGGTGTGTTGATTTTTGTAGCCCTATAGAACCTTTAAAACAGAAAAAATCGATGAAAAATAGACTCAGGATACGTGCAGCGAATTATAAAAGGCATTTTGTTTCCGCTCCAAGTGACAGCTACGAAATAAAAATGCAGTTTACTCAACAAAGAGAAACATATATCATGGATGAATTGATTCCTCGTCCCATTCATAGCAGTGCCTCAAAGCTGTGCCGCTTAGCTTATTTACTAGAAAGGTGAAAAAAAGTTGATTAAACAAATGCTTTCTTGCGCGCTTAAGAAATTTATTGCAAAAAAAATATTTTTGCTCAAAAAAATGGGAAAAACGGAAACAATAATTTCAGTTTCCTTTTTTTTAAAAAAGTTTTTTTTTATGTAGAAAAATTCTTAAAACTAGAATTCAACAAAGCATTTGTTCAATCCAAACTTTTTTGTTGCTCAATCAGCTTAAAAGGACCTAAAATGAGGGCAAAAAATTTCCCATTGATCGAAAGTTGTAGCTGGATTTTTTGTAGTCAGGTCAAAAAAATGCTGACAAAATATTGTATGGGTTATTTTTTTTCCTACAGATTTCATATTTAGAATTGCATAATAAGTCATTTTTACGAAGGTCATCCCGTGGATCCCCAAAAGATAGCCGCAATTTGCGGAAAATATAAATCAGATATCCAGGATTGTTCTAGGACACAATTTAAAGAAAATCAAAATGATAATGATAAAGCAGACAAGACATCTGGCAATAGATCATCCGTATCGAGAAAATTCTTCATTTCTGAACTGAAATACTTTAAATCTAATCTAAGTTTCTGGTCAGAAATTCTTTATGAAATTTTAAAATAAAGCAGGGTTTTTCTTATAATTCTTTATTTATTATCTTATTTCTGAAAAAAAAAGTAGCTAAATTTAAACTATTTCTAGCTAGAAAAAACTCTGGTGGGACTCAAACCACGACCTTTTAATTTTCTAGGCGGTTGTGCTAACCAGTACCACATACCTAAAGGAAGATAAATAATTTTAGAAGCCTACTTCAAAGTAACACTTACTTGTTTGTTAATTTGCAATAGGTCGCTTCTGGTATAGTAAAAACTCGAAGCAAGTTTATCTTATTGCAGTCAAACAAGGAACTGATTTTTGGTAATTTCTTTCCAGAAACTGTTTGTTTGTTAACTAGAAAAGCAATAGATCATATCTGCACAGAAAAAAAAACAAGACAACTTGGCAAGATAATCTATATAAAATTTCTATTTAGAAAAACAGCCTCCGTTGGGTACGGGCAAGAAAAAAAGAAACGAAGAATATTTGTGCATGGTTAGTGGCTTTCTCATCGCCCATTTCGGCGAACAAAAAACAAACATTTTTTGCCATTATAACTAAAGCTGTAGTTTTTGTCATAACAAGACAATCTAAAAAAAATCGGGTTGTGATATGCTAAAATCTGCGTGGACAGAGCATCGTAGCAGCAAAAATACATTTCATGTTCGCTTTTTATCTGATCTGCCACAATGCCGATCTACTCTTTATTGTTTCGACTTTCGCTTTCAAAGAAAGTGAGGAAAACGTAGGCTCAGGGTGCTTATTTTCTCCAACTCTGAAAAAACTGTTAAGTATGCGGCTCAAACCCGGGATCTTTATTATTGCTCAGACTTTCGATACGAAATGTAACGGAATATTTGTGCTCGGGGTGGGTTTTTTTTCTTCAGACAAATTTCGACTTTTTAACTAACCATTTTTGACGGAATTTTTTTTATATCACTCAAAAGGTATTGTTGTCCTGAGCTTAAATTTGAAAAGATATTTCACCTCTGATTAATTTTCGTAATAATATGAGGGTTTAAAGATTGCCATTGTGGCCATTTTGACCAATTTGGGACAATTAACGCGCGATATAATTCGCGCTATTAACGCGTAAGCGAGATTTAATCCGTCTTTGATATCGTTCCAAATTGGTTGAACGAAGCTTATTTGCCATAATTGATTTGTTACAAGGAACGAAATCTCTCTTTTTGTATTTTATATGGCCTGTGGGGGGATGATTTTCATAAAAAGTTTCTAATTTTAGAAAAAACAATTTCTTCTTATTTTATTTCATTTAATTTTTTTAATGTTTTTTCTGCTGCTCCATAAACCTTAAAAGGCAGTCGGATCATTCAGGGCTTTGCCCTGATACGAGCAGTCTGTAGTATTTTATTAACATTGTGATTGCTCTGAAACTCGTTTGATTCTTGGATGCTAAGTTTATTCGAATTACTGATGCATGGCGAATTGTTCCGAATCTTTGGAAAAAGTTGTATAGAGTTGAGACCAGCTCGTTGGTTTTATCATTTCAAAATAAAACATAAGGTTCAACGCTTAATACTTGATATTATCAGCCAGAAATCTTTTTTTAAGAGACAAATTAAAGGGCTGTCGAAATCGTTTTTTAAGAGACAAATCAGAGGGCTGTCGGAAGATTCAAGGCTTTGCTTTGAAATAAGAGCAGACTTGAAGTCAATTTCATACTGTTTTAATTCTATTTGTAAGAAATACTTGATATCTTAGTTATATTT